>NW_021939396.1:50039502-50386588 GCF_001715985.3 Manacus vitellinus | reverse complement strand
CTGCTCCGGGCACCCGGACAGGGAACGGGAAACGCAGGAGGGGGGAAGAGCGCTGGCTTTCCATCACCGCTTCGGTTTGTTTGTACAGGCGGTCTGGACTCTGTCTGAAGAACTAGTTGGAGGCCACCGCTCAGCCTTCCGCGGGAACCGCAAGCGTAAGAGCCCTGCCCGCACAGCGCTCGGCTAATGCCGAGAGAAAATTAAGATGTAAACGGGCTCTCCGGGCTGGAAAGGAGAGGCAGTGTCTTGTAAATTAAATGCTTTGCATTCGGGTGCTGCTCATAAAACTTGAGCGCCTTGCTTAGCTCTCGGTAACAGCGACCCTTGGCCTCTCCGGAGCGCTCCGGGAAGGGACTTCTGGAGATCGCCCACCCCCGCCCCCAGCTCAAGACACGGGGGCAGCTCCTGCTTCTGCAAGTGAGAATAACGTCAGGAATTGGCAGGGTTAGAGAGTGAACGATGGAAATAAATCACATTAAAATGGCAGTTATCTTTCATTATTTGCAGCGTGTGACTTTTGGCATTGATCTCCACGTCACGTATGAAACACTGCCGCTTGACAGTCGTCCTCACACTGGGGCTTTGGCTCCTGGTGTCCATGGCACTGCAAGGATGTGTTTGCTGGTTTTAAACCACTTCTTTCTAAAGTGTAGCTCTAGAGGTGGAAATATTTTTGTTGGCTCTCGCTTTCTATGAAAGCTTTTTCTTTCAAGTGCAACTGTGGCCAAATTCAATACCTTGCCTATTCCATGTGGGTTATTAATAAAACAGTAAAACCAAGAATCTAGATAATGCTAGAATTAAGGGTTTGATGTTCTAGGTTCTCATTTATCTCCAGCACGAGTCCTCTGTTTTCCATGCTGCTTTTATATATAGTTAGCGTACTTCATTCCTGCTTCACTTGAAGTCAAAAGTCCACCCATCCCCCGCATGGTCGTGCGAGTTACAGTATATTAATGATTTCTGCATATTTTATATTATTTTTACATACAACACATTATCTTCAAACTTACGCACACAGCTGTGTCATTTCCAGGGATCGCCCAACCATGCTGTTTTCGGGACGCTGTTCTATTATGTTTTGGGTAATGCATCTGTTACGTGACGCAATCTTTGCGACGGGACATGAACTTTGAGATGTGTGAGGGTACGGCAGCTGCCTCAAAAGTTAACGCAAGGGGGCAGAATAGCATTAATTGTTGTGTTTCCTGACGTCAGACTTTTGAATCGTGAGGCTTCTCTTAGTTTATTGTTTGCCTGGACCTTCACAGTCTTCCCTTTTGGCCCCCGAAAAAGTTCCCTTAATTCCCCAAAGCCCTGGTAACCCAGGGGTATTTTGTAATACAAGGTTTTTTTTTTTTATTTTAATTTTAATTTTTTTCCTTGTTACATAACTTATGTATTTTGTATGTTCTTTAAAAGCTGCGGTTATAGTTTCTAGAAATTAGAAACTCTAGCTAGTCTTGCAAGTGCTACCTTTGTAACTAAAAATCTTTAAAAATTCAAATCTCGTAAATAACTAGCAGTAAATTAAACTTAAAAATGTGTCTTCCAGTAGCTCTGTACTAAAAATCAAAAAATGAGCAGTTACACCAATGCTTATGCTAATGATGACCTTTCTCGGTTCAGGATTCCCAGACACACATAAAATTGTGTGTCTGGTCAGCCACTGTCAATCCCAACAGAGTAACTCTCAACCCCAACTTTTTCACAGAAAATAAAAAATTCCGTGTCTATATCCACAGCTATCTGGCCTTAGCTTAGTGAAGATGAGATAGAAAGTCACTGAATTCTGAGGATTACAGAAGAACATGTAAGAGTGTTTGGTCAGTTACAGTAGGACTAAGTGCGTGACCTTCAAAGACACAAATATTCCGCTTTACTTACGGCAAATGTAAGAAACAGTTAAGCTCCAGGGAATACCTAAACCAACAAGAACAATGGAAACACAGGTCATGCATGGCTGATCGGGAATTGTTAGCCGTGTCATAAATATCACAAATAAAATTATTCCTGCGGAAAAGAGTCAAAGAATGAGACAGTAAGACATGTAGAATAAGGAGGAAATCTGGAATTGTCATAACTAATTTCTAAATTTTAATGTACAGCAATAGGAAATGCACATAAACAGCTTTCATTGCAAAGATTTTTTTTTTTATTTTAAAATATGGAATTTGTATATGTTCCACTGGGGGGAAATTAAACAACTTGATGATAAATTATGAATAATTACACTGTTTATTACAGAAACTTCTCTGGCACAGCTGCTCTCTGCCTGCTAATCATTCTCTTGCTGAATAATTTCCAATATTCCAGATCTCTGAGCTACTTCTGGCAAATGATTTTTGAAAATTTCAAACTGACTGAGAACTGTATTACTGGTTAGAGAGGTCTGAGGTCCAAGTACTTATCATCATGTGGAAACAAGACGACTTGTGTCAAGGATAAATTCTTAGAAAATACCTACGTATGGGCTTAAGAATTAGTTATGTGTTGTGTTTATCTATTTAGCTGTTAGCTTTCCTTTAAGATGCTAATGATACTCAGTGCTGTTAATTCTGTGTTGCTGGTGCAAGATTAAGTAAACATATCTCAAATTCCATAAGGCATCGAGGCCATCCTGCATAATCTGTAGCATGAAGTCACCCTTCCTATAATGATACAGAGCAGGAACACTCTCCTGCTCATGTTACAGCAGAAATAGAAAAGCAAAGACTAGTATTCAAATACTGGAGGAAGGCCCAAACATCCTGCCTTTTTTTGGCCTGTGACAATGCTGATTAAGTGGCCAAGAATGTGGGCTACACGGCTGTCACCTGATCTTTTGGTTCAGTAGCAGATAACATCACTTACAGCTCAAAGCTATTTTTTGCACTGTAAAATAGTCAGACAAGTGATTTTTGCTAGCCCACTCTATCTTGTTTTAAAGCTCAGACAGACAAGCTTCATGAATCTTTCAATGACACTACCGTTTAAATATGATGAAAGTTAATTTTCTTCACAGGACAGCGGCACATTTTCTTAGTTAAGTACAGCTAATAAGCGAAAGTATGATGTGCTTTGTCAGAAGACAATGATTCACATTCTCTGTTTTTATCAAAGCTACTTCTCTGCTACAGTGAAATTCGGACCACCTAAGAAAAATCACATCATTTCTGTAGGTCAAGGAGAAATATGCCCAACTGAAAAATGGGTGATTTTTTATTTCATTTAAGGCCCTTCTTAAATACAGAGCAACCTCTTCTCCTTTGCTAATGTTCACTTATCTTTAGGTAGCTTTCTCTTCTCACCTAGTTTTTTACTGATATTCTTCACCTTTTCACTGCTCATTTTTGTCGAAAGCTTTTTTAAAAAAGGGTGTTCTTATCTATGTGCCAGGATTTATTGATTACATTATACACAATTATATTCTCTTTCATAATGTTGAATATATCTGTATCCATAGATGCTGTAAAGGTTTCATTTGTTCCTGAAGAGCTATTTCAGTGATGAATGTAATGTTCTGAATAAATCTTCTGGTGTTTAGTCAAAAAGTCAGGTATGCATCCTTCTGCCTTTTGTTGAGGGGTAGAGTGAGAATGTAGTAGTGTCCTTAAAAGATCACATCCACCCCATACCCCGTATTTCCTTGCCTCCAAGGAACAACAAAGAACTCCTTGGAATCTAAGGTCAGTCTAAAGCAGCTGCAAAAGTTGCTGCATACAAAATGTTCCATCTTTAGTAGAGGCTCATCATCTTTCCTGCTTATTGCTGCTGGGGCTTGCTGGCACTGGAACTGATCCCTGATCATTCATTTGGCACTGAGACGCTCTAATCACTGTAGCTGCTCCCTATCAGATATTGTCATGTGTAATGTGACTGCCTGTTTTGTTCTTTTTTTTTCTTTTTTTTTTCATTACTAATGATTTGTGCAAGCATTTTTTCTAAGGACATCTTGCCTTATTCACTTGATCACTCTGAAGTTTGTGGTAATAAAAACTAAAGTCCTCTTTGTTTTCAGCTGTTAAAAAACCAACAGATATGGTTACTGCTAGTTCAAGACGAAGAACAAAAAATAGCTTCTTTGTGGAAGTACATCTATTTCATAAGGTATTCTGATATTTGTTATAATAAGATGTATAAGAGAGTGTTGCCTAGGCAGGTAGAAGCTTGTAAACTCATAAAAAATTTAACTCTATGTACAGTGCTGTCTCTTCTGCTGGAAGCAAAGTTTTTATTGCCATGATCAACATAGTCTCCTTCAACCACTCATGTGGTTTGTACGGACAAGGAAGAACATGTGCTTCATGCCAGATTGTGTTCGGTGTATTTTCATGTCTTGTCTTCAATCCAAATTCTGTCTCACATTCTGATTGTCAGCATTTTATCAGAAAACTATTGTTTTTAACGATCAACAAAGACTTAAAACCGTTGTGGCTTTTACCTCTATTCTTAGAAGTATATTGCTCTTTATAGTATATGTAAGAAGCAGGCCTCTTCAAACTAGAGCTTTCTGTCAGGGAACGGAAAGGGTCAGCTATTTCCTAAGGGGTAGGGAGCCAAGAATTGAGTGCAGTAACATCTTTCAGCAGGAGGGGGGCCAGGGATCTGATCTACCAGCCCCAGCAAGGTAAGTAGGGCAGTGTGAGAGAGCATGGCCACATTCAGCCAAGGCTCCAAATCATGAAGTAAGGTCACAGTGATGAGGTGGGTCCGAGAGGAAGCCAGGAAGACGATCTGCAGATCAGGATTAGGGTCATGTTCGGTGATCACCAAGCAGGTCCACTGCAATATTGATCTTCTACAAATGCAGTCACACAAAGATCAAAGACAAAGGCATATACACCTGCCTCTAAAGGTACAGCCAAATTAACTCTAGCATGCTGGAACATTAGAACCATGCTCGATTCTGCAGATAGTGGACGTCCTGAGCACTGGTCTGCCCTCATTGCCCATGAGCTGTCACGTCTCAACATCGACATTGCTGCTCTCAGCGAAGTTCGCCTTCACGAAGAAGGCAGCCTCAGAGAACATGGTGCTGGTTACACACTCTTTTGGTCAGGCAAGCCCAGAACCGAAAAGCATCTCTCAGGAGGCGGCTTCATGATCAAAAACTCTATTGTTCCACTGTGATAAGACAAGTCCAAGATCAAGCCCAGAAGTGAACCCACAGGTTGGGGCCTGGGTCAGCAGGGCCTGTGACCAGATATGTGGAGACTAGTATTCCTACACCATAGCTCCAGCAGAGACTGAAGGCCCCAGAGTGAACTGAAATGGTACTTATGGGACTATGATGCTTGTGGGGCAGAGGGTGTGGGTGAGGGCCCTAAGTGAGGCTGATTAGAGTCATTACTGAACTCAAAATCACCTCACTTCCCCCTTTTCATCTTCAAATATATTACATGGCTTTTAATAATTTTTAATAATTCCCATACCTTGTAAAGGAAAGTATATACACTGATTTTCTTTTACTACTTGTTCTTAGCTTTTCCTGAAATGTGTATGTCCTTAGATGTGTCTCTGTCCACATTTTCAGGAGGTACATATGGGAGACAAGAGCAAAATAGTCCAAATGCCTAATACTGTTAAACGAACACCTACCGAGAGTGTACAACCTTCAGATTTTTGTAAGGTTGAATGGGATTGGTCAGGAGCAGAAAGAAACAGAAACACTGAATTGATCAAATGCAAATACTTGCAAATATTCATATATTCAGTCTTCAAAGTCTGTACAAATACAGACTGTAATATCATCTCTGTCACTCGTTGCTTTGATCTTGTCATTCATCTGGGCTAACATCCTTTTCTATTACAAATTTAGGCTTAATTTCATTGTCTTCAAAGTTCTGTACTGTTCCACCTCTCCCTACTCATTTGAACTTCAAGTTGCTATTCTTTCTATTCAGTGCTCCTATAATCAACCGTGTCAAGGAGATAGACCAAAAGAATTGAAATTTAGATGAGCACTGTGAAGTAAGCTAACTTCTCAGTCTTCCAAGCCAGAGTAATTGTTCCAAAATAAATTAGTCCTTATTACATAATAGAAGGAACATACATTGAGTTTCACCAGCAGAGCTATAGTGTTATATTTTTTCTGCTAAAAATATTCTAGTCCACCCCTCTCCACAGATAAAACCTTTTCTAGGGGTGGTTTTTCTGCAGGCTCCCGTTAGATGGAACATTCCCTTTAGGAGTAATCCCTAGAAATGCTTGACAAAAGTTTGGTTTTCAGATGTTGTCTTTAAAGGAAAAACTGAAGCAGACAACTAAAATACTATGTCTGATGCCATCAGTGCTAACACTGGCGAATCATATCTGTGAGGGCCCTTCAGATGGTGTTTACAGTTAGGAAAACATATTTCTGACTTCTTGGGTGCATTCCATCAAATATGCATAAAAGCAAAAGCCAACTGAAAACCCACGTTCAATATAAGGTTAGTTTTCTTTCTGCTTGTGAACTTCTCTTGAGTTTCTTCAATCACATACATTTTTCTCATTTTTCTTCAATGGCTCTGAATTAGCATCAGATAAGAGGAGCTGTGCCTTGGCATAAGATAACTTTTCCAAAAGTTCTTTTACAGTTAATTAGGAGTTTGTGAAACAGAGGAAGTGAACTATGCAGCCTCTTTATTTCTTTTTGTAGCTCTTGCAAAAACAGTCATTGATGGATGGAATTAGAGTTCCTTCTACCTCTTTATTACTAACTCTGATTTAGCAGTGTAGTATTCATGTTGTCAGCAGCACCTCTAGACAACTCCCTACTATTTCATGCAATTGTCACATGAGATGCGTGAGATGTTATTAAATTGGATCCTATTGGAACATGAAGTTAAGATTCTTATTTTCCTACAGTTGTAGTTGAACAGAAGGACATGCACCTTAAATCTTGTCTTTCAACAACAACAAAAAAAAATTTTTTTCCTCTGAAATCTACTTTAATAACAATTTATAGTGTTGCAAAACACTGTGGTCCCTTCTCATCAGAGGCAATTCTGAGCAGGCAGGCACAGTAGTCAGTGATGCAGAATCCATCAGAGAGGCAGCATATGAGCATAGATGTAAGTACCACCTCTCACACCACCACCTGTGCTGACTGGAGGTTTTTACCTTAATATGTTTAAAAGTTGCTGATAAGTAAATTATATGTTATAATTATGATATCTGTAAACTACACCGTTTGTGTTAGTCATTTGTAGAATTTATTTTATATTTGTGTTTGTGTATTTGGAAGTATTTGAATTTTTTTTTTAAATGATAATAGAGGGGCAGGGGTGGTACTACAAATTAGAGAGGTTCATGTGTAGAATCTATTCTTATTTAGTAGTTTTTTCTTATTCTTTATTTTCTTTTTTTAAATATTTCTGCTTTTTTAGAAAGGGGAGGAATATATTTTTATATACTTATGATTGAATTCTTGTTGGTGTTCACTTGTGCAGAATGATGAAGAGGTGTGAAAGTTAAATGTGCTTCATACCATCATTTTTTCCTCTTGGTTGCTTTCATACCAACAGCAGATGTCCAGTGAAGGGACACAAATATTTCCCTTTAGGAAGTCGTTCCACTGAAAATAATGGGAGCTTATTTAAATAGCGTAGCCCTGAGGAGACAAAGTGGGGAGCAAGCACAGAAGAGAATAAGAGCAGAAATGTATTCAGTCAAAGAATGACTTTATTTGCATGCCGTGTAATTTTTTAGCATGTTACACATAATAAAATGAGTAGGAATTCAACTACCCGTTGATTTGTCAAAAGCATTGGGAATGATAACTTGAAATTTGGTGTGGCCATGGATGCTATTCATTCTCCTGCTTCATACAGTATTGTGCTAAAAAATCAATTTTGTAATATTTTATTTTATACTGTTAAATTATTTTATTAAATATAAATTAAGAATTATGATGGATACAAATGTGTGCTAAAACATAATGCTGAAATGGATTCCTCTCACAAGTTAAATAACCATTCTGATGAGACAAGAGTGATAAAATAAAATAAAAGCGTGATAAGTAAAAGTCAGGAAAGCTTTGCAGATGTGGTGAGTCATTACATATTACTTAATCTTTCAAAATCAGTACTGATCCTGCTGTTGCTTATTGTGCAGAGCTTAGATTAAAGTTAATGGGAATTATATGCACAGGAAGGCTGCATTGTGGAAGTTATGGGTTTTTTTTTACTCTCACACCACTATTAATGGGAATTACAGGTGTGGTTTGGGGCAGAACCATTACCCATATAAAAAAAGTCTAGTCATATTCAAAGGGCTACACAGTAGTATCAGTTACAGGTCTCAAAAAGGTGAATCTGTGGCAAATGAGGAAATGTTGTTCTCTCCCGTCTCCTACGAAACGATCAGATGTGAGCATTGCTGAGGAAAATTTTCATGTTGAGGAACTGATCAGACATTGTGTGGAGCTATAAACCAGTGGTGTGTTGTTTCTGGAGACGCAGATGTAAATCAGAGGCAGTAAGTTTTCATCAAAAATCCCTATTATTTTTACAGTACAAAAAAAAATATTAAAGGAATACTACTTAAGATGAAGCACAACAAGTTATAAAACACCTAGATTAAAACAATTCTGTAACATCAGAGCTATACCTCTTCCAAGATCAAAAGTTCAGGTGCAAACAATGAATTGACAGAGCTCTGAATGAATGAAGTACAGTAAACTTTGTGGTCACAAGCATTGGAGATATGCGCTAAAAGTTTCCTGGATTAGAATTCCTCTCTTCTAAGCACCAAATGCTTTGGAATAATCCCTATCATAACTGAAAGTAACTTCTTGTGTTACTGGAATTAAATACTGAAATCTCTGAAATGCCTCAAAACCAGGGACATGCACCTTCTGGAACAGAGTAACTGTGGAAAAAAAAGGAGAAATTGAAATACTTCTGCATTTTCATGATCACACTAGTAGAAGAACAAGCTTGTGGCTGATTTATCTGCTTTTGCACTCTCACTAGTAGTGCTGTTGCTTTTTGAACAGCAGTCCTGTTCCCAGTGAAACCAGTAGTAGCAGAGTCTCTCCCTCAGTACTTATGCTGCACTTCAGATACTACAGCACCATCCTATCCTTGTGGCAGCTCCCCATTGTCCATACTGATTCTGCTATGCAGCTGTGCAGAGATGAGGCTCAGACAACAGTGAAAGGCAAGAGTGAGGCCTATTTGTTCTCTTCGTATGGAGAACACATGGGACTCCTGAATGTGTGAGTTCAGCATCATGACTCATGGGAACCATCACACTTTGGTGACCAAGAAGCTACCTGAAGTAGATAACCAGTGTGCTTTGGTTGAACATCCAGATGTGAATATGGAGCAATAGGCTGCCCAGTTATGAACACTAAAAGGCATGGCTCTGTCCTAAGGTCATTCCCCAAACCATGGATATCCACTAATGGATGATGGTGGCAATATTCATTCAAATATCTTTGTGTCATAGTTCACTGTTAGAAGGGCCATGGTTTTTGTTTGATTGTTTGTTGCCACAATTCCAGGAATATGCTTGTTAATGCTGTAGGTTCCTGACCGATCTCCAGAAAAATTGTTCTCCTGTCTCCCATTTTGATAAACATTCATTAGTCCTGGATTTTTATTCCCACCAAGTTTGAACAGGGGAAGAAACACTCCCTACTGAGTAGTGTGTGTTGTCTCCTAACTAGAGAAAAAGCATTTTCTAGCATGTCACTTTGAGAAAGTGCCATTGTGTGACTTTTCATGTGTACCTTTTACCAATAGCAGGACTTCTTTTAGGAGAGCTGTTTCTCCTTTGATCTCACTTAAGAATCTCCCAGAATAATTGTGCCTAGGACAATATTTGCTAGTATGAACGGCACTGCCTGGGCACTTTACAGCTCCATCTCAACCAGTTGGTTCCCAGTAGTGCTCACTCTGAACTTGCTGTGGATGTGAAGGAAATCCCAGCAAAATTATAAAGCAAATCTGGAAATGTCTGTGTCATAGCAGATGCTGGCAGATGCTGCAGCATGCCTGTATGGGGTGACGCTGTATGGAAAGAGGGTGCTTGAGAGAAAGAAGCCATTGGTGTTCCATCCTGACAGACAGGAATGCGTTATATTCAAAAAAAGAAACCACCAAGCTTTTTTAAACAGACCTAGCTTTGTATTTTTACACCCTAGCTTGAAAAGACAAGGAAATAACGCCTGTTTTTTACTGACCTCCCCTGTGCTAGAAAGAGGACTTAGGAGACAGGTTAGACTAGAGGAAGCAGTGGAGACTGCATTGGACCACTGGTCCACAGATAAGTCCAGCTGGAAGCATCCTGGGCTTAAATGCAAAAGATCACAAGGCAGATTCACAGGGCAAATGTCTGGTGATTCTGTTATTCTAGAGTCACTTTGAGAAGAAAACATAGTTGTGAAAAGTGGTCTCCAGCAATGAACAGGGTTAAAGTGAGGGAGTGTGCATGCTAGCTACTGTGATAGTCATAGGTCTCCCTTTCAGCAGCCCCTGTACCTTCTTATTTCTACTTTCTTTTGTCTCCCTTCAGCCTCAGAATTGTGCAGCTGAACCACAGAAGATACCTTGCTATGGTCTATTCTGGTTGTTTTGGAATAGAAGTCCAAGAAAGAAATTCTCTGGGTCTTGTTTCCCATCCTTCAGCAGCATCCATGAAGGCTTCATAGAATCATAGAATATCCTGAAGGGATTATTGAAAGTCCAGCTCTTGGCCCTGCACAGGACAGCCCCGAGAATCACACCATGTGCCTGATAGCGTTGTCTGAACACTTGAACTCTCTCAGATTTGTTGCCATGACTGCTTCCCAGTGGATCCAGTTCCAGTGCCCAGCCACCCTCTGGGTGAAGAACCTTTTCGTTATATCCAACCTAAACCTCCCCTGACACAACATCATGCCATTCCTTCAGGTCCTGTGACTGGTTGCCAGAGGGAAGGGATCAGCGCCTGCCCCTCCACTTCCCCTCATGAGGCAACTGTAGACTGCTGTGAGGTAGACTGCTGTGTTAACCCCCCTCAATCACCTTTTCTTCAGGCTGAACAAGCCAAATTACCTCAACCATTCCTCATATGGCTTCCCCTCAAGGCCCTTCACTATCTTCATTGCCCTCCTTTGGTCACTTTCTAATAGCTTAATATCTTTTCTTACATTGTGATGCCCAAACCTGCAGACAATATTCAAGGTGAGGCTGCACCAGTGCAGAGCAGAGAGGGACAATCCCCTCCCTCAGCTGGCTGGTGATGCTTTACCTGATGCCCCTCAGGACAGGGTTGGCCCTCCTGGCTGCCAGGGCACTGCTGAATCATATTCAATATGCTGTTCACCAGGACCCCCAGGTCCCTTTCAGTGGCACTGCTTTCCAGCATCTCATTCCCCAGTCTGTACGTACATCCAGTGTATCCCTTCCCAGGTGCAGAATCTGGCACTTGTCTTTGTTTAACTTCATATGTTTCATGATTGCCAGTCCTCTAATTTGTTGAGGTCTCTCTGCAGGGCCTCCCTGCCTTCAAGGGAGTCAATACCTCCTCCAAATGTTGTATAATTTTTAAACTTATTTATTATACCCTCAAGTCCTGTGTCCAAGTCATTTACTAAGAAATTGAAGAGAACTGGACCTTAAATTGAACCCCAGAGGGGTTCGTCAGAAGAGTTCTCTTATTAATTTGTATTTGATGGTATGGGCAAAGGCATGTCCCTGTCAAGAGTAGGTCCTCTGCCTGGCAGGACTGAAGCTGTTATTGGCTTTGGCTAATGATACAAAGCCAGGTTGTGTAAACCTTGACCCAAGGAGGATGTCTGGGGAGACTTGGATCAATGTAGAGTGAGCAGTATTCCTGCAGCTGCAGTAGAGTGGATTTGTGGTACCATGGATTATGTTCTCTGTTAGGGGATGATCTGGAAGCTATGTTCTCTGGGAAGCTTTTTGCATTATTCTGTCACGAGTTTGGGGGTTAATAGTCTGAAAATGTGAAGTTATTCAGCATGAGTGGTCTTTACAGTGCATTTGGCCTTAAGGCTGCCTCTGAAGATGCTCTTACACGATAGCACAGAGGTAGCTGTTAAAGATGCCAGAAGGAAATAGCTGGTTTTATTCTTGCGTTTTTCTTGGTCTAATTTTGAACTTTGTGTGTTTGGTTCTGCTAAGAGTCACCAAGTGCACTGGTAAAATAATAAATTTGATTTAAAAATTAAATCTTACAGGAGTTGGGAGGGATTGAAATTGTAAAGACGAATGACATTAATCTAACTTCCGTGGCATGTCAATATTTCTGTTAATATTAAAAACGGTGATTGCACAAGAAGATAATGTAAACAATGTCACAGATTTGTAACGCTCATAATGATTGTTAGAAAGCTGTTACTCTGCATGTTGCAAAAAAAAAAAAAAAAGAACCAAGAATTACATAGAATTCCTCTTGTAATAACAGTATTTTTGCCCACTTAAGGTTACTTTCTCCAAAACCAGTGCTTAAATCTCCAATCACCCTAAGTTATATTTTGACCTTTATAAATACCGTTTTGACATAAACGTGCTGCAGCTTCTTTTGCAGCTCACTTGGTCACAAGATTTTCTTCACTAATAGCAGATGTAAGTGAAAATGTCTCTCATATTCACTGTATATCTTAGGCTTTACTGAGAAGCAAACATTTCTGGGCTGCTCCTGATGGCCTTAAGAACAATTTTTCTCACTTTTCTTAATTATTCCATGTGATTCAGTTTCAAAGCAGAGACTCTAGGAAAAACACAAAAGTCGGGGGAAGGAAAGGAGACGAAGGATAGCAAAGAAACAAAGAAAGGAAAGGTGCAGTTAAGAAACAAAACAGTACCAAGAACCACCAGTTCTGACTAATAACTTTACTTGACATGGGACTTCTGGTTCACCCTCAAGGAGCAGTTCTGGACAGGTTTAAGTGGAAGAATGATAGATTAGTGTGAGTGGTGATGTTTTCATCATCATTGAACTGAGAGAGGTTCATGTGGGATTCAGCTCTGCAGAAGAGAGGACGTTGTTGCATAAGAAGAGATCGGGGAGGAAAGAGGAGACTTATCAGCCTCAGTTGCTGACAAAAAAACCAAAACCAAAACAAAAAACCAACCAAACAGAAGCAAAACCAAAAAGCACCTAGATTTATAGAAGAGATCAGTTTAGCTTAGGAGGAAGTGTACCAAAGCACCTGCAGATTTCAGAGAATCTCCTAAGGTAAACTCAAAGGGATTTCTTTCCCAAACTTGAATTCCAGATTTTTCTGGCATGTGGAGTCTGAAGGATATCAACTTGCTGTGCAAATCATTCTGTCACAGTGCATGACCAGAGGGCTTAGGACTGTGTAGATGCTGCAGTAAAGACCAGAGGAGAATCACTTTTTTTTTAACAAAAAAGAAAAAAAAGGGATGCTAGACTGCTAGACAAAAAAAATCTTTAGTTCAAGAGTGTTAATTTCAAACTAGACACCTGAGAAACTACAAGAGGACTTGAAGCAGAGCCACTTTGCCTGAAAGCATGTGAAAGTGAATGAGTTACTCTATTTGCACCAGTTTAACGGATAATTGGGTTAATTTGTAACTGGATAATTTACACCATGTTCTGGTCTACCTTGCTCTGTGTATGTGTTTATGTATGGCTACAGAAAACAAGCATATTTATATGGGAATAATTAAAATAGATATATATATGCAAGACCTGCACAGACATTCTTGGAAAGATCATTTGTTCCAAAGATTACATTTCTGCTGGTAGAATGCAGATCTAATTTCATTTAGACAAACCTTTCACAGCTTTTTAATAACAAATGAGAGACAATGCTATACATTAAATATATGGCTAAAATGTCATACATACTGAACAGAAATTATTGTCAAGCAAATGAGCATTTGGATGATACAGTGATAAGAATAATGTAATTAAATTCATTTTCATACTGCTGATTTTATCACCTCATTTTCACGTTGTTCCTTCTAGCCATATGCTTTTTTTCCATCCAAATCTGCTTGTTAAGTAACAGTGACTAACATTTGTTACACACAATGCCGAAGATCAGGTCCTGGGCTCGCTGGAGTAAGGTTTCATTCAACTGAAGAAGTAAGAACATAGTAAGAAAAAGAGAGGGAGAAGCTGATATAAATGAAAAGCCCATGAACACACTGGGTAAAGAACTGGGGAGCTGAGGAGGCAAATGATCAAAAGGATTTGGAAAAAAAATTAAAGTAAGGGAAAATGAAAAAGACATAAACAAGGATGAAAGGGAAAGAAGGAAAAAAGGATAAGAAGGGGAAAATGAAAAGGAGCCTGTTAATGGTAGCTGAAGATAAAAGGGGAGAGGGAGGATAAGGCATAAAATGGGAGAGAATTTAATTATGCATACTTTCCTTTAAATGGCCATCTAGCCCCCAGCTCCATAGGCCAAGTGTCTGTTTCAGTGTGATTGGTGGAACAAGCTCATTGTGTGTCACAGCTTGAATATTTAGCAACAGTGGTACACTGAAAGGAGCTCACTGTTTTTACAGAGGCGCTAGGCAGGATACGATGTTGGGGATCTGACTGCTAAAGGAGTGGGAACTCCAGTAGAAATATTCATCCCCAGGACCAGGCTGGCAGGATCTCACATGCACTCCTCTGCTAGTATGAAAGTGGCACTTGTGAAACCGGGGGCTTCTTTACTCTTTCTAGATGTGTTTTGGCTATTTTGTTTGTCAGGGTTCACAGGGCCAAAGTAGTTGGACCATTTGAGTATTTGCTAAATTTCCGTGTACCTGTTGGACTGTAGTACTCTGCCAAGCTGTTTTGTCTCTTGCAGACCTTGCACCCATGTCTACCTCCAGCTGCACCCTTGGCTCTCTGCTGTGCTTTTGGAAGCATGGTTCCTTCCCCTCCCTCCAAATTGGGCATTAATAGGGGAACCAAGGAATCATCCTCTGATCAGAACTGGCTGGTTTTTATTAGGAGCAGGGCAAAAGTTAGGATTAAGCCTTTTTCTGTTTGGCATTTTTAGTATTGGAGTCTTGGTGTTTTATTTAACCAATCAACGTACAAAGGGTTTTCTGACAGCTATGTTTATAAAAACTTGTGTTTTGGGAAGTCCTGAAGATCACAGATTAAACATTCAGCTCCAGCCTTAGATAAAGAAATCTGTCTTTAGCCTCTTGGTACGCTATGCTAGCACTTGAAAGGAGCTTCATACATTCCTGTAGGAATAGCTGGTCAGGGAGGGGAACCAGTGCCACATTAAGAGAGGATTGACCTCTCTAACTGTAGGAAAAAAAACACGAAAGGGCTTCTATGAGATGCACCTTCTTTTTGTACCAACTGTTCTCAGGTCAGGAACTAAAAATAGTTTATTTTCTCCTGTTCTGCTCTTTCAGAGACAAAACACCATTGTCAGAAATGTTAAAAGAATTGCTCTAGAGTCATGATGACTCACAGCACTGAACCACTCTTCGTGATAGGGATAATAAGATTTTACATTTTGAGGCTTGTTTTCCAGTTCAATCAACATCAACAGTCTTTGGATCTATTTTTCTTTTAATATCTCTAGTACTGTTGCAGTACATTACTTTTTGATAGTGGGGATGGGTAGGTTATCTTGCTGTCTACTGCCACCACATAAATAATGTGTAGGAATGTGCAATACATTTTATCTCTCCAGGTGTGTATAATTTGTAATAGGACAAAACTTGCTGAACAGTGAGGTCATGACATGCTCTGGCCTCTTGGTCCCTCAGCAGCAAACCAGGGTGTGATACAATGCCATTTCTGCCTATTCAAACTTTTCTTATTTTGGTAGGAAAAGTGCACAGCTAGTGAGTGATTATGACTGGGGCTCACATGACAGAACAGGATGATGCACATGCTCATGAGACCAGCAGTTTAGACATAACCAGAAAGACCATTTTCCATCTTTTTGTCCAAAAGGCTACTTTGTGTAAGGCTATATTAACTTTCTTTAAGGCTATACCATTAAGATTATATTAACTTGACTTTTTCATTAGCTTTCTTTCCTCCTTACCCTGTCATCTCATTTTTCTCTCTCTTCACTTCTTGTAGCTGTGATTCTGTCTTCTCTAAGAAAAGGTTTCTAATAGCATCCCACTATTTCCTAAATGAGCTCAACTCCATTTGGCTTAGAACCCAAGTGCCAGCAAGCCACTGCTGACATTTTTAACACTCCTTGAGATTCATCTCCTCTGAACCTCTTCTGAACACACATGCAAGGTGGGAGTTTAAAAGGTCACCTAAAGTGTAATGCTAATGGGATAGTCATATTCTGTTAGTATACAGTGTGTATGTTACTACCCATTACACAGCAAGTTGGTCACGGTTTGGAACTAAGAGAAAACCACAGAGGAAAGACAGAAGCCACCTATTATCCTGAACATTGAAAGACCTAAAATACTGGTGTTTTTCTGCACTTTTGTAGAAGTATCATCATTTACCTAAGTCTTGACTTAAGTAAAGACTTACATCGCTTGGTATATTGTTACACAGGTACATAGTTATAACATGTGACTTGATATGTACCCCTTTTTATGTATATTTTGTAAAAATAAATATATCACTGCAGTTGGGGGAGAATCCAGTTTAACCAACAAAGAAACAGGTTATTTCATCTATTGGAAAAACAATTAGCAGCTGTTCTTCTTTTTCTGCTACTGAGAGGAAAACCAATAAAAGAATCATCATAGGATGTATAATATGCTAATTAGATGTCTGCATTTAAGGAACTTGCATCTAAAGCACTTTTATGGACATTAATGCTATTCTGCCAATTGGTTCGCTTTTTCACTTTTTTTAAAATAACATGAAGAAAAGACAAATAAAGAGGACATTAACTTGCCCTCAGAGCCAAGACTAATCTTTGGATTTAAACACAACCTCTCAAGGGACTTCAAAGAAAGCTTTACATAGTCATCTAGAGAAACAAGTAAATTGAGCCAGCAAAAGCGAATCCTGACATCTGCAATTCCCATATTTATCAGTATTTCATCTTTAGACATTTTGTGGAGAAAGGATTGGAGCCCAAATTTGCTGTAGGTTAAAAAGATACCCTAATAACTAGCTTATCAAATGATCCTTTTCCTATTTTCTCTCTCTTTTTTACAAGCAATTTTACCATAGGGATTTAGAGATTTTTCTTCTATAAAAAGTTGAAAGTAGACATTTCAACAATTCATTAGTTTTCCTTAAAAAAAAAAAAAAGTCTGTTCCATAAACAGACTATTTTAAGTAAAAACTGTTTTGGTGTTTAATTCTTCCCTACAGCTTCTTTACTTGTAAAATCAGCATGGCTGCATTGTTGTATTTTAAAGATCATAACATTTATTGTTCTTCTTCAAGAAGGAGAGTAGAAAATTGTTCTTTTTACTTCGGTCAATAACAGAATGTTTGAAATGACTCACAGATTTCAAATTCAGATTTCTAGGAGTTTATATTTGTTTTGCAAGAAGCCTTAACAGACCTAGAGAATATGAGTTCAGACCTGTCACTAAACAGTATTTTAAGGTAAGAGAAAATGGTAAAAATTTTATTCAGTAAGGAAATGAATCCCTATTGTGAAAAAAAAAAGTAGGGTGTCTTGTCCCCCAAAATCTACACTTACTCAAATTCCAAAGACATACACAGAGACAAACACTTTCAGTGATCTGTGTTGCCACCATTCTGTGGTAAGCAAACATGAAGAAGGAAATCATGGGCTATTAAGAGCCTGTGAGAGCTTGCTTGGAAGTTGATCTCACTAATATGTTTCAGAGGAGAATTAAGGCAACATCTGCATTCCCAGATATGGTAAAATAATTTAAAAGCCATTTGGGTTTCATTCTGCTGTTAAAACTGTGCCATGTCTTGAACGGAGTACAACACTGGAGAAATATTTTTTAATTTAACTATTTTTAGTATAGCAGATGGAGTTACAACCTTTTTTGTTCTCTTCCTAAAATCTTAGGATTACTGTACCTGCTTCAGCCAGCTACTAGCTTAGCTGGCTTCTGCTCTTACTATTATGGAAGGAGTGCAAGCAAGGCTGCTGTCAGTCAAGAAGGCCTATGGAAAGGCTAGTCTGAGCCTCTGTATGTTAAGTAATAACAAGTAAATAATTTCTCTTCAAATGACTGATTCTGCACTCACTGTGACACAATTTTCTCAAGAATTGTGGGGTTGGTGCAGGGAAGGAAAAAATGTAGGGCTATGTCTGTTAAGAAGTTGTTCTGAATTTTAGATAATTTTCATTCCCAAGTTCTACAAGTTTTTTTTGCAATATCAATAAAAAAGGCAACCTTTGATATGCTTTTTTAAGTAGAATACTGTTTGTTGTTAGATAAAAAGAAGTGCTTCTGGTGTGTTACGAATGCCAGGTATCAGCTCAATAGGTGGACAATTTTGGCAGCTGTATATGAGTTAACTGGACTGCCTCATGTGTCAATGCTGACTCAGTTCCAAAGCATGCCAAATTTCATTAACAGGTAGCCAAAAAATTAATCTGATTTTTTCCTTATTTTTGTTATTATGAAAAATTCCTCCACTCTATGTAGTGCCAGTCTGCTTTAAAAAATAGAAATGGTGAAGTTAAAATTATTTAGTCATAACTAAAAAGTAACAGTGAAAAAAAATAACGGCACAGAGCAATTGCTTTGCAAAATTGATGTAACTGTGCACATTTAAAGTTGTACACAAGTTTTACATAGTAAATCATTTAGCAAGTTGTTTCATTTACTGCATCCAGAGTTTCCCTTTTTTCCTAGATGAGCTTTCAAGAATAATAAATATCCCCATAAGGGGGTATATTTTAAAGCAAGTAATGACTGCCACATAATTTATCATATGTAACCACTGGTCTCCATCCTTAATTACTAGCATTTTATTCTACAGTTTGTTTAAGAGTAGTTAAGCCTAATGTCTATTCTGTGTATATTCTTTTTTCCCCCAAGAGCTTCTTTTCATCATGTATTCAGAGTTTAAACCAGACTGTCCCTTTTTTTGTGAACAAAAGCATTTCCGTGGGACTATGCCTATGGGACCCTGTGGCAGAGAGAATCCTATTTAACTCTTGGCATGAGACATACAAAAGAAGTCCTTATTTGATTCAGGTTCAATAAACAATAGTTGGTACTTATTTGCATGGGATAAACTCTGTGCTTAACTTTTGGCTGTTCAAGTTTTGCCTTCTGTTCAATATTTATTTTTTTCATTTGTTTAGTGCAGCAGTATTTGGATGGTGTGTTTCTGGGAACTGAAATAGAATGAATAGTCTGACTCCTTGTGGTTTCATCGAACTTTTTTCAAGGTCATAACAATTTACTTCAACATGACTGCCTCTAAGATGCAGCTAACAAGAATTTATTCCACTTTTAAAATGGTTTGGCTCTAAAAAAGAGGGAGGAAAAAACCCATGCATTTTCATCTAATTTATTTCACTAAGATACCAAATAACCAAAAGATGATATTCTCCTCTCATCAAACAGATACAATTCCTCTGACATAATGGATTTATGTAAGCAAGTGTCTTCCAGCTTTTAGTGTATATCAGGAAGGAAGTTTTAAATAGAACTGATAATTTTAAACAGTGTTATAAATCAGCTTTGATTACACAAAACTAAAAGATCTGCTCCTTTACTTGCAGTTTCTTCTCTTAAAGTTGCATCCTCATCTGGAGTCATGGAACAGAAAATGAACAAGAGTAATCCTGACTCTCTTCATGACACTGATGTGTTAAGCTAGTTTTGTCAGCTCCTTAACCAACAGATCATACTGAAAGCTGGACTCTGCAGTGATCTGAGCACTACACATGGTTTAAGTTGGATATGGTTCCTAGGACAGATCTAGGATCTGTAGCATCTAGGGAACATCATCTAGGTGAGAAGTGAAAAGGGCAACATCTCCTCTACTTCTGCCTAGGCTTTTTGAGTCTTGCCTTGATGCAAGTGTGACAGTACCAGTATTCAGAGAGACAGTGATTGACTTCAGCTACTGCACGCCATGCATGTCTACAGAGTAAGAACTGCATCATCAAGAGATACCTGTAACACTCAAGGCCTCTTGGGGCTGCCCCTGTTCTGCTACCTCTGATCTCTTGTTCACTGATCTGAATGTCTGATCTAACTTGTGGAATTAAACATGTGTTCTGTTTGGCGTTACAAAAGGACTACTGAGAGTCATCTGTGCAGGCCTGCGCTCACCAGCTGCCTGGAGAGTATACCTGAGTAGGTGTTTTGCATCTACCTAGCAATCTAAATGTGAGTACAACTTTTCACAACAGCAGGGAGTAAACTGCCCAGATCCTGTTAGTTTCATCATTTAAAAGGACTAGACAGAAAACTTGTCTTTAATACAGAGGTGGCAATGTACCTCTCCTCTGAGTGGCTTGCACGTGGAAGAGTAAGACCTGAAATGTTGTCTAGTCTCTATGGTGGAGCTGTAGAGAAGCACACCTCTCAATTTCTCCCCTGAAGCAGCAAGATCTATAATCAGATAATGAAATGTTTTTGTGAATTAAAACTAGTGTATTTCATTCAAAGTATAATAAGAGATAAAGCTATTTGAAAAGCGGTTACACCATAATGAGCATGCTTTATGTTCAAAGCAGAGGGAGCAGTGCTGCATTTCAATCATCACCGAAGTTAGATTAATGGATTATTTCTCTGAATGTAGATATTTCAAAAAATAAAACAGTAGTTTTGTTATTTTTTTAAAGAAAACCATCTTAGCAACATTTTTTATACATAAATATAGAAAAAGGCAGTAGATGTGCAAAGCAATATATTAGAATTGAAGCAGTAATGTGTTTTAGTACCTACAAATATATGAATTAATTTTCTTTTCATTTGTTTCTTTTACTATACCTTTCCTTAAGTAGCTTGAGGATGTATCTGAAGTGGTTGTTCCATATTCCTCATCTGTTCTCACCAACAAATTCTATAGCATATATAGGATAATGAGTAAAACAAATTCATTGAATGTGCTCAAAAATAATTGAAGTAAGTCCAGTATCTGTCTTGTCTTTATCACAATTTTCATCCTCCATATACTAATTTCAGAAAAGAAATCAAAAAAATACGAGTAAAAGATTAAATACGTGTGAAGTGGCTAAAATATTTCAGAGAATTGCAAGAAAAATATCAATTGTGTTTTGGTTTGGTTTGTTTTCTTAGACTGTAGGAAAGATATTACCCACAAAATCATAAGAAATAGAGCCAATATAACCCAGATTTATTCCTAGCAGAAGACTATATTAGGAAATTACAACATAGTCAAATATTCACTATAAACAAATAGGAACATTCTAGGCGAATTTTTCTAAAGAACCAAGGGGCAATATTGACAGCATAAGGTTTTACTGGGGAAATGAATACAAATCTCCAGAGGACTCAAAGAATCAATGCTAACTGCTGCAAACAGTGAAAGTTTTCCTTAGAGAGACACACCAGTGAAAAATTATGATTAGCTGTTTCCAAGTGTAAGTTTGAAAAAATAAATGCAGAAAGCAAAAGGAAGTAGTGTGGTAGTAGAATGTTTCTTGAATGAGTTATTGTCCAATTGTAAAATACTGACAGAAATTAGCAGAAAATTCATATTCAGTGTTGCCTACCTCTGATGCTTATTACTTATTTTTGTAGCTACTTTGTCTACTTACATAAGTAGACGGATTTATACTTTTCTAGCATTTATAGATTTAGGTTCTCCCATTATCAATTATTAATTCTTTACAGACTCTGAAAATCAGCAGGCATTGTGGACAGTCTCAGCACAATTGTATCAGGCACAGTTGCACGAAGTGTGATTTGAAGTAGAGCTTGGAGTGTGAAAAGAGCTTGTTTGTATCCTGTCTGCAAACCAAGTATATTTAAACCATACAAATAGCTAACACAGGCATCACAACTGTTGTCCGCTGATCACAGAAGGAGTCAGCATCTGGCAGCCCTGACTATTTGCTAGGCAGCTTGAAGTGCATGTTGCTCTCTGGAACTTCAGTGCCCCCACAGTAAAGCTGTAGGAAAAGCACAGCCTCTCCCAGTGTGCCAGGGCTGCAGCTCAGACACCTGCTTTTGATGGGGGAGTCCATACACAGAATCTGCAGCAGAGGAAAGAGTGTTTATAGTTGATGACCCTGCTATAAATTGATTGAAGTACAAGTTTGCTCTCCTTCAGGCATACACAGATCTTGTCCACTTAGTCTGACTTTTACCCTGTAGTAACTGTGGGATTCCTAGAGGCAAGATTTTGAGGAAAATTCCCGTAAGTTGATGTTTATTGACATTTCCTGTGAAATATCACACAAACAGTGTTTGATAGACATGTTTTTATAGATCTTGAATTTAAACAAAATACCACACTTAAAAATGGAGTTTTATGCTTGTTGTCCTATTCTAGTAAACAGAGTTAAATACATTAAATATGCACATTCACTTTTTGAGTTGCGGTCCCAATGTCCTATCCAGAATCCCGCCGTATTAACTGTAAAAAGTTCATGGGAGCTGTGTGGAACAGGAACTGTGCAGAACAGTATTTAATCTTAAAAAAAAAAAAAAAACCAAAAACAAACAAAAAAACCCCAACAAAAACCCTGTAAAAAAATTTACCAGTATAATACCATCAATACCTAAATGTTTGTAATGTAAGGTGATACTATAAGTCTTGTTGTATGATATGCCATCATCAGATTTTAAAAGATGAAACTTTTCAAGAGAAAGCAAATTTCTACCAGCCAAAATATCATAGAGTCATTGAGTTGGAAGGAACCTTTAAAGGTCACCTAGTCCAACTCTCCTGCCATGGGCAGAGACATCTTCAACTAGATTACATTGCTCAGAGCCCTGTCCAACCTGACCTTGAATGATTCCAGGGGTGGGGCATCCACCACACCTCTGGGCAACCTTTTCCAGTGTTTTACCACCCTCATTGTTAAAAACAGGTTAAGTGGTGACTATCCTAAAGAAAAAAATCTAAGAACTTGATATGTAAATGCAGACAATTTTATTACTTACCTACTGAAATCAATCAAAGCAAAATAACTTAATGATTAAATTTACAAGATGATAGACTGATCAGTACATTTTTAAAGTACTACAATTAATAAATAATGTCTTTTAAATCATGCTAAAATTTCCTGATTTCAGTACATCAGCAATAGTAAAATACCACAGCTCATAGAAGTATTTTCTACATGTCTTTCTTCTGAATTTATAGAAACTGTCTCAAGTTTTTATTTGTCTAAAAATCTCTGCAATCAAATTTCATTTTATTTGCTGGATATATGCTCTACTTTCATATCACTTTAGGAATCTTAATTTTCCTACTAATCAGCATTGAATGGTCTAAAGAGTTGTTCATACTATCTATTTCATGCAGTACAGAGCATGTTGAGTAGAGCAGTCCAGCATCTCTATACTAGAGATGTCAGCAGACATTCAGGTCACCTGCAGCTAAAAATATACAGTGTGAACCTCATGCTGGAGGTCTTAGAAATATTCAGACTTAAGTTGTAAATTAGTTTTCTTCCAAAGGGCCTTTTCCATCACCACCGTTCTGTTCACAGTTCTGAAAGGAATTGCCTTTACACCCTCAAGCACAGGTAACAGCACTGAAAAGTGACAGTTCACATATGGATGGCTAAAGCAAATCCTCTTGGCTGTTGCAGCTGCTCTTGTATACATGTATGCCTGGAAATACTTGCTGTGCTATCAAACATGAAGCCTTTGTCTCAATCATATTAGCAAATGTGAATATTACTTCAAATGCCTCATTTCTATCCAAATGCGTAATTTTACACATTAAGTTTCTTTTCATCTCTTTCTGGTTTGGTCATACCTGTAAGATCATCCTAAAACAGATAAGATGTAATTTCATATACTCTATAAATTGATTATGAGATCAGAACACAACCTAAAGCTATTGGCAGAAATCTAATGAACTTCCATGAGAAGACATCAGTTTTTAAATATTATGTAAGCTAGTATTAAAAGGCATTGATCTCAGTAGAGATGCCTCTGGGTCCTTGCTTTTCTGAAAATGCTAAGGCCTTTGTAATCTCAGCCATTTGCTTTCCACCTCCCTGATGTTCCATAGCTACTTTATTTTGTTTTACTTTATTACCTGTCCTATATATGAAAAGATCATGACACAATAATCCATCATGTCTAAAGTTAACTACAGGTTTGTGAAAATCCAAATATGTTAAAGCTGCTGGCTCTGTCTATACCAACAGTTATTTCATTAAGTACTATAATTTGTCTGAGACGATTTACCTTTCACAAATCCACAATGACTCATGCTTATTAAATTGTTCTCTTCCAAACTGAATGAATATTTAAGATAGCCAAAAATAGCATCTCAGAAGTTCTGCTACTGTTGGCTCAGGCTTGGACACACTCAAACACTCTGCAAAGTATCTTTCTTCACTAAATTCCAGTTGGGATTTTTTAGAGTAAGTTATTATTAATCTTGAATAAAGGTGGCAGACTCTTTCTCACAGATGTTTTTCTTAAGATTTACTATGGTGTTAATCACTACAACTTCTGAAAATGATCCATTCCTAATCTAGGTTACTTTTCTTTCTTCTCAGCTGGTGAGACATTTTTAAGTGCTTATTCATGATATTTGAAAGGTCTAGCTATCTAAGACATATTAATTTTTGTTCACAAAGACAAGGCATTAGAGATACTTTTCTACTTATCTGTGGAGGGGAGAGAGAAGCTTTAAAACACTGGGAAGACTAACTGTAAGAAACTGTTGAAACACTTTGAAAAGTATTTATTTTACCATTTCCCTTGATGAGTACAAAATGTATCTGTTTTTAAAACTACATTTATTTTGCCATGACTGTCCTAAGCAGTCCTCTTTTTCTAAAGCTGCTGTTTCTTTGTTGGTTTTTGTTTGTTGTTTTTTTTTTTTATTTCATTTTACTTGTCATAAACTTTTTATATGTGTTTCATGTGCTGTCCAAGTTAGGGAAAGATTAGTAATGTTGTTGTTAAGGCCTTTTTATACAGTGTTTGCTGCTTCCCCTGCTCTCCTCACTAAGTTCAGGACTCCTCTTAGTGCAGCCAATTTTAAATAAGCTGTACAAGAATAACACAGCAGAGCTGGAGCAGAAAGTAAGACAGCATATGCTAGTCTCCAAGACAATGAAAATTAATGTCTTATAGAGGAAAGGAGTAATGTCAGAATAATGAATCAGAGAATGAAGAGAACAAAAATAAAGAGCAGGAAGGTAAAGTGACCACAGTACAAATGAAATCTTTATTATTTGAATTAGTTTTTGTTTGTCCCAACATGCTACACTGTTCTAATGGTGAAGTTGCCAAAATTCTGGAATTGTTTCCAAAACCCGGGGAAGCATCTCTAATTCGTTCAGTGAAACATAAAAGAGACAGTCACTGGCATATGTAGAGACCAGAGACTTCCACTTGCAGAGAGTTTCTCATATTTATGAATATATCTTGTAAAAAAACAATATTCAATCCATTAATTTCCATGTCAACACCACTCAGCCGCTCAGTGAATTTGGCTAGGAAACCTAACAGCAACTCCTGCTTCCTCTTCCCCCAACATTCTCAGGCCATTTTTTCTTGTGCAACTCATTACTATAGAAACAATCTTTTCTAAGGTGTTTCAGTTTCAGAGAGAAATGCTCTATTAAAGCCATTCTGCTTAGAGAACATTTTGTTTCTTATTGAAAATGTCTTAGGTGAAATACACTATGACAATAAATGTTTTCAAAAAACGAATTCCCCTAACGCAAATGAAATGAGCATTTACTGCTGTGGTGGTACTCTCACAGTTTCCACAATAACACCAATGAAGGTCATATAAACTTTCAGATTGCTCATTTCATGTTTCATCTAGTTCTATACCTATGTGTGTGTAGATTTCATATATTGTAGAAACAGGGGCCTGGGAAGATTCATGCCATATAATTGCTTCCATCGAGTCATCCAGTACCACCTTTAACAAAGGTGGCGACTTTACCTAAGAGATCCCACAGAGTATAATTGTTAGGAAACCTCCTTTTCTTAGAAACAGAAATCCAGTTGCCACTCTGATTTTAACCATAATTAATTTTCTCCCTCTTAGGTAAGTTCAGCCCTTTAGTTAAGAAACTCTCTTCTCCTATTGGTGTGTATCCTTACAAAAAAAACGCAGACAACAAGATGCACGCAGTCTTCATTTGGCGAAGCTGTGCATGCCACATCACCTATGCTTCCTTTGTAAGAAGAATTCTTCTTTCACAGTGCCTTTTCATTTTTTTCTTGGTTCCATCTTCCTCTTAATCCTTTTGTCTTGTATATTTCACATTGGTGCCTCTATATTTCTACCTGTCTCCCTCTTTTAGCTCATCTCTACATCCCTCACTTTTTCACCCTTCTGTCTCACCACCACTTTTGAAAGCTACCTGCACATGCACTTTCTTTCTTACCTGCCATTGCAATATTAGGCTTCAAGCAGCAGCTGGCAGCCTTTTTTTCTGCTTAATTAAAGACAACCCTTTATGTTCACAGGAAATATTTGTATTTGGAACCTCAGGACTCTAGCTGTGCTTGGAACAGCAAGAGAATTTTTTGATAAAATTCAGTGCATTAATGCTGCTGGTGCTAAGACTTCCAAATTACCTACCAGAACCCTTACAAAACAACACCCCAGAAAAAGAGAAATAATATTTTTTTCATTAATTGTAATAAGTTAAAGGTAAAATGTATGGAACAGGAAAAAAAAAACCTGCTGCATTTGCTTTGCTATGTGAAACTAAGTCTTAAAATATAACTAGTAATTGTTGGGATTTTGTTTTCATGAGCTAAACTTAGTTTTGCACCACTGTCTCACAAACACCTATGCAGAGTCAGATGTTCTGAGAATTAAAGAGAAAGGAAAGCAAGTCTGGTTTGAGAGGAGAAAATCTATTCTCTCTCTCAAGAACATCTGAGAAATAGAAGATTCACCATCTTCTGTTTAAAATCACTCTCCAGCTGGATTGGTTTTGAGTGTCACACATTCCAAACACATCATATATTTGGTCGGAAGTGTTTTAATGTCATGAATCTTTCTGAATCATCTCTTCCAGTAGTACATCCAGGATTATCTTCCCCAGCAGGCTGAGAGCAGCCCAGCTTGTTTGGGTTGCCCCAACCCACACATACACTCTTGCTGCACTGAGGAGAACTGTACTGCAACAAGAAATTCTGCTGGGAACATAAACGGCACAGGAAAAATCCTGTCCAGCACTTAGAAACACAAACAGCAAATTAAGAGATGCCTACAGATATAATGTATGTGAACCAAAGAGGGGAAATTGTAGTAATCACACTTTGTGTTTGAGTAGTACTTTGTATTGTGAAAAAGCTTAGCATAATATGATGTGTAACTCCATTGCAGCAGGCCTGTCATTTGGAAAGTGGGAAGGAAGGAGTTTATCCTCTCCTCCAACCCACCCCTGATTTGCATTTCTCTTTGTAAAGTCATTTCAATAGCAAGCAAAAGCTCACAGTGCAATAACCATGAAGATAATCAGCTTTCAATGCCCCCACTTCCACTGGATTTTAAATAGCAGGATCCCCTCAGCATAGCAGAGTTTGGTCAGAATGCTTTGCTAAAATGGGGGCTCTGCTGTTGGTGTTCAAGGACCAATGCTGTTCTACAGGTATATTCATAATCTACAAGACTCAGCCACTGGGCTTGTCAGTCCTTGCAAAAATGGGGTCATCCACAGGTATGGAAAAACTCAGGACAGTGCTGTGTACTCTTTTGGGACTGATTACCTGCAGCAAATGGGAGCTGCATAGAATGATGGCCACTGAAGTACAAGCAGCTGTTGTCGCCCTGCACTTCTGGCACAGTACCAGAGGAGATAACCCTGGAAGTCTGCCTCCACAAATGCAAAGTTTCACTTGCATTCATCTTTCATGTAGATTTTATAAAATAAGAGATATTAAAAGAAAAAGGCAACAATTGGAAGCTCCAGAAATAGTTTGTATAACCCTCCCCCCATTTTGTATTATGTGAGCAAAGCTTGTGCTAGATTTTAGTTGCAAAAGAGCATGTGAGAGGCCTGTGAAATGTTGAACATTCTCATCTGGAAAAACTTTTAGATTTTATTCCTTTATTTGGCTTGAAACAGAGGTTTTTTGCTTTTGTTAAATCTTTAACTGAGGTCTGGACCACAGGAAAAGTAAAAGGCAACATGCTGGCTAGAGGCCATCATTTTACATTTTAGAAGAAGGATTTGGAGTGAAAACAGATGAAAGCCATGGGGGCCCTGGTCAGATGGCAGTCAAAAGATCTGCAGGAGCCAGAAGGAACAGAGTCCAGCATATTTGAATCCCAGCTCAGAAGAAATCAATGATCAGCTGAAACTGGGAATGATGCAAGGAAAAATAAAGAAACAACATTCCTTGAGGTATTGCTTCAGCACTTTGTGTAGTGAATAATGGAAAAATACCATCAAGAGGAGATTTTCATAATTCTGGCATCAAGAATTTCTGTGAAGTGTTTGTGTTAACCGCTGTCACTCCAGTGATATTTCTAAAAAGAACAGAAGCTGCAGAGGCACAGAAAGCAAAAGATGGCCCAGAACAAACAAGAAGACCTGGAAAACCAGAAGAGAGCAGACTAAAGAGTTGAATAGAAATCTAGTCCATGCTCAGCATCAAATGGGAATTAAAGAAGTAATTAGGGAGGAAGCATACTGACGTACACTGGATGAAGTAACCCGTCAGGTCAGAGGAAGAATTCAGTTTGAAGAGGGCCATGTTAAAGGAGATGTTATTAGAGGTCATTGTTTTTGTGAAAGCTAATGAGTCAATTAACATACAGGAACTCCAAACTTGCTGCCTCTGAAGCATCCCATGCCCTCGTTTAGAAAAGTCGTGGAGGTCACAAATTGCAAAGGAACATTTTAGCTTCACTACACAATCTTAAAGAGGTACAGCCATTGCAGGAAACACAAAAAACGGAGGTGTAACTGGAAACAGGCAAAACCTCAGCTAACAGCTCTTCTGTTCTTAGACTTTAAGGAAAAACATTTCCATGCATTTTTATTAGAATGGTTTAAGAGAAAAACATGGCCCACAAGAAATGTTTTACTCCTTTTCCTTTTAAAATGAAAAACTAAGGCAATCATGCAAAACACTGAACATTGAACTGACGTAGCTCTCAGGTTGACCAGCTGATATTCCTGTTTGGGAAATCCTTAAAATCATAAAATCATCAAGGTTGTAAGAGACCTTTAAGATCATCAAGTCCAACTGTCAACCCAGCATTATCACCGTAACCACTAAACCACATCATCCAGCGCCATATCACCCAGATCCAGACACCTCTCAAAAACCACCAGGGATGATGACTGCACCACCTCCACAGAAAAACCTGTTCCAATGCCTGACCACACTGACAGTGAAAAAGTATTTTCTAATATCTAATCTGAATCTTCCCTATCTCAGCGTAAGGCCGTTTCCTCCAGTCCTCTCGCTGCAGGCACAGTAGAAGAGACCAGTGCCCTTCACTCTCAATAGTACCAAAACGTGGCTTTATGTGTTAACCATACTGCTGTTATAGGTATTTGTATTGCTGTAGTTACTAGCTGTGCCATTTCAGTCAAATCCTGTTTCCTTCGTCATCTACGTGTGGTCAGTGGAAGTAGGATATGCTCTTCATGCTCTGGGGCACAGTCTTACTTTCCTCACTCACTATTGTTTTCAGCAGCAGTTTGTGTAAAAATGAAAAGCATAACTGAGCCCCTACATCACTTCCATGCTCTTTGAAAACACCGTGCAATGGATATGACCCAAGGAAATTATCACTAACTTCAGCTTTCACTGCAGTGCTGCAGACTCATGTTAACTTACTGGGAAAAAACAACCCAACCAACAACACAAATATAGGTGGACTTTTTGTTACCAAACTATAGCTATAAGTTTTATGGTGACTGAGGTGGTGGAGAGAGAGAGAAGACTCAGTTCTTCAGCTGTTTCAGTTCTCCTTGTTCTGCAAAACTTTGTTACCAGGAAAAGGCACACACTAGAGATTTATTTTCATCAACTAGTTTGTGCCATTAAGCAAAATTACTTGAAATAAACAAAATCTCTAACCTCTCCACCAACCCTTCATGTTCCTATTGACACTTAATGCGTCATATTACAAATTTATTTTATAAATGCTGAATGTCCACCTGATATAAAGATCTTATATAAATTTACTGAGGTGATGAGGAGCAGGGAGTGAGAAGGCTGAAGGAAGTTAGATCTGAACATTCATTGTTCCAGAAATTCATCACTAACTATTTTTAAAAAATTAAAGAGTTTTCCACATGTGCTATTGTTAAAGGGTATGCATATCACACCGGATGATGTCTTGTGCAGCTGCACCGGGCCCTTGAAAGGAAATGGACTTGTTCAGCCAATCACCTATTTTTCAGCTTCTATCATTGTGTCAAGGTTAAAGTTTTCTTTCCTTAAGGATTCCAGCTGTAAACAAGCACCCACTAACACCACCACTCTCAAACAAAAAAAAATTGTGGTTTATCTTTTAACAGAAGTTAAAAGACTTGTTAGTCTTATAGATTGGTGCTATAATGCACACTTCAGTCTATCACTTAGCATTTAATTTAAAGGACATTTCCTTCATTAGAAAGTTCTCTCACTACAGGAAAAAAAAAACATAAATGAAGTCTCTTTAGAAACATTTTGCTTTTAGTTGGTACTCACAACTGCCTTACACCTTCACTCCCCCTCTCCAAACACAACCTCCCCCCAACAAATGCTCCCCAAACCTTCTTACATGGCTCTATTTGTCTGGACTTTCTCTCTAAAGAGGAACTAAATAATCTTTATTTGTAGAAACAGGATTTGCTAGCAGAAATAAATTTCAAAATGCATATTCACAAATGTGTAATCATTGGCTAAAAATTTTGGAAGTACAAAAGTAAATATTGACTACAGCTTGTTTAGCAATCAGGTTTTTTTAGTCAGTGCTGACCCATAACAACAAAGGAGCTTAACATATTTATAGCTCATACATTTTATAATTAGAAATTAAAGATTTTTTGTTCTTATGATGCATCTGTATTTAATAATTACAAAATTGTGAATAAATGTTACTCTTTTTTTTTTTAAATTTCAGTAGCATTTTCCTTGGAAAGTGGAAACTGCTTTACAAACCTAAAACTAATACAGAGAATTTCTCTCTCCCTTCTTGTCTGCCATCGTGGGTAAAATCCTCTCAGGAAAAACTCTCTCAGGAGTATTACATTTTAGAGATCATTGATTGTTAAACTGTAGAACATTGTTTTTCTATGATCTTTTTGCAGTGAACACTGCAAAGACCCACGTTGTTATTGCTAGCATTATTGCACCATTTCACATTGTTTCCGGTGGCTCATAAAGTCTGTATATCATCATATCCTTTTCCTATGACTTTACATTAGCAGTGTAAAAGCCCAGAATACAGATTACTATTTTGGACTTAATTTTATTCCTTTTTTTGTATTATTTTTCTTGAATAACTTCTTCCATTAAATGAAATGTATGTCAGATTAACAGTACGTCATTAAATAGCATGTAGTTTTGACATATATGGCCCAAATGATCTTGAGTTTCTCTGTTACAAAGAGGTGCAGTCCCTTTTTGCCACACTTATGCCATACTCTTGCCATAAACAAGAATTTGGTATTGACCTGGGTCTACAGAGAACAACAAAGAAAAGATCAGGAGCCAAAGACAGTATTTTAGATAATTTTCACTGTTAACCATTTCAGTGCTGATGAAAAAAAGTAGCATCAGGCGTGAACATAATATGAACATCTGCCTGACAGCTGAGAGCTTTACCTTGCAGCTTGGGAACTCAGATGGATGGTACTTGGGCTGCCACCTTCTTTTCCCTCACAACCCAAGTTAAATATTGACTGGACTGATCTTAAGGCTGTTTGTTATGTGTGAGCCAAGGTCATTATTAATGCAACATCTCTCAGGGTCCAAAAGGTACTAAGCACTTTACAGAGATATAGGGCAAGCCAGGCCTCAATCCCACATGTCAGTGTCAATTTTAGACACAGTGACCAAACCTGCCACTCCTTCCTCTCCCTCCTTTCCCCCTGTTCCTGTTTCCCTGGACTGTTGTACCTCTCTAGTCACTTGGAAAATCAGAACACATATTTAGTTTTAGGAAACTAAAATTTGCCTCAGCATCTGAGTTTTGAAAAGACCCAAATCCTTTGCAAATGGAATGGGGATTAACAGCAGACTGTGGGATCAGTCCCCTCTGGTTGCGTGATGAGTAGAAAACCCCTTTGGCCATATCAAGGGCTAAACAGATATCTGGAATCATTTCTGCCTAGATATAGCAATGGGTAAAGGCTCCTGCACGTGGTGGCAAAGGGAGTGGGGGAGTGGCAGCCTCCATCACTTATAAATCCATCATTAAATTATCTATTTTCCAATTAGAAATATTGCAATTGTACAAATATTATTTTTTAAAGCAGTTTCATATAGACTAGTTCCAATTTCTCTGTGAGACACTGGCAGAACTGTTACATTTTCAGAAAATAGATTTTTGATTCTCAGATATTCTGCCTCTTTTAGTCCATTCAGTGGAAATGACAGTTCAGGGTGAACTGGCAAAAAGTTATTTAGTCTAGATCAAAGGTTAAATTTTCAGCTCCCCTCTTTAATCATAAATAAAGTTTTGAAAACATGTTTTGGAAATGATATTTTGTGAAATTAATTTCAAGGTGGCCTTTTAGGGTAGTCAGAATTACAAGAGCCAATGTGACACACATTGTGTAAGAGAGGAAAAGAAAGAGCTCATGTATAAGGGATTTAAGTAAGCTTATCAAAACCGCTCATGTTGAGTTGCATTTTTCTCCAGCTGAATTCCTACTCAGTTGCAGTTTACCAGTTGGGTCCTCCTCAAATTAAATCTACAGTTTTCTCTGCAAGGGAAGGGAAAAAGTAATAAATCAAAACTAATGAGATATTCTTTATATTATTGACGTCTTTATTTTTTCTTCCTGCGTCACTGTTAGATTTGAAAGGAGAAAACAAGGAGTGATATTGAATGTGAAAAATGAAAACTGCCCACCCAGTGAAAAGAAGGGAAGGAGGAAATCAGGAGGGTGAGTTAGCAATTCCTTAAGCACATGCAGTGTCTCTAATTTTCAAACTCGGCAATTGCACTGAGACACAGAGGAGAAGCGAACTGATTGGGAGAATGTTTGCTCTTTCATAGACAGACTTGTGAGAGAAGTACATCAGTCCTTTTGCCCAGGCTGTGTGTAACACATGCACATCTCAAAACAGGCACAGAATGGCAGCCACAGGAGGGTGGAGGATTCTCAACTGTTTTTCTTCCCCTGCTCTCTCTGCCTTCCCTGCAGGGAGAATATTGACACAGTCCTTCCTTTCTCCAAGCTCAAAATTTAGTCAATTAAAACACTTTCCCTATCCTTCTCTAGATGCATCCACAAAAGCCTGTGTAAATTTCTTTTTTTTCAGATTTAAAAATCATATTATTCTATTTCTTTTTTTGCTATGTGATGTTTGTCTCTCTCCTTCTCCAGCCCCTCCCTTAGCTCCCTGCCCCCAGAATAACAGAATAGAGTGATTAGACTGAGCAAACATTGAGACAGACAACATACAGATTGCTTTCAAATACACAAAAAAACAAAACCATGAGAGAAGAGATAGGTTTCTTTTTCTCCCTCTCTAATCGTGGGTTTTATTATAACAATGTAGGTAAAATATTTTCCAATGGGGGTGTTATTTTTAAATTGATAATGTCTGTAAGTTCAGACAGTGGTTGAGAATTTGGCACTCATCTGCTTCTGTGTGCTGGAGCACTGGCACGTTAGGCAGAATGAAGAGTGCAAAGGTGCTGTGCTGATCTGTGCTCATCCATATCATTTCACCTGATTAATATCACGTGTAGCCTTCTTGCAGTTCTGTAGGAAGATATATCTAGAGTTTGACTGTCACCAGTCTGTATTAAATTTAGTGGGCATTTCTGTTGCACTCGCTACTTGATTTTTCTTGTCTGGCAGCTTCTGATTGTTATCCAGAGAGCCATTCCAATGTCTAAGAAATTAATTGATGCTATAGTCTTGCTAGGGTTTGTTTTCAACTGCTACTGCTTATTTGTCTAAACGCGGTTCTTCAGATACAGAAATTTGAATAAAATTAGCTGCGAAACCAGAACATTTTCTCACAAGTAAACCTTTGTAGTGAATAGACAGACACTGAATATGATATGTAGCATTCCACATGGTTACCGAATTTGTCTTTAATGCAGGCATATATATCTAAAAGTTTTGGCATTATTTCAGAGATACTGCATACTCACAGTTCTGCCTTTAGTGTGGGCTGCAGAACACCAATTCTCTACAAACCACCAACTTGCAGAAAGGTAACTTACATGCAATCCATCTTTTCTACAAGACCAGATATGTAAATATATTTGCTCATGACCAGAAAGCTTCTGTTATCTCCTGTTGTACTATATTTGAATGTTTTTTCTGTCCACCTATCTCAACAATTAGCTCACACTCTACAAGAGGCCATCATTTGTTTTGCTTGAAATATATGTCTCTGTGTGCAGTAGAGAACATTGACATACACAAGACATGGGAAGTGAAGCATCAACCTGTATTTTTGATGAGGCAGTGCAGAAGGTTTGAGTTTGAGTCTGAGTCCAAGAAAAAAGAGAATTTGTAATCACCTTGCGTGAGAGAGGAATCTTTTCCTTGCACTTTCACTTATTTTCTTTTGGGACTCAAAAGATCACTGTCTGGAGCCATCAAAAATTCCTCCCTTATATGACAGATTAGAACTGGAAGTAGAACCTTTGTTACCAGATTGACTCATCTGACTTCCATGAACAAGAACTATGCATATCTTTATAGCCCCTCTCACTTTATATTTGGTGGATATAACCTGTAACTGTGTAGTTAAGACCAGGTGTCTTGCCTCAGTATGTTGCAGACTTTCCAGGAAATTCAGATAATCAGTGCAAAAATACACTGGGATCTAGGACTCTCCTTGGCTTTCACTTTCACCTGACCAAGGTTTAAAAAGTGACTATTCCTCATATTAATTCATTATAAGTCATGGACAGCAGCATATATTCTTCTGGTAGCCACTACAAGCATACAACTCCATGCATTGCAGCATAGAGAGAAAGGACAATGTAGAAACTAGTGACAAGAGCTGACCCTTCTATCAGAGAAAAACTGATTATCAGTCAATTTTTCATTTGTCTGTGTAACACTCAAGACACTACCTGTCTTTCTCCTGTTGCTAATATCTGCACTGTGCTATGCAGGAAAAGAGTCTTAGTCAAAATTAACAAGGCAGAAAGCACTACTTGGATAGCAATTAGCAGACAGTGTCATTGCCATATCTTGCTAATAAGATGAAACAATAGAGAAGGAAATGTATTCTGTGTGCCTAATGGATGCTGTAGATCAAATAGCATCTTAGAGATTTCTGAAGCAGTGTAAACAGAACGACTCCCTGTTGTGATAAGTCATCTTGGATCAATGGTAGAACTGGAATAATCGCTGGCATGTAACTGATATGAAGAAGGGAAAAATACAACATACTGAATTTTGTATTATCAGATGAATGGCTTCATTTGAGTCTGCAAGAGTGTTTGACCAAGTCTGCGCTGGGCAGGAGACAGACACTAATGGGGCTGGTTTGTTTTTGCAGACAGATGTCTACCATTCCACCCTTTCTCCCTCTTGTTGCCCAACCTCAGCCCAAGATCAACATGATTCAAAAGCAGGTTTCATTTATCTGACATCCACATGTGCTCCTTTAGGGGATAGAGGCTTAGATAAATGGTCTGGGTTTTGAGGTCATCTCTGTAACAGGATTAAAAATATTAACTGGCTCATAAATTTGTTTTACCAGGGTAGCGTTGCCTGGCTGAGCCTGTATCATTTTTATTGCTAGCTACAGTTATGTTTATTGACAGACAAGGATTATAAAATGATGACACAAAGCAGTAGTTACTCTGGGTTCCAGGAGGAACAATAAATTCTCTGCCTCCAGTTCTGGAAATGTTTCAAGGCTTTTTCTTCATGAATAGTTACTCTATAAAGCCACAGTGTTTTCTTGACTAACATTACTCATTTACTTCACCTGTATTGCTCCAATCAGTACAACAGAGATGCAGAAGAAAGTGGTATAATACTATAAAATTTACAAAGCCCTAAATACACAGACCTGAAATTATATTTTTTCTGTAAACCTTGATTGCCAACATCAAGAACAGAGTTTCATCTGTCTAGAGATATTTCTAAACACAAAAAAAGCATCAAAAAGGCAAACAAGAAAAACTTGATAAACATGAGGATTTTCAATTGGAGAGAAAGAAAGAACATCTACTCTTTTAAATACACAACAAAATGACACAAAATCAAGCATGCATTAAAAGTCTGTTGAAGCCCAAGGTTTCAAATGTTAGTTATGTGTTTTAATGACACTAAGAAGTTGGACAACATTTGCTGCCCAGTGCAACATATGACACAGAGGTGGTCTGCTTCAATTTCAGCCTGTTTCAGATGTCAAGTTTTTCAAGCCTCTATCATTTATCTTATCTTCCTTTTGCCCTTTCAGTGTTTGCTTACGTCTTTCCCATAGTCTGAAGCCTGAAACTGCACTCTAACTGAGGTATCACTGGTCTCAATAGCTAGGTTGATTGACAAACATGGAGGGGTTGAGGCTGGAGAGAACCTCTGGAGGTCATCTGGTTCAACTTCCCTGCTCAAGCAAGGTCACTTAGAGCCACCTAGATCCTCTTACCCTTTACAAATGAAAATTAATATATCCAAGAAAAAGAAGAACCTTTTTTAACATAGTGTCACACTGTTGCCACTGTCGTTGTCCCCCTAACTTCTTCTCTGCCTTGTACTGCTTCCTAACTCTGTTTTCCTCATTTTATATACGCAAAGCACTTCTATTGCAATTGCATGTGTCTCTATCAAATTTCCATCAGCTGATTTTTAAACACCTTTCTAGTTTCTGGAACTCCTTCAAAATTTAAAAGCATCCTCATAATTTCATCATCCAGATCATTGATCAGCAAAGGATTGAATAGAACTGGGCTCAGAAATACACCATTTTAAATGTCCTCCCAGTTTGACAACAAACCAGTGATAGTTTCTCTTTGATTTTGTTTTCTCAACCAGCCGTGAGCCTTCTCTGCAGTGATTTAATCATATACCTTAATTTGCTTACGAGAAGGCTCTGTAGGAGACTCAGGAGCCTTACTCAAGTCAAGATATATCACATCTACTGCTTCCCCCTTATTCACTTAACCTGTCAAAGAAAGAAATTAGATTGGTTTGATACAATTTGTCCTTGACAAATTCACATTCTCTAGACTATTATTACCAAATTCACATTCTCTAGACTATTATTACCCTCGAGGTGTTCATAAATTGATTGATTGATTCTCCACCATGCAGCTTCAGTTCAAGGAAAATCACCAACATCTACTCTGATGTGCGGCTAACTGGGCTCAGTTCTGTGATTTCAGTTCTACTTCTGCAGGTTTCATATTGTCTTCCCAAAAAGGCCTCCTCACTATATTGACTATGTGTTCTCTTCAGTCCCAAAACTAACCAGGTTATATGAGCTTTACCTGCCATACTGAAGAACACCAGACCAGCAAACACAATCTGTGCACATAAAAATAGCATTCACCCTTTAAACCACCTCTCTCTACTGTATTATCAAACATAAAATCACTACCTGTTGATGAGAGTTATGTACCAGTTCAGAGGTGCATGCTATTGTGGTGCATAAGAAATAATTTTTTTTGATTTATGAAGAGCAGAACACAGTAGATGGTATTATTAATAAACAGTATTTGTAGTTTATGTACATGGAACTGCCCAGAAATGCCTCATCTGCTTTTTTTTCCTACAGAGGGGAACAGAATTTCATTTTTCTAAGCCATTGGACCCTGAGGCTCACATTTGTAATTCCATGCTGATAGACACTACATAATTATTATTTTAATTAGAAAAGCTGTAAAATATTCTACTGTGTCTCTTAATTCTAATGTTATAGCTGCCACAGAAGGTTTAGTCCTAGAATGTTTTCAGTACAGACTTGAACTGAGCACAGTTGGCTTTTTGATCAGAACAAGATCAATATTTTGGCATGGCATCCTCACAGTGCAGAATTAGGTGACTGAAAGGCTGTTTGGACTCAAGTGGACCACAGGTATATTACACTAGTACACACTGAAAATTTGACTTTTATGACATGAGCAGAAATTTTATTAAATTGTTAACATGCAGAGACCTAATTTTCTGGTTCTTATTTAGGCAAAACTCCTGCAACTAAGGAAGAATAGTCCAAATTTAGTGTGAGGTGATCGCAGTGTGAGCTCAATGTGACTTGAGCCTCAGTCAGAGTCTTCTCCTAATTTTTGTTTGATCTTGGTTCCCTGTTAGGTTCTACCATTGCAAAACAATGCGCAGAAATTCATTGGGACCACTCCCACTAGTAACTAAGATTTTTAGAATCAGAGTACCTGTTTCCTAATTGTGAATCAGAAATAAATATTACTTTCCTACATCAATGTTTGAAGAGCTGAGACACATTTTTAAGGGCCAGAGAAGTACCAAAATAATAGACTATTTGTTTCAAAGATAATGCAAAACACTGAATAGGTCATTATGGAATAATTTAATTTGAGGAAACATTAACACAGAGCAAAATGAATAGATTAATGGTATAATTTTGCTATTTATTTTCTTTCTCTGTTTGCAAAGATATAAAAGATACCATTTGTAGAATGATAACATTTTTTTATTCCATCATCTACCAGTGCAAATATATCCATTTACTTCATTTTATAAGCACTTAAATTACTCTGACTCCTTATACACTTCTGTGAAAAAAGATATCTACCTTAAGATTTACATGCCCCCTCTTCTACTCATCACTAAAGGCATGTTTGTGTTTGGCATAAGGATACAGCATGATGCCTGAGGTAGGTTTCATTCCAGTTTTTATGTCCATACACTGCTATACAGAGCCCTGCTACTAAAAAAAGTGGAAGCAAAGGAAGTTCTAAAACACAGCACTGTACCTACACAAAGAAAACCTCCCCTCTCAGCAACTGGGCTGGGACCCAGACTGTGATAGGGCTGGGCTGCTTCCTATTCTTCTTTTCCATGCAAGCCTACCCCAAGAGCAGTCCCATCACTGCTTTCATGTTCCTGCCACAGGTCTTTCATCAAGATATGGAAGCTAAGGTGATACAACAGGAAAACAAGCAGAGCCTCAAATGTTCCATGAACAATTAAGAGCTGTGAAATAAGGAAATATAATTAAAAAAACACAGAGAAATAAATTTTAAAATGCATTTCAGCTTAATTACCTATTAATTTGAATATGAGACTTGGATTGTATCTTAGTTTTCTGCCATAGTTTTATCTGTCTAACCAATAGCAACAAAATGAGCTTGCTTTGTGCCTCTGTAAGTGCAGCTGGCTAAGAACATTGTTCCCAGGGCTGTGTGTGCTCCTCTTGACACTGCCAAGGTTACTTATGAATGAGTCGTGTTTGCTTCTGCTGCATCAGAAAACAATTAATCTTCATTGTTTGCCAATCAGGAGTAATCAAAAGCAGTAGGGAAATTAACTGCATTTTCTGGTACATATGAAAATATTACAGAAACAAAGGTGAAAATGCAAACTGTGGGCAGCTGCTAGACTGCCTCTTACAGGAAAATAAAGACCTAGGCATTTTACAAACAGGGTTTTTTTTTTCACATTTCAGTGAAGACATATTTGATAGGGTAAACTCCACATTTGTGCTAAAGTGATCCAGAATACTTTATCTGCTCTGGAAGCAGGTAAAGTCAGAATGAATATACAAGATCTGCTATATTTGCTTGGGTTTGAGTTGCAAAGGTGATTTTAGCAATACCAATGGGGAAATTTGGCTCTCTTTTGCTAGAGTGGAGAAGAAAAGTGTGGAGAAGACTAACCAAGAATGCACATTTACGGTGCTGACACACTGCTCACCACTGTAATTACAGGGATAGATTGTTATCTAGGTTTGAACAGAGTGCAGAAATCAAAAGAGTTGAACTGCCGACTCTATGTTACTGAGAGTTAGAAGTAAAAAAATATTTGTAAGTCCACAAATTAGGCCCTGCTCTGCCCAAAACAGAAAACACTGAGGAGAAACTAACACCCAGCTTGCCCAGAGAATCCTGAGGAGGTACCTGCTTTCAGCCAGTTAGGTGGCTAGCTGCTGAGTGTGTTTAAAAAATAAAAAATCATAGTTTCAGATTTATATACATAAACACTGCAAATGCAGTTGTGGAGAACTTCCTTGGGTTCAGCACCTCATGTTTTGCAGTGTACTGCCAGATTACAAGCCACTACAGTACAGGAGTCCACTACAGTCCCCTGCACTGCAACCCGCATGAGGTTTCTTCTGCATGTGACACGTTTGCCACAGGGACTCTGTGTCCTTTTAACTCTGTCATAACTTCCTTAAACAGAGAACATTCAGCTACCGGCTGGCTTTCAAAAAAAAAAAAAAATCAAATTTGGAAAGGTAAATCTGTCAATTTTAAGCATATAATTTGGAAAGAAATCCCAAACATGCTGACAGTCAAATCAAAATAAATCAGTTTGTAGTAAATACCAGCAGGACAACAGGCAGCCTTTCTTAGACTCGCATTCTAGGCTAGTGTTATGCACATTGTTAAAACTTCTTTCTATGTGTAAGCTTTTCTACAGAATTTATCCTGGAGTATCTAAGCCTTGTACAGCTGCTCCCTCACTGCTCTGTGATTATCTGAGAAGCCAGCTGAAAGCTCAGTATTAGGTTTCTCCTTTTTCATGTGGTATTGCTTTACTGCAATTATTTGATGAAATGCTGTGTATGACAAAGAGATGTGTTTCAGAACATAAACAGAAACACCTTTGTAAAAGTATTTACTTTTAATTTAATGACAGGTTTGTCATTAAACTGCTCACCAATGGTTGTGGTCTCTATCAGTGTTGCTCCCATGGGTGTCAGGATGGTGCAGAGTTCCATGGACACAATGAGGGATTTGAAATGGGGGACAAACGCATGAAAAATAGGAGAGAACTCACTGGTAGTTAGAGTGGTTATTTCAGATGAGTTAGAAAGGGGCTAGGTGAAGGGAAGGGCAGCAGACAGCTGTGCAGCAGTAGCCCTTTTCAAAATGGTAGACTGTGCAGGGAAGCAGTGGTCCTCTACTGAGGCACTCTAGCTGAGACACAGGGATAGTAGGTTATCATATGCTAATAGATATCCAACATGCTAATCGTAATTGTAGTAGAATTATCCAGCAGACTCAGGCAGAAATCAGCATCTCCCTGTGCGTAAGAGAGCTAACACAGTGAAAAGTTAAGAAAAGGGGGAAAATACAAGAAGCTTTAGAAATAATTATATCTGTAGATGAGACCAGTGCAAGGTCCTTGTTCTGCTTCCAAAGCATAACTCTACCAGGAAGCTTTGTGCTGTTTACCTTACATACTGCATGGCAAAATTTCTTCTAAGTGACCACTTAAGGAGGTGAAGAAAAATATTTTTTAGGAAAGATTGTCTTCAAATAAAGCAAAGCATAACTACTCAACAGGCTGGGAATGCTTTGGGACAGTCTGCTAGGACAGATGGCTGCTTAACAAGAATGGTCTCTTGACCAGGTTTCTCTGTCTGCATTCCAGGTGCCTGCATGTAAGGAAGCAGATTACATGTGCTGGTTCAAATGTGTATCGATTTGCCAATGGGGAGAGAGAAAACGCCGTCTTTGATAAAGAATTTGATTTGATGATCATTTACAGACCACACCACATGAAGTCTTGACACTGTTTCTTCACCCTAATTACTTTGTGAGCCATCTGGTGCACCTGCTGTTACAGTGAGGCAGGAATAACAGTTTTACACCCTCCCTCCCTTTTCTTTTCCTTTTTCTCACACTGAGATGGATCTTTTAAGTGAACATCCACCTGACGTGGCCAGACAGTGCAGATGTAGACGCAGGTGCAAACTCGGTCAACCATGCCTCCAGATGGCTCTTACTTATTAAGGCAGCCAAAGTAATAACCACAGACAAAGGGCCTCCAAGAAAAAAAAAAAAAAAAAACAAACAAACCCAAGACCATTCTGCAGGAAAACACTAGGTTCAGAGATGGAGTTTGTAAGGATCCCAGAGAGGTAATCAGCTTTGAATCTGTGGTGAAAACAGAGCTGGTCAAGTCCCCCTGAAATTTGGATGAAATGACAGATTGATAATTGAGCAATCGGGAAAATGGTTAAAATGCAATAGTCTCTCCTAAAGGCTGATTACATAAGCATAAGTGCCAGCAGCTAGATGCCAAGATAAAAGCCATGGCTTCCTTTTCTCCTGCTGAGTAATATGCTTTGCAACCGAGAAAGCCAAGAGAAAAAAGCAATAAGATATTTTATTGCCTTATTTCTTTTAAACATCAGAGGTGTCACACTTCCAATGGCTGAACTCCAAGCAAACAACCAAGCAAACAAAATGAAGCAATTGTGCCCTCCCTCAACCTCTCCCTTTAATATCTTTAATTACTAGCCAACAAAGTGCAGAAGTTCAAGGGAATAAGTTTCAGGTTTGGGAAGCTGTCTCACTAAACAAGTTCATTTGGGCAGAAGAAGCTCACAGGAGTCCAGAGGCCACCTCTGCTCCCACAGTTGAATGAGCTTCCCCTTGTTGACCTGAATGCTCAATAGGGGAAGGGAATCAGGAAAAAAAAAATATCTTTTTCAACCAGCTATTTCAACATATCTACTTCAGGACTATCACAGATGACTTGGGGCTTTTCTGGCCTCGAGGGACAGCATAAAAAAGTGCCCTCCTCTTCAGTGATCATCCCAGCAGCCGTGCTGCCTAAATGAGTGTTCTGCTGAGCAGAATTCATTGCTGCCTTCCACCTGTGTTTTCATGAGTGAGGATTTGTGGCAAAGTGCCCAGCAGACACTGTGCTTCTCAGGACATCAAGTCCAAAAAACCAGCATGCAAAAGTGATGGGAGGTGCAGATCCACAGGCAAGACTCCCTTGGCCCTGCTATGCTGACAGTGGCACACAAACACCTGCAGGAATGGCTGAAAAGCAGACTCAGCCCTGCTCCAGCTCCTCTGCAAAGTGAGAAGGAAGTGCCGGGGGTGGGAAAATTTATAATAGCAAATCTTAGTGAGAGGCAGGGTTGCAATACATGCAAATCATGCTAAGCTCCCTAGTTTCAATCCACCATGACTATGAAAATGGCTTAGGTGTATGTCTCCTCTGACAGGTGTTGTCTGAATTCTCCTGCCTAGAGGGGTCCTTAAAGCCTGAGGCCTCAGAGCCATCAGCCCAAAGACTTTCGTCATTATGAAGACGATGAGATCCCAAAGTTGTCTTATAATTCCTGACATACCTTAGGGAATCAAATCAATTTTCTCATGTGTCTGACCAACACCCTCTGTCCAGCTTGCTTTCTTTCTCAGAGTCTTACTTGCAGTCTTCCAAAGCAGATAAAGGTACAGTTTTGACTTCCTGAAGGCTATTCCTCCCCAGCACCTCCTGCTCAAACCCACAACAGCGAGACATCTCCCTACCACAAGAGCTATAAATGCTGTGTATTAGGCAGCAGATGGAGAAGGGGAGTGTAAGGAGGCAGTAAGACCTTCCCCATTGGTGTGATAGATGCTGTTCTTAGGTATGTTGAAAAAGGAGAGCTTTACTCAGGTTTTGAAAGAGGATAATACAAAATAAAACAAGAACCATATTCTAGATAATCATGCTTTTTCAAAATTTCTTTTTAAAACAAAACACAGGGACAGCAAAGCTACTCTTTGAGTCTTGTACTCTGTGTTGCATTGTGAGAACAAACCTTTCCCCAGAAACCCTGTTTTATTTATTGCCCATTCAGCTTTTGAGCCATATGTAAAGCTAAACCTTTGCTAGTCTTCCTGGAAACTAAGCCAGCCAAACCACTGAAGAGATATATTTAGGATGGAGGAGTTGTAGGGGACAGCTGGAGCATATCTTTACTGTAGCACTATTTAGCCTTGTCACTGGGCCTGGAGTGAAATAGCTGGTACTCATATTTTAATGAATGACAGTGAGGCAAATTCAAGTGATGAAGCTGTAATCAGGTCTTCCACACTAAAACAAGATTTTGGCTAAACCTGTATTTAGTTTGGACTATAAATATATTGTCCTATCAACAACCTCATCCAAAGGCAGCCTTAAAACTGGAACAATTTGTTTTTCTGAAATCAGGGCTTTCAGTGGGTGCTGTGATTTGGATGTAAAACCCAAGGACACTATCAGTGTCTTTTTGATGCTAGAGATTCACTGGGCAATTTCTGAATTCACTGAGGGGTAGTTATCGCCAATACTGGGATTTGCATGGCAAGACTGTGCTATGTAGGAAGGATTTGTTTTACAATGTTGTCTCTCTTCTGGTCTCACTGTGATCTACAGTATGTGTTTATCATTTCGTATCCTGCATTCTGAGCAGCCTGCATTGGCAGCAAGACAAATTTTATATCACTTATTAGTGATATAAATCAAGTGTTCCAACATATTATTAATGGCAAATCTGAGGCTCATAACCAGAAAAGGGAAAATCAGAATCCCCCTTTCAGCACAACAAGATGATTCTTGCAGCACCTTGTCTCCAACTCCAACTTTTTTTTTTTTCTCTGTTTTGCAGCTGAATTTCTGTTTGGAAATTCAAAATAGCAGGGCTAAATGAGAGCCTTTGCAATACACTGCTGTATGCGAGAAGCAAAAGGAAGACCTTACAGCCTGGCTAAAGCAACCCAACTCCATAAGAGGGCAGTGTAGGAAATGAGCACTGAAAATTATTCAGAAATTATTCTCAGTATCCTTGAAGTAAAACTTTCCACAGAGACAAGGTTCCCAGTGGGTTCAGGTAGCTGGGGGGGACATGCTCTCCATGGAGCAAGGTTTCAAGGATTGCACTGAACCCTGAAGGATTACTGCATACAGGAATTTGTCCTTTTGGCACTCCACTCATACTAGATTTCCTGTCTAAACCCAGAATTTAATTTAGGTATTTATACCTCTATGAATAAAAGGGAGTTGAGGCCATCAGTGGTATAAATACAGTCTTAATTCAGTGACAGTCTTGCCTTTGTGAGAACTGCAGGATCAGGCTGTATAGCACTGGCTGGTCTTTGGCATTTGATGAGCAAGTTACCTTTATTTATAACATGGTACAAGCAGGACGTGTTGCTGTGACTGACTTACAACAGCTGCAAGGTCAGAAGTTTGATACACTAAGGGGAAAGTGTCCTGGCAATGTATATCTGAAGATTGTGTTGAATCAGGGATATGTAAAAGGTTAAATAGGGTAAGTCTAGAAGCTTTGGGCTTTTTTATATCTCAGACTAGCTTTTTAGAAACATCCTTGGAGGATACTAAAGAGTGCCTTCTGTAGCAGAATGCTGAATTCACCCTTTTTGCCACCTTCTGTGACCTTTTCACCACCTCCTTATTTGTGCTTTGTAAAATAAGAACCACTAAAACAACCCTATCATCAAATCCATGGCATCTTTTCCTTCATTGATTCTTGAGAGGCGATAACAAGCTCAGCTAGGAACACATTTTAATAATTATACAGCTATAATTATCATTTTGGCTTTGCTAGGATTTTTGAAAGATAAACTGTGCAACCTATTTATAAGCTTGATAAGCAGGAGGACCTAGTGCCCTTTCCTTCTAGTAAATCCATGGGAAGCCTCATATGCAGAATGAAATCATATAAAGGAGCATCAAACAAAACAACAAGACTTCTAATTAAGCATAATCTTGCAGTAGGTGGGTGCAATAAATACCTCACCAATGAAGGAAAAGAAAGCTTTGCATTTTATGCAGAAATACAGAGTTTCAGTAAATACTTGTAAAGTGATGATTTTCCATGAGTAATCCCATCCACACTAACACTTATCCTGGGGCAAATAGTGAGGGTAAAGCTACTCCAGGAATACTTTTGGTGTATACCAAGAAGATACAATTTGAAGGAGATCTCTGTTTTACACAGCTGGTTAGTTACATGATATGTATCTGCACATTTGCACAACTGGATTTTGTAAGCAGAAACAAATGGAGAAAAGTATCAGAAAAGACAATGAAAAATGAAAACACAATTTCAAGGATGTCAGAGCTAGGGCTTTGAGTAAAGTATGAAAGCAGTCCCAAAGACAAGGCTTATGGATGGGGTCCTGATAACTGTTTCCTAGCAACAGGAATACTATTAAGGAGGATGCTGAAGTCCAGTTTAATACATTTATCCAGTGCTCTGAAGGACAAGTAGGTAGCATCAAATTCCTCATTTTATACAGGGCTACTCAGTCAGGTTCTGTATCTGTCTTTACAAGAAGAGTTTCTACTCCTCATCCTGTATAAGTACCCTATACATGTAGGGTAGAACAGGAGAGATAGTGTTATTTATTGGGATAACTGCTTTGCATTATTCAATTAGATACAAGACTTAAAATTAGTTAAACACAATTATGTGAGAGTAAACTGCAGTGCCTTCTGGTTTTATTTCTGGGGTATTTGGGCTGCTAAGCTCACAAAAGAATCCATTACGGTATTTACAACTGGCTATCATAGTTCATGGCACAGCTTTAATAGAGAATAACCATCTAAAGGAGAGGTTAACACCACACAAACTTTTGGAAAGGAATTTCATAACTTGGTTAACAATATTGCATAATTCAGTAAAATTCCTTAGAGTCATAGCTCAACAGCTGTATTTATGTATACATTGAAGTGACTAAGACCAAAGCTAGAACTGAATCAAGATGTTGGAAAGTGTAGAGAAACTTAGATATTCAAGAGCCAAACATTGAAAAAGGTTAGTTGGTGCACATCATCATGCTTGTGTTAGTGTAGCCTTACTCTAGTAAGCTTCAAATGCAGATAATTAATGATCACCATATCCTGGGTAGCCTCCCAAGCCAACCCTCAGGGGATTGCCATGTGATTTCCATGGCAGATAACCTTTGAAAATTATTCTTTAATTTTTTTTGGGGAAGAGGACAAAACAAAATAGGATTCCTATTATTCCTCTATTCTTTTGCTGCTCAGACTGAGGTTCTAGTTAGTACCTGATACCTGTGGTGTTTGCAGCACTGTTTCAGAGGTCTGATTCTCCTCTGCAGCATTTGGCAGGTTTCTAGATCCAAATAACAAATTCTAAGCTCGTTTCTTTCCACGGCCCAAAATAAACAGGATGCAAATAAGACCCAGAGCCATCCTCTGGGAAAATTTCAAAGTAACCTTAGGTAGAGGTTACCTACGTAAGTAGGTTTGGTTTGGCATCCCTTGTTTCCCATTGGAGTATGGTGTTTCATTAGCCAACAGATGCAGTAGACTTGACAGCAGCACTGTTAGGCTAGAACTGGCAAATTTTCAAGGTTCTCTTATTATAGCAAGACAACAAGTATTTTTGATGCTTTCCCTCCATTTCCCTCAATGTGAATTGTTGTCTGAGTCCACCCTCGCTTTTAAGGCAGCAGTCTCCACAGGGGCTGGAAGACTGATGTGTCCCTATCCCATCCCATTTGACAGGAGATCTCAGGAGCAGCCTGCAAAAATGCCTGCAGGCAGGCTCTCTAGGTGGGCCTGCTGGGGTAATAAGCTGCCTAATGGCATACTAAGCAGCTGAGCAGCTGGAAGTGCTTGAGCCATCAATTCAGGTGACTCATCTTGAAAGTACCTGCATTTTCACAAGCTGTGGAGACCGGCCATGTCACTTTTTGGGTTTCCTGTCAGGAGTGGAATGAGACAAAACTGGCAGCCATAGTGGAAATAATTTCCCACCCAATTTGGCATGCTTGAAAATCACAGAATATTCTGAGTTGGAAGGGACCCACTAGAATCATTAAGTCCAACTCCTGGCCCTGCACAGGACAGCCCCAACAATGTGCCTAAGAGCATTGTCCAAATGCTGTTTGAACTCTGGCAGGCTTGGTGCCGTGACCACTTCCCAGGGGAGCCTGTTCTAGCACTCAACCACCCTCTGGGTGAAAAACCTTTTCCTAATATCTAAACTTAACCTCCCCTGACACAGTTTCATGCCGTTCCCTCCAGTCCTGTCACTGGTCACCTGAGAGAAGAGATCAGTGCCTGCCTCTCCACTTTCCCTTCATGAGGAAGTTGTAGACTGTGATAAGGTCTCCTCTTCTCCAGGCTGAACAAGACAAGTGACCTCGGCCACTCCTTCCCCTCTAAGCCATTCACTGTCTTCGTTGCCCTCCTTTGGATGCTTTCTAATAACTTCATGTATTTCTTACACTGAGGTGCCCAAAACTGCACACAGGACTCAAGGTGAGGCTGCACCAGTGCAGAGCAGAGCGGGACAATCATCTCCCTCGGCCGGCTGGCGATGCTTTACCTGATGCCCCCCAGGACATGGTTGGCCCTCCCAGCTGCCAGGGCACTGCTGACTCACATTCAGTACACTGTTCACCAGGACCCCCAGGTTCCTTTTCGTGGCACGACTCTCCAGCCTGTCATTCCCTAGTCTGTACGTACATCCAGGGTTTCCTCAGCCCAGGTACAGATGTCCTGTGACCATCTTTGCTTCTGAAAATGTCTCTCTGTATACCCCTTTGTGGTAGTCTGACTCAAAGCCAGTTTACATCAGTTAAAGGGTGGGACAGGCACCTTTATATAAAGCAAGGCAGCAGACAGCTGCTTTCAGACGACATAATTTCTAAAAGTAAAAGCACAATTTTAAAAAATTAATGTTCTTATCTTTTACTCTTCTTGAAGAAGTTCTGGTTTTTTGCCTGAAATAAACAAATTCTGTCTTTGAAAGGAAAGTTGAGGTACTTAAGATACATACACAGAAAAAAACATTCCAGCAGTGAAATCACTTTGCTACTTTGAACCCATCTGCAAAAAAACTTTGTGTACTACTTCTGTAACCTTCCCACAATAAACAAAACCCCTACCCAACACATCTCTGTAGAGCGCTTTAGGGACTTTAAGTGTTTGGTGAAATTCTTGGGACACCATCATGTAGGCTCTATCGTCACCCACAATTAAAGGGAAGCCAATATTTTTTTTTTTTTGTAGTGAAATACATTTGATACTTGTTATGGAATCTGACACTCCTATTACTGTTTCTCACCAGTTTCAGCAGCAAAGCAAGGGCCTGTGCTACCCTTTTATTTTACACATGAGCGCTTGCTTACAAAATTGTAGTGTTTATGTGAAACAAACCAAAGGAAGGAAACAGCTTTTGGAGCCCTGAAGAAATAACCTGCATGAAACACACAAAGGGGTTCACATATTTTGCTGTTCTAGTTAGGAACTGGGGGAGGTTGTTATGATCTTTTCTTTCTTAAGGTCTGATGTTTGAAAAAATGACAACACTTTCTACATTAACTGGCTGTGCTCCTTCTTTTGTGGTAATAGAGGGAGCCAAAACTTGGGGGATCTAAAGGTGTCAGGCTTAAGCCCCTGCTGAGTTGGATTCCTCACAAGAGCACAGCAAGGAAATGCCAAATGAAGGGTTTTCTGTGTTTGACATTTTTACAGGTTGTTATAGAATAGTTTATAAAACATCAAATGATAAATAGTCTTTCATTTCCTCTGTTAGATGCCTAACCTATGTCTACTTCCTTAAAACACAAACTATGACAACTCAGCAGACATAGCTTGCCTTTTACTCGTTCTTGTGGAAAATCATAGATGGGGATACTTATACATTGGATATGAACATAGAAGTAAGCTGTCTAAACTAGATCACATTCAGTCTTATCTGCCTGGATCTGAGGCTGAATGCCACTATTTTTTAATTGTGGTGCCATTAACGCTTAAAGATTTTAAGAGGCTAAACAGTTGCATATACAGCTTGGCACTGTGTCTTACTGCTCCTGGTAGTTAGAAGCAAACACTGAAAAAGGCTTCAAATGGATTAGAGACTGTAGAACTCAGTCCTTAGTGTGTGGTTCTTATTACAAGGTTATTTAGGGGCTCTCTTTCAGGGGTATCTCTGGATTAAGGATTTATGGTGCTAGACCAAGGATTTCTTGGTAGGTACTTAGTAGTTACATATGTACCATATGTTGCTGTTTTTGAAGTTTTCCTGCATTTAATAGCATTATTTTTTGGCTTTTCCTTAATTTTATTTGCAGTTATGTCAGAGGTCCACAGTCCTAAACCCTGATCTGAAGGCACTGCAAATACATAGTGTTTGAATCCAGCCCTTTTCATTAAGCATGTATGAAGTAATAATCAATTCCCTGGTGAACTTAACCCCTAACCAGACGTGGATTGCAGGAGACAGATCTGATAACATCAAAAGAAGCACTCGTCAGAAAGCCCCTAGAAAGATATTAGGAACCTCATGAAACTCATGGTGAAATTCTATTTACTCAAATCAGCATGAGATCATGTGAAAGAGGTCAGAAAAGAAAAACCTCACCACTCCTCAGGCTGAAAATGGTATTCAACTTATTAATAAGCATTTCTATCACAACATCTACTGAAAATCTGTTGGTTAATGGTGGTCAAATAAAAACACTTGATATTTGTCTATCCACCTACAATGAAATGAGTAAACACATGTGCATACCCAAAACCTCAGATTTATATTTCATGTGCATTTGACTACATTCCTTTTTTATTGTTAGTTTTCATTTAATCAATTATATCCTGAGTTTATATATAATACATTACAGTTGTGACCCTTAGGTGTTTGATTCAGTTCTAACAGTAAAGGCTTGATTCCCCCACACTAAGTTACATATGTATTACTTAATATGGTGATGGATTTTTGCCTGTAGGAGTGTTTTGGAACAATAAAAAGCGCTCGTTCTGTCAAAAAGTGCTTTGATTAGAATAGGCAGAAGCTTGATTTTCACTTGCTTGCCTCTTCTGTCTGGGTAGAGCAGCTGTGAAACACTCCATAATTGAGCAAGTGGTTACATCTGCTCTTAGAGTCCCAAGTGAAATTATTATAAAGAATTAAAGAATTAATTAACCAATAAGGACTTAAATAGGGCAGAGTATTTTGCTTCCAAGGAGGCTTGATTTTTTTGATGTTGCTGCTTAAAGCAGCTAAAGGTCTTCTGTTATTGGTCATGATCTCATGATCCCTGTCCATAAATAATTTTTAGACACAAATATTTAATTATTTTATTTTGGACACTCTACTGATTTTTGATAAGCAAATATCATTGTGTATGCTGTTATTGGCAAATCATGGCAGATCTTCCCATGGAGTTCTTTCAGAGACTATCACTATCACAAGTATTAGGCTGTGTCAGCTTCGCTCCTGCTGTGACAAATTTTAAATTAAATTTTAAAAAGCAGAGAAGGATAATGATTTCCAATAAATACTGTGAAATTCACTTCCTATGGTAATAAAAGGCACACAAGTTACAGCACACTAAAATTTATACATTTGCCGCAATTCACCTTTAAGGAACGCAAGAGGAAAGTTAGTGATTTTTGAATAGTTGATGTGTTTTATTTTATCGTTTGGAAGCATGCCCATTATTCAGGATCACAGAACTCATGAATTGATGATCCAAAGGGAGGCTCTTTTACTGTTGCATCTCCTGCTTTGCCTCTATAAATATCTCTTTTATTATTATTCTGCATTTTTTAGATTTGTTTTATGGTTCTGGTTATTAATGTTCTACCTCTGACTGTTACGAGAATTCATAGCTCTGTTAGAAGTCTGACATGTCTGGAATATTTGCTTGTGTAGGTAGTTTTCATGCAGTAAACCAATCTGCTGGACAGGGAGGGGAATATTCTGCCTTTGATAGCGGATATATTTCTGATTACAGTTAGTGGGAATATGTGGCTTCAAACAAAACCAGCAGCCCCAGAAGCTTAAATTACAGCAAGTGCAGAGTGTATAAGCTTTTTGGATGTGATTGCATAGCCTAGACAAAGAACAAGGAAACAGCTACTTACTGTTTATTCCTACCAGAATGAGGAAATCTCATGCTCCCTATTAACTTCTCTGGGAATGTAGAGGATTGTCCACCCATAGGACAGTGTCTTCAGCTCACTCAAAGCTGCAAGTAAAGGAGATCAATGTTACTAGCAGCATTGACCTTCTTTATTGCTTTTACAACCGCCATAGTTTCTATACTGAAAAGGCTACTGTGACTAAATTGAGGTTCCCCTTCCCCTGCCCTCAGGATATTTTAGAGCCTAGAAGATACTAAAAGTTAGAAGCTGTTATTTTGTGTTTTACTTGCATCTTTGGGGTGTAATGAAATGACAAAACTCAATGATGAAAAGAGTCAGCAAAACTATGGCAACAAAGACTTTTATTTTTCCAGCAAGATGTAGTAACTTGGAGTCTGCAACCTACTGCAAATCACCTCTAAAGACCAAACTATTTGCAGACATTTAGTGCGTAATTGGATAGCTGCTGGTGCAGCAGCTTGACAGTAAGGTCAGTCAGGAGCTGCTTTATCCATGAACACTGCAGTTAAAAAAACCAAAAAAGCTTCTTTTTTTTTTTTTTTTTTAAGAATAATCACCCAGGAGGTTAGATAGCTCCTACCCTGTAGGTGTGATTTTCAGAACAGAAAGCAGAGGGAGAAAATGCGTGCATTGCTTTTTACGGCATTTTTTGTCATTCTAGGGGTGATGAGGATACCTGGGGAAGCTTCGCACCTGTCAGCTATGTTTATAACACACTTTTCAAAGAGCAAGAAAGACCATCTTTAAAAGCCCTAACATCACATTTAAGATCCTCTCCACACGGGGCTTGTTTTACTTGCCTTCCAGCTTTCTTCTCCATGAGAGAGGAATATCTCTTTCGACAGACATCCCCACACACAAGCAGGCATGCGAAGGCTGGTTCTTGTGCAAAAAGCTGACAGTATGATCTGGACTCTCTCTCTCGTGGGAGATTTGCTATCGACTTTAGCTGGGCCAGGATTTCACCCATTGCTTGTGTCAAGTTTGACAAGGATTACTGGCATGAAACTGATCCCGAGGGAAAGAATCAGACCACTTTTCTACACAAGTGCCCAAATGTCCAACGAATACTGCAAAAACTGAAAGGATCATATAAAAGACTAATGTTTTAGACATGCTTAGCAGAGCTGCTGATGCTCCCACTGAGGCTGTTGGAGCTGACTTGAGGAGCAAGCACGGTACACCAACACAAGCACTTCACCTCTGTCCCTTGTCAGGTTTCCTTTACAGCCATTACAGGGTAGCTATTTCTTCTTCACTGTACAGCTCCAAATGAAAGAAGCTTGAGTGACCCAGGAGACATTTAAGCTGGTCACTGTAAATTGATTCATGCAAGTGTCTCTGGTGTGAGGATGTGCTACTTCTTAAGCAGCAAGAGAAGGGGAAATGAAATGAAGAGGTTGTATGGCTGCTCTCAGGAGAACATCAAGCTAACAAGAGCAGATTGGTGTTAATTTAGCTGGGACAAAAAAGCCTCTCCTCTTTTAATGCTTGAAGATTTGAGATTCCAGCAACATGTTGGTGAGGTAGTCACTGGGTAGGAGTGGGAGAGTGATCGCTCTTTCTTAAGAGATTGCAGAAGTGTGGAAGTAGGTTATGACAGGTTAGGGAACAGGAAGAAAAACACGTAAGTGAAAGAGAAACAAAAAAAAGGGGAGAGCACAAATCTGGGACAACAGCCAGCTCTTTGCTGCTTCAAAGGCCTCTCTTTTGGGAGAGTAGGGCAGGTAATTGCTGCTTTGCTCCACAAAAGTTTTTAAAAAAAAAAAAAAAACAAAACCCAAAAACCAGAGGAACTACTCCCACTCTGCAGCAGTACAGATCCCATATCCTGTCTTTCAACAGGATAACATTAATGTGGGAGCAACATATGGGTTTGGAGCAGTGCTTATTCATGTCAGATAAGACTAGAGCGTGGCAGGAGCAAGCTACAATTTTGTCTTTATGTCAGCCCAAGGAAATATACTGTAGCCATAATCCTGTGTACAATTTGAGCAGTTAGCACTGCTAATGAAAAAAGCAGTTCCGTTGTGTGCTTTCTAGTTCAGTGAAAAATCCCCAAACAGCCCTACCAACATAGGCTTGAAAGTGTAACAAGTGTAAATGAGCAACTGTGGGAAGGGACAGAAGGTTAAAGCACTCTTTCAAGTCCTAGAGTATGTGTGAAACTATGGTTGAAGAAAGACCTTCTGTAAAGATAAGAGAGTATCTACCAAAGAGGTATTTTTTTCTGGACAGCCAGAATTTTCTGATTAAAAGCTGCATTTTAGAGGTGCTAAACATAACCTTGAAGAAAGGTACTGCTTCATATCTGATAACATGACATAGCATGTGGATTTTTAATACAATATATCATGTATATGAAAATAATAATAATAAAAGCATAGGTGGTTTTGAGTTCTTCTGCATCCCAGGGTTGTTGTTATTCTGGTTTGTATTGTCAAGATAAAGCAGAAACAAATGGTTACCCAAGTGCCGACTACCCTTCAGAGAGCTAAAGAACAATTTTCTGGAGATGGAGAGTAGAATAGATTGGCATGAGGTAAAAGAGACACCTGCTTCCGTTCTTTTACTTGATCCAAAGCTTCTGTTGATGCAAGAGATAAAAGAAGTCCCCTGATGGGATGTGCCAAGAGACACTTTTAATCTCTTTTGCAGGGGAGGGAGAGCTTCTACTGCCAACATTTGCAGTATGAACTTCATCCAGTGTTTTTTGTGTGAAGAGACAATATGAAGAGGTAGCTTTCCCTGCACCCCTCAGACTTAAATAGAGGGATGAGAAATAGAAACCTCAGGAAAAGGACAGAGAAGAGATGCAGGTACAAATCCATAGGATGAAAAAAATGCCTACATCTTTGGATCTCAGAAGATCCTTATTTTTATTTTTAATGTGTCTGATCTCCTGAAGAATGACTAGTTTATTGAAAATTTAACTCAGTGTGGTGAAAAAGCAGTTAGCAAAATGTCAGCTGATGAAACACCGAGTGAACAAGAGGCCTGGGGCACTTTCGTCCTAAATTCAGTGCAGTCCAAACACACCATCTGGAAATTTTCATATCACCTGCCTGGTTACATAAAGGAGAGTAATGGCTTCTTATGGTTCTTTTCTGTGGAAGACAGCAGTTGCAATTCCCTGAATTTCCAAAGAGGTTAACTTACATGCTCATCCAAATGATCAACTGAAGTGCTGTTTGGTAGGAATGGAAATTCGTGTTGAAACTAGATAGCTGTTATGCATTCTAATCTACTTTCCCTGGCTACAGCAGGATTCAAACAACAACAACAACAAAAGGCACAGGGCAGTGAGAAATTAATCTCTTTGAACTAGCACCCAACACAAAAGTTCTCAGGGCTTTTTCTCTGAAGCTGTTCTACCTGTCCTTCTATACCTGTCATATATATTCTTTGTTAGTCTGTTGTTTGCTTCCTTTTTTTGAGCATCTCTGTCCTTGCAGCAGTTTCTCCTGCAGATACATAAAATTTCCAGCAGAACAAGGGGTGAGGCGTCTCTGGTCCTGCCCGCCTGTGCTCCATCTTTAGGGTGTAGAGGTGAAAATGCTATGGTATCTATTCCCCCATATGTAAGAGAAATCAGAGCCACCCACTGGTTTTCTTGCAACTATATGGAAGTGGAGAACTGTGATTAGATATTTGTCTAGCTGCTGATTTCAAAGGTGTTTAACGAAGTGTTTAATTACACAGTTATTTCGCCTTTATCACTTGGGGTTCAAAATGCTGACAATTCTAGAGTGCAACCCTGGTAAAGTCTTATTGCATTTGACTTTGTTAAACCCCTTCAGTTTTCTATGGGATTCACATAACCCCTTTGCATTTGTGAGACTGCCCCAAACAATTTATCCTGGGCAGAAGAAAACAAAGAAGAGCAAAACAAAAATCAGCGACCAGAAAAACACCAAATACTTCAAAACATTAAGGTCAATACATTCTTGAGTGGCTTTGCCATTAGGACTATGCTCCTGGTTGGTCAACTTAATCACCTCTAGTGAAAGCAGTATACTGGGAGATTTGGACATATCGTTTTCTCCCCAAAATTTTTTTACCTATAAAGCATTTGACCCATCCATTGTTGTATCAGACTCCGATGTAGACTTCTGCATGTTGTCACCTTAGAAGTAGGCCCTCACAGCTGATGAAAAATTAGGCTCACTGAAATTTCTGTTATCTCAGTATGCTCCATATACTGCTGTTTGCAAGGCACTTTTGGACTAGGGATCTTTAAGTAATTTGCATCTGAATGTCCTGTTTTTTGAGTTAGTTTTCTACATTTTGCTTGCATTACACCCAGTAGTATATTCTCTCAGTTTTGAAAAAGGCTTTGCGGCCCCAAAATGTCCAGGAGTTTTACAATCATCTTATAACTTAATCTCCCCAGTTCCTCATTTAACTGCTCACTTGAAGTATCATGTCTCAGCTTATATCCTTCCAACTCTGGATGAATGAACAACACTAAACATCAGAGAGAGGCAAACACTGTAATGCTTATATGAATATTCATCTGTATTTTGAAAGGAACACTGCATTTCCTTGGTTTTAATTTTCACGCCATAAATTTTCTCACAAGTAATATCAGTACAGAAATATTTGCAGAAACAGTATATACTACCATAATAGCATCAAATACTACTAGAATGTTAATATTCAAATGAATAATTGATATTCACATCAAAAAACTAAATCAAAGAATTATCCAATTGAGACAAGAAGACACGCCTTGTGATCTCTGTGTTAAATTGGATCAGACTGAATTTCTTTTTTTGAAAACCTACAATAAGCTGCCTGTGAATGGGCCTAAACTTAAGTTTCACTCAATCTAAATCATTCTGAATGACAAATAGACTTGTTTACAGACAATTTCCAAATGGAAAAGAGGAAATGCATTGAAAAAATATATTGTCCCAGCTGTGTTCTTAGATAAGTTACTGTCAGCATGATGCTTTCCCTTAGCATTCCCTTGCTCTTAAATTATGCCAATTTGAGGAGCAAAAGATTATTCCAGTGACCCTGGCATGTCAATCTTCTGCTTGTCTGTGCAGAAAACTACCTTAGAGTCAATGGACTCTCCTTAGTTAAAGTACTCTTTCACTACCTGGCCAAAGTATGCCCATATAGGGAGTTAAATTATCCAGAAGTATTCTTGCTTCACCCACTGACCTATATTGCTATGATCATTACCCAAGGTGATGCCTTATTGCTACTTCTGCTCCGCTAAATGAACATTCCCAGAGCTAAAATACCCTTTATCAAGACATTACAAGGAAGCAGCTGTATGTACGTAGTGGGTTGATCCTACCTGAATACCTGACACCCACCAAAGCCACTCTATCACTCCCTTTCTCAGTAGGGCAGGAGAGAGAAAATATAACAATGGTTCATGAGTTGAGATAAGGTCCAGGAGAGATCATTCACGAAATACTGTCGCAGACAAAACAGACTCAAACTTGAGGTGTTAAATGAATTTATTAATAAGAGAAGTAAAATAAATCTTAAGAACACATTCCCTTCTCTCCTCCCTCCTTCCCAATCTCTAACTTCTCCTCTGCCAGTGATACGGAGGCATGGGGAATGTCTCTTCTCCAGGGCTTGGAACCCCTCCTACTCCTCCTTCTTCACTGACCTTGGGGTCTGCAGGGTTGTTCCTCTCTCATGTTCTCACTTGTTCTGCTCTGTAACTTTTTCTTCCTTCTTAAATATGTTACCACCATTTCTGTTTGGCCCAGCCTTGGCCATCAGCATGTCTGTCTTGGAGCTGGCTGTCATAGGCTCTACTGGACATTGAGAAAGTTTCTGGCAGTTTCTCAGAGAAACCACCCCTGTAGACTGCCCCTGCCATTACCAAAACCTGGCCACGCAAACCCAATACAATTTACTAGAGTGGTCACCAGTAAGAAAAAAACAGTCTTTTCCTACGGAAGAAGGTTTTATGAAACAGTCAGTGGGAAAAAAGGCAATGCCCAGATGAGCCAGCACTGCTTTATTCCTCTCCTGGGAGAGAAGGGGAAAGTCCAGTATAAGAAATAAGAAACCTTGCAGGTTGTTCAGCAGCTTGGTCATGCAGTTTGGGCCATTTAATATGCACTTAGAGACACTGTTTAATTGGGTAGGCTCCCCGAGACGATGCAAGGGAGTGTACTGCTGGAGGTCCTGGGGAGCACCAGTCCATCTGCCAGCTGCAGTGGAGAGGAGCCAGCTCATGCTTGGTGACCTCAAGGCAGACACAATCTAGAAAAGTCCTCCTGGAGAAAAGGAGGCTAAGGGACCAGCACTGCAGACCTTTTAGTGAGATAAGGGAAGGGATGCCAGGCTGCTTTGGGCAATCAGGCAAGTCATTTGCTTTCCCTGCTTGGCAGTGCTGACTGAGAAACAGGTGTAAAAGACAGGAATCATAGTGAGAGAATCAAGAAAGCTGTATCTTAAAGAGGTCAAAATGCCAGCAGGCATTGGAATAGGTGAGATGACTCACAGAGAAAGATACTATACATGCAAGGAAAGGGGAAAAGCATTCATCAAGCAGCAAGGGGTTTAAAGAACTCTTCAGATCATGTTTGGGTTTTTTTTAGAAAAAAGAAGACAACAACAAAAAAAAATCCCTTGTTCTACAACAGGAATGGTAATTTCCAGGATTATGGAACACCAAATGGCACGGCTAGAAGCAGTGCAAGCCAAGCAAGCATCAGGTTTGGCCCATAGGAGAATGGTGCAGAAGGAAAAACATTGGTACAGCATTCCCTTCAGCATGTGTTTATAGAGCCAGTGTCCCAGGAGCTGTAGGCTTTGTGGCTCTCTTAACCCTCATCCTAATCCTAATAGCAACTCTGGGCTGCAGCTGAGGTCCCCAGCACCACAGGTGGCCCAGATTAGAAAGGTGTGGAGGCAGTAATGTTGGTGCAGTGCCATGCTCCCCTTGGCATGCCTTTTTTAGCCCCAAATCTGGAGAAACTGGTTTTGGGGGTCTCTGAACCCTAACCTGAACTCTAATGGCACCTTAATTCTGAGGCTAAGATCCTCAGTATCATGGTTTACCCAGATGTGAAATGTGTCAAGGGAGCGTCCCTGTGTCCTAACATAAACCTGATGTCCTCTGTACCAGCCTACCCTACATATGCTGGTGTCCCTGAAACCATCTTTGGCCCAGATGAGTTATGTGTGGATGGAACAATGCTGGTGTAGTGCCATGCTGTCCTTGGCATGACTTGTGCTACCCCAGTGTCCCAGGAGCTGTAGCCTTTCTGGGTCTCTGAACCCTCACCTTAACCCTCATGGCAGCTCTGGGCTGAGGCAGAGGTCCCCAGTAATTCGGGTGGCCCTGCAGTAGGAGATAAGCTCACTTTATGTGCCTTGAGATCTGAGAGCAGTTGTTCAGATAAGGGACTGTTTGATCAGCTTGCTTATATTTTTTACACCATGGGGTAAGCGGGTTGAGGAATCTTGTTATACTTTGGGTCACCCCATATCCTTTTTGGTGCATAAGTATAGTAATCCTATCATATCCCTTGGCTTTTTTTTCCTTTTTTACATTATCAATACCTTACATGTAATAGTAACTCTCTATTGAAATTCAGATTCAGGGCTTATGTCTCCCTTGCCTATATGTCTTCCCATGAGCTGTGTGATATCAGGATTGTTCATGAATCAGTGTCATAACACTTACAAAAATCTGTCTTTGCTGTCACTTCTCTTGCTTTTTTCGTCTTGTAATATTTGAGCTAAGAGGAGAGCAGACAAATAGCTATACAAAAAAATTCTGCAACAAAATGCTGTACTAAAAACTGATAGTACCTTATTATTTGGAGAGCTACCTTCTAAACATCAGTCTTTGCTTGCTGCATCTTTACATGTGTGGAATTGTGAACATCCCCAGCATTCCCAAATTAAATAATCCAAGAGACTGGTGGCACTTTGTTGCAGTTTTATAACACAATCTTCTTGCAAGTATTCAATGCATAAAGATGTTATTGGGGAGCGTATTCTGGGAATTATTTCATCTTCCTACACAAAGGAAAAGCCATTTGTCAGCTCAGATCCATTCATTGTCCACTGCTGTAAGACAATACCATTCTACCTAGATATTGCTTTCCAGAAGTCTGGCCATATTGTACAAAAAAATAAACACTGGAGCTATCACTGAAAAGCATCTTTCCTGGCTTTGCCAGCAAACCTTCTCTTCTGGGGAAATGTGTGCAGACAGGATGCTCCTCCTTTTCCTTCCCTCTGATCTCCAAGCCAGCAGCTGTCTGGGGACAAGAAGCCTCAGTGAATATTGTGGTTGCTGTTCAGATGGCCTTTATAGTCCATCTAAAAGCAAGTAGGCTATTTCATAGGATTTTTGCCATCCATGCAAATTCTGGATTATTTCCTTCTCTGCATAAATATTCAGTTTAAAAAAATAACAACAAACCCAAAAAAACTAAACTCCACCCTGCCAAAAAAATAAAAACAAAAACCAAAAAACCAACAACCCCCCTTCGTGCTAATTTGTTTATTCATTGACTGTCATGTAATACAGGAACTGGCAATGTGGTCCCTGAGCTAGTTTTCCCACTATCAGCACATCAGTATTCAGGAGTCCAACTGCTGCTGTTTGCAAATATGTGTAGATGAATGCAGTCCAAAATGTACAAGTTAGACCTAAACATTAAACTCCATTTACTGTATAATTAAAACCAAGTCTTCAACAAACAAAAAATGAAAAGTGTGCATCTGAAAATATGAGCAAATAAAAATTTGGGGTTTAATATGCTTGGAAAAGGGATTTTCATGCAGTTTCTCTGACAATCGTCTGTTTTGCATACATTTCCTCTCCACACATGTGTCTGGACTTTAAAAAGTAGATTTTTGAGGCTGAGTATTAAGTTGCAGCATGAACAGCTAATAAACATAGATAATGAGTCATTATCTATAAAAGTTTTGTCCAAAATTCAACAGCGTTGATGCCAAAGATTAAGGAACTAAAGCAAAGACTCTTTTCCCTGCCAGGCAAGGCACCTTAGCTAGACTTCATACATACAGGTACACACGCCAGGGCCCAAAAGGGTTCTTGTGATCTTGATATGAAGAATGGTCTGCAATGGCTTGTGATGTGAAAGCCTTCAATACAGCATTAATTTTTTGAACTTACTGAGTGTACTTCTGTCCTGTTTATATTAACTTTTTAGAATACATAGTAAGCTTTCTTTACTTTGGATGTATTTGGCTACATAGGCTGATTTTAAATGCTCTGCTAAATGAACCCAGTATAATATGCTGGGTGCACAAATGAGAGAAGACCATCAGTGGTATTTGCTGTGCTACTAAAGCACTCCCTTGATCCGCATAGAGGAATTTTGAAAAGACATGTCGTGTACTGGCATTTTAAAGCATTTCAGCACCTGGAAGATTTGGAGGCCAGCCCAGGGTAAGAGTGGGACCTCTAGGTACTTGAACTTCACACTGATGGAACCTGAGGAGCATCTTGACAGTGATGGAAATGAACCCTAGACTGAAAGCTGAAGCGGAGACAAGCAGTTAAATTAATGCAACAGCTATCCAAAGTTCAGAGCATGGCTGGAGCCAACTGCGTCACAACTCAAATTGTTTGTGAAGACAAACCATCAGCAGTACCACTTCCAGTCTGGCAAACAGATGCTTGGACAAGAAACATGCACCCACGGAAACATGCATCCATGGAAATCTTTGCTGTGTTTGAAAGCTGACCTGTCTCCTCAAAGTGCACCTCATATGGCATGGTGCTATCTGAAGAATGCATTCTATCTGAAACAATTTCATATGCAAGGAACCAACAAAAACCATAGATGAAGTGAAAAATGGAGTCCCGGGAGAAGCTGTATGCCCACATAGTTTCATATTAGGCAGAGGAAAAGAAAAAGTATATATTCATTGTCAATGTAGGATTTTGATGATAATAAGAGCCTTTCTGTGGGTAGCCACTGTATTGCTTGAGCACAGGAAGATAAATCAGTTTAATCCCTGACTGATAGAAAGCCTGGATCTGACCTGACCAGCCTACAAAGCTCTCTAGGAGGCAGCCTAGCAAGCTGGTTCTGCCCTAGATACCACACTGCAGCTGCTAGCCCACTCGTCTGGACGTGGGATGCACCTGGATCACTGCCTTTTGGATGTCTGCTAATTAATTCCTTCTTGTCCTGGATAGACCTAAACGGTTCAGTTGCCCAAGAGCAATTCACAAGCGTAATGATGCTTGTTAGTGTGTGTCAGTCATTAACTGGGGTTTGCTCATTTTGCCTAGTGCCCACAGTCAAAGCACACAGGTGCACACACTCAAATGGACACGAGCCTGTTTGAGCTTTCATATCCCAGTTACTAAACAAAGCAAAGAAAGTGATTTCTCCTCAGATCACCCCAATTTGCCTGGACATATGCAATCTTTAGAGGGTTCCAAATCAATCAGCGGACAGATAGGGGTCCCTATTTCTACGACTTCTCAGAGAGGTGACTGATCTAAATGGTTCTCTGCAAAGATGAGGCATCTCATACGTCTTTGTTCCTTTGTGTCATGAACATAAAGAAAAAATAGAGGAAATTGGTCAGGCATGTATCTAATTTATTCAAGAAGGTGATAAAACTGAGAAGCAGTCAGAGTATCTACTGAACTACTAATTAAGTATGACCACAAAGAACCCTGTATGACCTACAGGCTCAGCTTAGGTTGTTATGAAATTTTAGCACCCATTCAGGAAGAGTGAATGGATGCCTGGCTTTCTATAGATAGTAACGGCTACTTTGGGTGCCTTTGGCTACTGTCTGGCCTGACATTATGAAATCTAACTTTACAGATTGAGATGTATTTTGCATTTCCTTGGGTCAAGTCCGAATTTAATCTGCAGGGGGGAAAAAAAAGGATGATTATTTAGGAAACTGAAAATGCTAAGGGAGCTCTTGGATGCTATGCTTCTCTTCTCCATCTTACTGCATGCAAATAACAGCTTTCCTTACAATTTCCGACAGAAAGTATTTGGAGCACTTATTTTGACTTCCTGATTTGAGTGTGTGCTTGACTCTGTGCAAGTGGCTACAGTTACCAAAAGCGCTGAAACAGAATGCTGTGCCTCAACATGAATATTCAAGTTCTTTCAGGAGGACACCGCTAAGATCATTACAATTGCTAATTATAAAAGTGGTAGCCAAAACTCCCGCTTCCTTCTATTATTCTTACATCCTGCAGATGTCCTGATTTAGCCATTTAATCATCAGATTCTCTTGGGTATCATCTGGTCGTTCAGTCTTGTGTTTCTTTTTTTAAAAAAGAAGTTGCTTTGAATTTTTAGTGTGGTGTTTCTTATTTTCTCAAATGTTATGTTTAATTATTTAATATTATATGTGATGTTGCATTTCTTAAACACTGTTCTTGGCAAGTGTGCATCCACTTAAAAGGTCTCCGAGCCACATTTTAGTTCCTGGGAAAACAGCACATATCCCTTTAGTCAAAGCAGACAATTCATTTTGCCTTCAATCATTATAGCACCTGCTCACCCTCAGCCACAGCAGCTCTTTCAACAGCCCTGTCATGCAGCTTCTGTAAGTTTTGTTTACATCTGAAAATATTGCTCCTATGTGGTAGCACTTGTTAGACCCATACCAAAGTCTGTGGTGTGCTTGTGGGCTGCTGTGATGCCCTTCTCTGCAACAGCACCTTGTGAAATGGTGTTTGAGGGAATAGTAAGCGTAGTGAATGCTTGGCCGGAGTCCCCTGGCTATTCCAGCACTTTTGTGCTACCTGTCAGCTCTAGATTTCTGAATGACCTCCTCATCTTTTCGTATGCTCTAATTTTCCCATAGCTAATGAGATAGCGTGGAACTGCCACACCATAATCTGTAAGGGAGACAGTATGAAGGGAGGAAAGGTCACCCATTAGGAAACCACAACCCCGAGGCCTAGGAACACATAGCCGTTGTGTTCCACCGACTGTCGCAAGAGGCTATATTTGTAAATCATTTATGCTGTACTATGTTTGTAACGCACTGATGGTGTGGTATTCACTGCATGGCATAGTCTGACACTGTGAAAACTCATATCCTTTGAAAAGGCCACTAATGGAGATTGGGAATAGAGATAATTACAAGAGTTGGCAGAGCTAAACCATCAGATCACAATAGCAAATTTGGCTACCGAATTGATTAGCAGCATGAGAGACTCTTCTATACCAGAACAAATTCTATTTTTTTCCTTCTTCTTTCTTTCCAATAAGCCAACTGAGCTCAGCTCCATAGTTGCAACAAAGTCCACAGATTATTCTCTGTGCCTAACTCATCTCTTTTGTGTTGATTTTCTTTTCAGTCTATTTTTTTCCAGAAAATAGCACAAAAGTTGTGTTTATTTCTTCTGTGTGGGTTAATGTATCTGAAGATAAATTCTCTGTTTTCCTCTGCACATGCACTCAATATTTGTGTTGCATTACCACCAAGGATTCAAGTCCCAGAGCGTGTGTATAAAGGTGCAAAGCAAAAATCTTATCATGTTCATGTTACTTGCTCATTTTCCAATCAAGCCTAAAACTACTGGCAGGTCACTTCACTGAAGCACTGGAGCTCACTGCTCAGAAGCCAGCCCCAGGGACACACTCCAGGCTCTTCAGAAGTGATAGCCAAAGCCACGGGAAGAGAGGATGTCTGAAAATGGAAGAGGAATGTGAAAAGCAAGATAGGTGGGTAGAGTGGGTGATAAAAGGGTGAGTAAGGGGGGAGGGGAATAAGAGAGAGAAGTAGCTCTAATGAGCCTTGGAAAAAAAATTAATACAAAGAGAGTTTTAGGGAATGAAAAGATGCCAGACTTTTTTTTTTTCTCTTTTCCTGTGGATGAGTCCAGAGAAAAAAAATGCATCTATTAGAATGGACTATATTACTCTGGAATTCACATTATCCAGCTGTTAGGATGTTATTTCCCATATCTGTGTGAATTTATGATGCCATTGCAGAGAACAGGTACTGAAGCCTCAAAGCAGTTGGGGTTTCCCCTTGCTACCATCTTGTACTGCATGTCCTCATCTGCATCAGTGTGAAACACTGCCTGTGGGGTTCAGCATCAGGCAATATCTGCTTTGTGGTAAAGTAGATAACTGCACAAAGTATCCTGCCCAAGGCTGTCCACCATGCCCATGGTGCAGCCTTCACCCAATTTCTCAAGCCCCATTTCTGAGTCTGAACCTCAAGAACAGCCTTCCTCTCCCAGAGCCATGTGGTGCACAAAGTTGCCCTGTCTTCATGTGAGCAGATGGTCGGAAGGACCCGAGTGAGCTGCTGTGCAATGTCCCACATGAGAAAACAAAGTGAGCCTTTCCATCCCCGGTTGCTTTCATTCAGGAGTACTGAGGGCTGAAATCATATGAATGGGCAAGCAATGGGCATTTATAATGCCACGTGAGCTCCAGTCCGCTGGTCAGTATAACAAAGGTGTTTGACCTGCTCATAGTTTTCCTGCTAGGCAACAGGGGCATGGCAGCCATCCAGCATACATCCTCTCCTACTGGACTGAGTTCTCCCATGTTGACCATCCGGTGCATTTCTTTTAACCTTGCCTTTGTGCAGCAGTTCACATCTGTGCTCTGCAAAATCAAAACCTTAGACAGCTTTCTTAATCATGGTTGAATTTGTTAGCCCAGGTTCTTCTCTTGGTTACTTGAGGCAAATCCAAATGTTCTCCCAGGTATATCAGAGGGCAAAACTTTGTTGATAATTTTTTGAACCTCTGTCTTTTGCTATAAACGATCCCCTTGGAACACTTCTTCCTTGCTTCATAAACTTCTTTTTCACCATTTGGAAATACTGAATAAGCTGAACAACTTGGCGGCGCATTAGAGCTTGTTTGAAACCACACACAAAAGATTTTGTGCAGCTCAAATGCCAGAGAAATGTGTTCACATGTGATTGAACATAACAGTCCAAGATTAGAAAATCTAGCAAAAAGCAGGGGGGATTAAGACCATGGCCTCATGAAAAACTTCATAACTTTGGATGAAAGTCAAGGCAATGAGGTAACCAGATGAGACCAGTTTGCCGAATTTTATCATTCTACCACAAAATAAGCAACGTAAAAAGATTTTACTCATTTCATTTCCACTCTTATCCTGCATCTAGGCATGAATATAAATTTTTAAAGCCTTGCAGTATTAAAGCTATATATTTGTGTCAGCAAATTGTACATAGTCTGTTTTGTAAATATTAGGAGCTCTAAACCCTTGGGCCAAATTCTGCAATGAGATGCACAAATACAGCTCTGACAGTTTTCAGTTGAAGCTGTGCATGAAACAACAGAATGCATAATTTGACTAAACCAAATCCATACTTTTTAGTAGCATAAAACATTGGAAAAATAAGTTGGGCTAAACTCTGATCACAGATGCATTATTATAATTGAGATAATAGCACAGCCAGTTATGTTATTCTAATTTAAAAATATGCTAGCAAAAAAGAGCAGAATTAGAGCTGTTTGTTGTAGAGTCTAATAGAGAGTTTCTCCTTCTTGATGGGGTGCTGGCTCTTCAAAGGAAACATTAACATCTATGTTAAAAAAATTAAATTCCTACCTATGTAAAGTGTTTTGTACATTTTGACTACAAAACAGTAAGTCATCAAAGAGGTCTCAAAAACTACTTTTTCTTGTTCACTCCACCAGAAGGATGAATCTGTGAGATCAGCTAAAATTGGTATGTGGCTCTGTTGCTGCTCCATACTAGTGAGATTAGCAAATGAGATTAAAATTTTCACCCACCATACCTGGAATAAAATAAAATGGTATGTTCCTCCTCTGAAAATTTCTTACGTTTAAGTGCTGGCCTACACCCCTCTGTAATGGAGCTGGAGTTTACTGTTCTAGTGACACGTCTCTATTCTTATGAAATTTAAAAAAGCTTGTTTCTCTAAGATTTTTAAACCATCCCATACTTTTCTAGTCCTATAAGTCTCTAGAAAAGTATCTATTCTAGAAAAATTGTCAATAACTCAAGATTAAACTTATCAAATGTCTTGCGTACTTTTCCTCTGTTCTACACTCTGACTGAACCTTCTAGTTCCCATTTCTTGAGCAACAAAAATGAAACATAGTTCTGTTTTACAATGACCCTGAATTGAATGATTTGGTCTTTGGCACAGGTTTTAAGGTGGAATTATTTAGAATTTTTTTCATTTTCAAGGAGAAATATTTCTTTCTTTATATTGTCTTGTTTTGTTTTTTGCAAAACTAATATGTGGATCCAGAACTGGATTTTAAAAACTGTGGTCAGGAGTCGTCTGATCTAGGGCTGGGGAATGGGTTCATCTCCTTTTATCTCTGTGATTTACACTGTTTTGTTGCAAGGACAATAAAGTGTTATTACAATTCAATGTGTGCTACTACTCTCTAAGGAAAGGGCAACCTATTAGGAAAAAGGCACAAAACCCAATGTAATTTGAAAATAACACAGCATAACTGATATTTCTTTAGAACAGGCTTATATGGAAGGGAAGCAGAGGTTAATTGTGCAAAATAGTATTACTGCACATCCAAATGCCATTTCTAAATGTTATAGTACATTAAAGTATTCTACAGTGAATTAATAGTCCTAACAGTGATGATAAGCATGAGTGGACTTGAGGAGGTATCCTGCAGCTGCTTTTGTCAAATATAACAAGGAAACAAGGAACTCTGCTTTTGGCCAGAGTTAATGAGATATTAGCAGCGAATAAAGCAATTTTAAAACAAAATTTCCTTTGTTATATTTTAGCAAAATATTGCCAAACACTTCTGTAGTGACCAAGATGGAATAACCTTGCAGAGAAATTTGGCAATCCTGTATAGTGTATTCATTTAAGGTGTCAGTAGTAGGGCCACCTCATGTCCTGCAAATGTCCATCCAACCTAGATTGGTGCAGCCTAATAATCTTTCCACGCTTCGACATGACTGCCAATGGTGGGAATTGGTGTAGTGTTCCCAAGATGTCTGGTCTTGTATTCAGCAAAAGGCAAGCCAGCACAACAGAGGCTGAACAAATAATTCTTGCCAACAGTCATATCGAACTAGCAGCTTTTAGCTGCTGAGGTATTGAGAGAAACAGTGTGGGAAATGGTGGCTGAGTGTCTGTCCTGAGAGCCCTGTAGCTTTCAGTGTCACCTGGCTTATAATGGTAGAGGTCATCTGTAAAGGAAGTTACTCAGTGCTGTGGAAGGGTAAGTTGACTTTTATGGTAACTTTCCTAAGGTAACCAAAGGACTCAGATGCCATTTATGTATTTATTTTCAGAAAGTGTGGGGCACGTGTTCTGCTTTTGAAAAGTCTCCCCTGGAAAGACTCCGGAAATATATTGAAAATTCTATCGCTCCACAGCCCTTCCATAGCCCCAGCACTTGTTGCTGCTGGACATATCTGAGGGAAGGACAGGGGCAAAGGGCTCTTAATGGAATGTGTAGTGCTTCAGCATGTGTGAGACTGTATTTATAAACCCAGATCTACATAAACCTGGACTAGAGGAGTGCCAAGAAGGAAGCAGTGTTCAAGGTGGCTGCACTGCCCAGTCTCTGTGAGATGCAATTTACTCTGCTGCTTGGTGCAGTTTGAAGCTATGTGCTAAGCGTGGTTGAAGATTCCAGAGATACTGAATAGCACAGAACTACCTAGTGCAGGAATAACACATTCTGCCCAAAGAAAAACTTCTCTGAAGATTGGCATGCAAGTTACCACTGAATGATTGTAGAGAGAAACTTCTCTGAGTTTCACTTGCATCTCTTAAGGAAAGTTCTCTCAAGTAATAATACACAACAGTTTCCTTTGACTTTCATATATGTACTGATCTATTATTGCCTTAAGCAAAAAGGTATGGCATAAATCACTGCGTTACAATGCAATGCACGCTCCAGAGCGTTGTAATCATAGACACAATTGTAACAGCAGGTCTATGTTGTCCTGTTAAATAGAGATCTGTAATTCAGACCATGCAGAATTGAGTGTGGCTTGTACTGCTTAGGATCATAAATCCAAAGTGGGAGTTTTATCTCTCAGCTTTCTTTACTATGGGGATTGCTATCAACTGCAAGGATAAGCTACTCCATCAATTCAGTGCTAATAGGACTCCCTGGGTGTCATCACCCAAGTGTCTCTGACCAATTACAGTTTTTAACTTAGTCAATCCAGCATAAATATTCTTTAATACCAGTTAACACAATCTGTTCATCATAATGATAGTTTTACAATCATGCCAACATTTGCAGACCTTGGAATACATACAGCATGGAGAAAACCCCACAGCCTGAATGAAACATCATCTTGTTATTGAAATAGCATCCTGGTATTTTTACATGTAATGTTCTATCAGAGAATGAAAGAATGCTCCAGGATAGATGTTCAATTAAATCTCCTGTTTTTATTACAGAAAGACTGCAGCCATACATTTTAGATTGTTCTGCTGTGCTATATTATTAGGAGCAAAATATATTATTAAGGTTAGTTAAAGAAGGTATCTCTTCCCTTTAAGCTAGTGGTACTGTGAGGGTTTGAGGATATTTTTTCAGCCCCAACAATATTACTTCTCCAAACAAGATTGTAATTACAGTGTAAAGGAGAAAAAACAGATTTACGGTTTGACGACAGTGAAGGCAATAATCCTAACAAATAGAGGAGAGAGCCCAATAAAAAACAGTTATGATTTTTGCCTTGTCCCTGACTATGTAATTTCCTTGTTCTATCTGTGGGAGGACATACATTGCCTGAGCTACTCCTGAGGCTCTCCAAAGTCATCTTTCACTCTTACATTTCAGCAGCAAGCACTTACAGCAAACTTTCATTCCATATAACAGCTACATATTACCTAAGAAACCTCAGCTGCAAGATTGTTCAGTGTGATTCTTGGAACATAAAAATGATTGTTTTTCATTGAAATGTTCTGGTCCAATTTGACCCATTGAGACCAGCAAATAGCAAGTGCCTGAAATAAAGCATTTTCAGATGACAGGAGAAAAGGACTGGGAATTAGGATTCTGAGGGTATTAGTTCTTGCTCTGCCACTGGCTGCCTACACAACTTTGGTCAAACTGCTTTTTTCTCACATTTCTCTCCCCCTGTTCTTGCTACTTAAGTTGCAAGCTTTCCATATTAATTTGCACAGACTGTAGCACAGTGCAATTCCATCTAAGAAAGGGCATATTTACAAAACCAGGCAAGCTTTCTCTCTCATTAACCTCACCAGTCCTATGTTGTCATGGGGCTTGTTGGGGCTTTTTTAGGGATGAGGATTCAGAACATCAGCTGCTGAAACCGTATATTTTTGTTCTGAGAAAAAGTAATTTTCTGGGGTTTGAGTCCACTTCCTCTTTCCTACAGAGCTGTGGCTGCAGCAAGATGTGTGTAGACAGGGATGCTGGGCAGCTGGAAAGAGCTGCTGGCAGCAGCTGGTGCCTACTCCTCCCCAAGCTACTTCCCTGTCCTGGGCTTACCTCACCACAACCAAGAGGGGAGTTCCCTCACCTGACTCCAAGAAAACACTGCTTACTTGGCTCCGACATAACTCAAACAGGAATGTGGTGGAAGAGTTACAAGGAAGGTAGAAAACAGCGTAGTTGGGAAGGCCCCTCGTGCCTAGGTTACACTGGGATTTGTACCCAGACAGGTTTTTAGCCTGCTGCAATCATTACCACATCTTGAGGCCTTGGGTAATTTTCCTCCATCACTGGATTGATTGAGGCAAGGTAAATTTTTCTGCTTTTCCCAGGAACCTGGCTCAGTTACTTCAGAGTAAATTCAGACTGGCCCATTTCGGGAGGCGACAGAAAGCTGCTTCAGGCACTTGTCTGATGACAACCTCATACCTTGCTTGATAAAGCCAAATCACGTCAGAGAACAATAAAAGAGAAAAATCTACCTTTCCTAGGCCTCAGTCCTTGTATGATCAGAGAGCCCCAACACTGGGTGGGGGAGTAGCTATAGAAAGGAGCAAGGGAGGAGATCTCTGTGCGGCAGGGAGATGGCAGGGAGTAGGATGGAAGGGAAGGAGGAAACAGCCCTCCAGCAGGTGAAAACAATTAGGGAAGAGACTGTGACCTATCCTGCACAAGCTATTAACAGTTGTTCCCAGATGGTTTTTATTAATAAAATTTTGGCCTAATTATGCCAGTGCACTTCAATTTTGTTTTACTTTCTATGCTTCTGGGACAAAAGGCAAAATATATTCAGGAGAAATGAGAAGATGGTCCTGGAGACAAGAATCCCTGACGCTTTTGAAGGTATATTAACCAATACAGCAGCAACTTTACTCATGGGAAAGCAGCAAAAATTGTGAAAACTGGAGAGAGAGACTAGAAAAAGAAAAACAGAGTTAAAGAAAGAACACAGCAATGTAGAAGAAATTAAGGATATAGTGCAGCTTCTTAACTTGTAATGGAAAAACCTTATTGTCAAATACCGTGCATGACATGTACGAACAATGAATACTTTCTAAATCCTGTACAGAAGCATGAAGGGTATAGAAATGTCTGCCAACATTGGCTTTCCTAAAAAGATCCATCCATCCAGGGCAAAAGTATGCAGGCAGCCTCAGAGAAGCCTGCTCTGCAGAGACCAGTTTTCTCCCCTCCTGTCCTCTGGTGTTACTAGAAGAAGAAAACCTGGAAAAAAGGTGCTTTTTTTTTGTTCTTGGCAGTGCAGTACATGGGCCTTAATTTATGAAGACTTGTTCTGAATAGTCCTACTGTAACCTCAGTGTACCTGCCAAAGCTGAAAAAATTCAAAAACTTTGCAGGCTGAAGATGTCCTCTAGCTTTTTTTCTATTTTTATTTATTTTTAGTTTGCAGGTTGCTATGGTTTTAACTGTGACAGTCAAAGGACATGGATGAGCTAAAATTTGCAGGTCTTTACTGGAAAAAGTAATACAATGGGAAAAAGGAGATAATCTTCCTGGCGTACAAGCCCTTCCTGTCTACTTTTTCCGACTATAGGGGTTGGTCTAATAAAAAATGCTGCTCGCACTCACAAATCTTATCTCACCTGCAAAAAGATTGTAATTCATTTACAGCTCTAAAGGCCTCAGACTACTATTTATTTTAATGCTGGAACAATCCTAACAATGTGCCTGTGTATTTGATAGTCTAAATTTGAAGCATTAAAGGCAATTTGTGACATAACTCACTCAGGCTTTTTTATTTTTTGGTCCCAAATGCATAGCTTAACTCACATAATCAGAAAGTGGGTTTACAGAAGGCATTGCAGCTTTAATAGTTGAAGAAGCATTAGCAATTTAGGAAAAGGTAGTAGATAAAAACACTGGAAATTTTAGAAAATGTTAATCCTTTTCCTTACTGAAATTTGCTTTGCCTGAGGCATCATTCCTAAAGGGTGAAAAAAAAAAAGAGGAAAAAACCAAGCTGCATTAAGATTTAACTGCAGGATTGAATTTAATTTTGTTCTATCACATTTGTACACAGGAAAGGTATATGAATAACTAGTCCTTCCTGCACAACATATCATCAGAGCATTGTCTGATATGTTTGTAATTGCTTATGCAAAGACTGAGGAATGTGATGGGGAATGCTATGGCCCAGCAGTAGTACGCCATGTTAAAATCCAGTATAAAATAAACTATTGCTAGTTAAAGTATTTGAGATGACCAGCTTAAAGCACATTCATTGCTACTTGTGCTAGAATAGTTCCTGCGTGAACATGAAAGAAGAATTTTGTTCATCCCTAGTATGTAGTTATAAGTTATCTATATTTGGGCTGGAATCACATCCTGGTTTGTTTCTTATGAGAGTATTAAGCATGTTTTTCATACTGGATAAGTAATGAAACCAACAATATTAAGAACACAGCAGTACATCCTAGGTACCTATTGCTGCAGTAGATGAGAACCTTGTCAGAGATTTTACTAATTCAGCTGTCATTTTCTTGTATCAGCTTACCTTCTAAACTTGTCTGGAAAAGAAAGCGAGTAAACTGCTGTTCAACATGCATACAAGAAAATTTGTTCTGCTGTTTATGTGCATGTAAGATTGAAGGATTTCTTTTGGGTTTATTATTAGCATAATCAGGAACATTGCACTCCATCATTTTATAGTAGTAATCCTTGTTGTCGTTACAGGGGCAAAATAGATAGCAGGATAAATCCTTTTTTCACTTACTTTGGGACAAAGCCAAAATAATCATGTTCATAACACATTTACTCTGGAGTTTACATTGGGGTAAATGAAATCAGAAAACATTGCAAACATATGTATTATGGACAGTAATGGGTACCAAGTGTAGAAAATGCAACATTACTACTTGAACACAGTTTTACCTTTCACGGCATTATCGGATTGCTTTTTTGCTCATGTCAGCTGCCCAGAAGGCTAACATACCTTAGAAAAAAAGCAAAGTGAATTTTTTATAACCAATTTTTTTAAATCCTTGGATTTCCAGATTTCATGCTCCATCCAATGTGATTTCTTATGAGATCCAAAATCCACCACCTTTTAAATCGACAATATTATAGCTGAAGCAAAAGTTAATAGAGCTCCTAGGACTGGATTAGCATTTTTTCTGGCAAAGAGGTAAATTTATATTAACAGATTTTGCCAAGGACTCTGCTATGTGTGCTTAGGGAGCAGGCAGTCTGAGAAGCAGTCAGAACCTCCAGATAAGTGGTTCATCATTGGTTGGGTGATTCTAAATGAACGAGCTTGTTTAAATAGCAAATGATTTTAAATATGAAAGGAGGCTTCTTCCAAGAATTGTTACATTGAGCATCACAAAATTGCTGGTGTGTTTTTTTTGTTTATTTTTTTTCCCCAGAGAACTAACCTCCATCTGCTTCTGAAAGAACTTAGCATTCATGAAGTAAGAAATTATATTTCAGAGCATAGCTTTTTATCACTCACCAGTTAATGGGGCTAAGAAAAGATTTGAGAAGATTCTTCCAACTGCAGTGGAGGCTCGGAGGAAACAAAAGCAACCACCTGGAGATGTTGCGAAGGCATAGTTATTTAATTACAGCTTAACCTCCTGCAATCAGAAGGCAACAAAAGGACACACGACATTTAGGTCACTACAGAAAATGCTGGCATTTGTAGGGTCATATTTCAACTGAGTTCTGAAGACTGAAATGCTATTAGGCAAGTAACACACTGAAAGGAACATAAAAAGAGAAAGCACTGAAAAATGCAAGAGACCAAGAGCAAAGGACAACATCTTTTAGAGAATATACAATTGCCAATTCCCTCCTCTGGAAGCAGTGATTGTTTGACATATCATTGACCAAGATATTTCAAGGACTTGGGATTCCTCTGTGTGTGTGTCTGAAAGCAATGGAGAATTTAATTTTTTATTAACCACACAACTCCTGTTTCTTCCTCTTGCTGATTGTTGTTGCAATGTTGATGGTTGGCTACTGTATATTCATGGCATATGGGGGGCAATGCACCGGCTTCTCCGTTACCTGATAGTCTGTGAGCAAACTGCTGCTTAGCACAACTCTTCTTTGTCATGGTAGGGGTTTTTAACAAAAGCATTCTCTCATTTCCCTTTGGTTCCTTGTCTCAGTGAAGGCAGCTGAAGGAAGGCCACCCAGTGGATAAATATTCAGTGCATCTTTCTTATCCAGCCCTTCATTTGATGCTCCTATGTGTTGCTCAGTCTGAACCTTGAATACTCCAGAGAATTATTATTTTCTGAATAGGTTAACTCATTTTAAAAATTGCTTTAATTAGGGCAAAGAAATCTCTCTTGTAATTAGCTGAGCTCAGTAACAAAGATATTTGTTCCCTCCCACCCCCAAAATCAAGCTTCAGGCATAAAAACCCATGAAAATATCAAAGAGTTAAAAGCAAATGAAAACTTGGATCTGATAATAGACAATTTTTAGTGTAACTGTCACTGCTGGTAATATCTGAATCCTTTTGTAAACACTCCCACACCTCTCCAGAATGCACATAAATGAATACCACATATAGCAAATAATCACAAATGTTTTAACCATGACAGTTTTATTAGTGCTAATGATACTACTTTATACACTCACAAAACACATGGCAAGTTAATACTTTTAAATTGGCCAAATCTCTCTAGTTTGACAGTGCTATACTTGCCCTGAATTTCCAGAACTTATTGCAGTTTTGTCTCCCACCTTCAGGGCAATCACTTAGAAGTGCCTTGAGGGGCTCGGTATTTAGCAACAGATCAGCATGGCTGAGGGCAGCTCCTCCGAGGTAACGCACCTCGCAGAAGTCAAAGTATAACACATATATAGCACTGCCAACAGCACAGGAACAGCTGTGGTACTATTCAGCTGAAATAGGGAGAAAGGATGCATTTAAGGAGACACAATACATTTCTCTGGTTGACTTGGCATAACCTGATGCGATTTTCCTTTCAATTTGCTGCAGTCCCATGTGTAAGTCAAATGGAGCAGTAACACATGTATCTACAGCAGTTCTAACAGCAAACTTGCTTGGACAGTGCTGGTTTGTTGGGAAAGGGGTGTTTTGTCGTTTGGGGTGTTTCTTTTAGTGTGCAACCTTTGCTATGACTTCAGGGGAGCAACATAATTTATTTAATTTTTAATTTGATGTATTTTAACTTGATGATGTTTTGCCCTTATGGTTTGACTGATGTGTGTTTACTAGAACAGCAGTAATGTTTTTCCATTCTTAGTAAACTGAACGCAAATAGAAAAGAAGGTAGGATTTTGGAGGTTATAAAAACTTGTTGCATGCCATCTTTTTACTGCTAGCATTCATGATGCCCTTGAACCCACTGGCTACACCACCCACACTCGGTTAGAAGGTACACTGGAAAGTCTCATCTTTCAGTCTAAAATAACATCAACCTTTTCCATTGCAAAAGCAATCTGAAAGACTAAAACCACTACAAAAATCAGTTCACTAGGTTACGAGAGTGTCACTCAGCTTTCAAATACGTCATTGTGAAATTCCCTTAAGTGAGGCAAGAGGAGGAGGGGCAACTTAGTTCTCTCAATGTTGCAAAAGCCACGTTTCTGCACTAGGAAAGAGTAGGAATCCATGTCCACTGGGAAGAGGCAGCTGTTGAGGAGCTCTGAGGCTCCGAGACAGTTATAGTCAGCAGCCGGTACTCAGGAGTTGTTGTTGGAGATCTTTGCCTAGAAATCTTGTTGACTTTACCAGTTTAGCAAAGATCTTGAACCTGCTCCTGGAAACAAATAAACAAACAAACCCTTAAACCATTTATTGCACAGAGTGATAAAAAGTGGGAAATGAAGCCTTGCACACTGCCCTAGTACACTCAGTGTGATCAGTGCACAAAGAACGCAGCCTGCACTGAGCAATTCTGTTCTTCTTTTGGGTATCTACAGAAACATCTGAGAGCAGCATCCTCCTCCTCCTCAGTCATCTAAGTGTTCAGCAAACGAGTTTGCATTGTTGCTAATGGTGTATGATGTCTAATACCTTTTAACTCTCACACAAGTGAGGATGGGGACAACCCCTAGAGACAACAGTAAAATTTTCTGAAATGTGGGTGATAAAGATGCGGAAGTCTGCAGATGTAAATGGTTTTCAATGAGGAAATCTGAAAACAAGAACAATATCAGCTGAGCTTACTTTTGGAGTCCTTCAATTGTACTTTGTGAGGGAGAAGAAAGTAGTAAGCTTATTTTATGCAAAATCAGAAGAAAGCTTTAGGCTTTTGATTTTTAATAAGTAAACTTTATTATTATTCTTATATAGTTAATAGCTGAAAATGGTAGCTTCTAAGAAACTTTTTCCCTCCTAACCAACAAAACACTGAAAAAAATCAACTAAACTCAAAATCCCTCTGTATCCATACCTGAAAGGTTTGAATGGACTAGAAAGACTAAGTGAAAAGTAGTTTTCCATTGAACAGAGCGAATGAATAATTTTTACAATTCAGCATATTTAAAGGCTGTTAGAAGAAGGAGAAAATATAGGGGGAGGGAGACAAGGAGAAAGAAGTCTGAGCACACGTGCTCTTGCGTGTATGGGTGCATGCATGTATGTGTGCTTGCAGAATGAATTAGAAATACACAAAAAAATGCGGTATACAACTAACCCTACTGCTGCAATCTCAATAGATAAGGCAGGTGGAAAGGAGTTGTCAGATTTTAGCTGTCTCTACTGAATGCCTTTTCCTCCACAAATGCTTCATGTTCCATTCTAGTCAGGAGGGAACTTTTATGCTTATTTTCTTGGAAGGCACCAAAATGTGCATAAGCATATGCTGCTGACACATCAATGCACTGAAGGATGGGGTTGATACACTCATACAAGGCTACACAAGCAGGAGAAATAGGTTGAGAGGAACATCCTGAAGTTCAAAGGAAGATGCAAAGTCCTTCCCCAAGATTCCTGTGCTGTAGCAGAGGCTTAGGACTGGCAAAAAGGCATTTCTGCAGAAAATGTCTTGAGACCTTGGTGACAGCAAATTGCACAGGAGGCAGCAATGTACCCTTGCATCAGTGCAGGTAGACCTCTTGTTGGGCTACTTCAGCACAGGCATAGCCAGCAAGCTGGGAGACATAATTATTCCCCTCTACGTGGTACTGGAGGGGCTGCAAAGGAAATACTGTACTCATTCCAGAACCATCTACTTCAAGAGAGAGGTGGACAAGTGGGACCAAGTTCAGAGAAGGGCCATCAAGATACTTGACAGCTTGAGGACACGATACATGAGGAAGGGGAGTTGGGGTTGCTTTGTTGCAGAAGAGGAAGTGGAGAGATAACTACTTTCCACTGCCTAAGGAGGAGTTACAGAGAAGGCAAACCAAACCCTTCTCAGAGGCACAAAGGAAAATAGAATAACAAGTTGCATCCAGGGAAATTTGGACTGGATATTAAAAAAATTTTTCTTTGCAGAAAAGATATTTAAGTCTTGGAGCCAAGTAAGTTCGTGGAAATTCCACCACTGAGGATTTTAAAGCTTGACAGGTAAAGGCCCTGAGCAACCGTAATCTGACTTGGAAATCACTTCTGCTTTGTAGCAAGAAGTTGGACAGGTTGACCTCCAAAAGTCCCTTCTGATAGAACCTTTCTATGATAGTACACTTCTTTGAAATTATTTATTTACATGGGGAATTTATCTGACCAGGAAGAAAGAAAAGCAAAAGTTTACAAAATCCTATAAAACTGAGCAGGACTAATTAGAATTAGAAAACTGTTTCTATATCACTGCCCTAAACTCCTTAATCGTATCCCTATATCTAATTTAGCTAATGCAAGCACCCCAAAGACTAGTAGATAATGATCCAGATCCAGAAAGGAAGTTTAATGCAACTGTATGGTGTGGGTCAGGCCAGGCACCAGGAGACAGGGAACATCTGTGTTTTCTGCCCTTTCAGTCTCTGGAGATTGATTAAATGCTGTGTCTGAGTGCAGGTTTGCATCCTGACAGTTTGACTTGGGGCATGAAAAATTTGAGCCCTAATTCCACCTTAGTCTTTGAAATACAGGGAGGAGTTGCCTTTAGGCTCTCAGTGGAATAAGCATGTGAATCTGGGATCTGAGAAGAGAGCTGCCTATGCCAAGAGACAAAGCAGAGTTTTCTGGTCTATGGTTCTTGAGACAGGAGAAGTGGATAAAGAACACTCATATTCCTCTCTTCTCACAGGGTTTACAGCCTGACAGCAGCTGGAAGTGGGTATGGACAGACTTTGTTTCTGAAAGAGCTAGGCAAGGCAGAGGACACTGATTTGTCTCTTTATATGTTAGCAGCAGTTAGTGACCTCTTTGTGGAAGCAAAAGTTTGCTCAAAAGCAATACACTCCCTCCCACCCCCTAGCTTGAAGAGTGTCTTATATCTCAGGACATTTGCTAATTGGTGAGAGTGGAGAACTGAAAGGGAGGCATTCCCAACTCTGTTCTGAGAGCTCTTCAACTGATGAGAATACAATAATTTATTTTTATTTTAAAGGGAGAGAGTTGGGTCACATCTCAGAGCCTTATGTTTTGCAATTATACATACATACTTCTAATAAAGGCTGGTTCTGTGGCTCTTGCCAGTTTTTGACTGGGTAATTACTTACTCAAGGACACATATGCAAGCCAAAGAGCATTAAAGATGTGTTTCACTTTTAAGAAGGATGTTCACAGAAACCAGCATCACCAAGCTCAAGTATGCAGGAAGCATTTTGCAGATTCATCAACTTCATCCTTGCGTGATCCCATGGCACCTTCACATTCTCATTTATACGAGGGGCAAGAGGAGGAGGTCATTCGTTTCACAAGTACAGCCAAATTTTTTCTTCATGGTTGCTTCTTCAGGTGTATTCCCCAGTGCAGACCACAAGGCAAACTGCAGCACTGATTGAACAAGGAAGTAGTGACTGTGCTACAGAAAAGGGGTGGGAGTAATAGCTCCTGATATTCCCTAGTAAATACGTGCTAGAGTTTCTCTGCTGGGGAAACTGCTGCCTGTGCTGATGATATAAATGAGTAGTTTAGTGTTGTGTGGCTGTCTTCTATTTTGGCAGTGGCAACATAAACCAGAGCTAGTTCCTTCTCATGAAATGGTAGTTTTATATATGTAAGTTTCTACATACCTAGCTCCAGTGTTGACTAAATTATAGTCTCATTCTACTTTATCTACAACATATTTACTTATGTAGGAAACTAAACAGAGAAATATTGTCTCTGTTACCACACATTTCATCTACTAATGCCCTATGACCTCAATAATAAATTATCTCAGATTTGTGATATCAAATACCTGCTTGGTCTGACTACACAAATAATATTGATTTGCCCCTTGTGCAACATTACCAAATATTTCACATGCTTGTTAGAAATTTGTGAGTATTTATTGCTTCAAGAAAACTCAAAATCTAAACTGCTAACAGTGAACTTACCTGCAATTAGTTTGGTTTTTTTTCCAAAAGAAAATGGTCTAAAGTGCTTGCTTAAGAGATAGGAGTGAAATCCATGCAGTCTTAAATTTGCATTTTCATGAAAGTAGGTCCTTATTTCCAGACTTTTAGCAAATCTGCTTATGTTCTTCAAAACATGATGTACCACATCTTTTTCTTCACAGAGGTGAAGCCCTAAGTCTATCAAAAGAGGTAGAATGTAAGTTAAGCAAGAATATATTTGTAAAACCTGCTTCACCAATGGGTTTCAAGCTGTAACTTGCCCTAGTTACTCTGTCAGCTTCAATCAACCCGAAAGTTCATTATTTCTTTTAAATGTACAAAATCTGCATTCATATGATAAAGCAGAAGATAATCCTTGTGAAGTAAGATAAATCCATAGACAGTGCTCACTTTAGTTCTAATTCTAATTAGAATCTGCATGTTTATTATGGAAAATGTAACTTCTATGATTTAATCTTTCATATTGACAACACTGACTATATTATTTCTGTATTATAAGTTTGCTTTTCACATATATAGCAATATAAAAAAGATTATTAACTTAAATCCTGTATTACAAACACTGATCCATACAGTGAAGCAACTACTTTACAGCAGTTTAATATATAGGGCATAGAGTTCTTCCCACCACAGTCAATAGCAATTTAGCCATTATCTTACATGAAAGCAAGGTTAGGTCTAAAACAGGTAAAATGCGTTTTTTATAGCTACAGTTAATGACAATGTCAAAGTAAAAATAATGAGTCAAATAATTCATTGTGTACAACTGTCAGTGCTATCTAAAAAAACCCACTCAAACCAAAAATCCTTATTGGTAATGGCATTTATATCATCAATCAGATTGCAACATCAATTTGCAACGTCTGGAGAAGGAAATAATTGCTTCAGCTTGGTTCTAAGCATCTTGGATATAAGTTCTGATAGTAATTAGCAGGGCCTTACCTTCGTCAGATCTCCAAGACATCAAAACTCTGCAAGCTGCTGGGACTTGTTCCTACCAGCTCCCCATGTGTGAGGAGCTTGATGCAGTCGATGGTCTCTGAAAGCACCAGTTGTCATTAGCCAGTGCTGCCTGTCTACACAACCTAGAGTACTCACTAGTTCTCCTTAACAGACATTATGCTAATTCCTTTCCACCGTATATATATGTATGTGTTTGGTATATGGGGGTCCTGGTCGTTGGCAAGTTGAATATGAGTCAGCAGTGCCCTGGAAACCAGGAGGGCCAACCGTGTCCTGGGGGGCATCAGGCAAAGCATCACCAGCCAGTTGAGGGAGGGGATTGTCCTGCTCTGCTCTGCACTGGTGCAGCCTCACCTTGAATAGTGTGTGCAATTTTGGGCACCACAATATAAGAAAGATACAAAGCTATAAGAAAGTGTTGGTGACTGGATCTGAGGGAATGGCCTGAAGTTGTGCCAGGGGAGGTTTAGGTTGGATATTAGAAAAAGGCTTTTCACCCAGAGGGTCACTGGGCACTGGAACAGGCTCCCCAGGAAAGCGGTCACAGCACCAAGCCTGACAGAGTTCAAGAAGAATTTGGATGAGTGATACTCTCAGGCACACGGTGTGACTCTTGGGGATGGGCCTGTGCAGGGCTAAGAGTTGGACTCTATGATCCTTGTTGGTCCCTTCCAGCATATTCTGCAATTCTGTGAAAGGAGGGTTATGAAGATGGTGACGGATCTTGAGGGGAAGCCATATGAGGAGCAGCTGACATTGGAGGAGACTGAGGGGAGACCTGATCACAGTCTACAACTTCCTCATGAGGTGGAGAGGAAAGTGCTGGTCTCTCTGGTGACCAGTGACAGAACCCAAGAGAATATCTCAAAGCTGTGTCAGGGGAGGTTTAGATTGGCTATTAGAAAAAGGTTTTTCACCCAGAGGGTGGCTGGCCACTGGAACAGGTTCCTCAGGGAAGTGGTCATGGCACCAAACCTACCAGAGTTCAAAAAGCATTTGGACAATACTCTCAGCCACATGGTGTGATTCTTAGGACTGTCCTGTGCAGGCCCAGGAGTTAGAATTCAATGATTCCTGTGGGTCCCTTCCAGCTGGGGATATTCTACGATTCTATGACATACTTAAGGCTGGAAGCTCTTGCCTTGAAAATTAGAAACTGAGGTTAAATTTTCTCCTCTGTTGTGACCCTTATAAAGGAATGACTGGCCTAGTTCATAAACTAATCAGAGGTGAAGGTACCCATATACTTGCTGTTGAAGCAATTCCACCACACATAAAAAGAAATGAGGGCATGAAAAGTGAGCACAAAAGATCCCACCCATGGAGGCAGAAGACCTACATGGTCATCTATAAGTGAGGTAAGTTTCTTGCTAATAGCTCTCACAGGTGTGCAAAACTCTTGTTCAGTATGAAATGTCTTCACCAAGAAGTGCTAAGGCTTTCCAACTTTGCTTCTCCTTAGCTACTTCAGGCAATCAGCTTAAATTGAACATGTAGCAGGATTTTCTGTGATATGAAAAACAAGAACTTGATTTTCACAGGCTACAGCAGAGAAATGAACTTGTGTTTCTCATAGCCAGAACTCTGACTTCCACATGGTGTTAGACTTTCTGATCACATCAGATCTTTCAACAATTTGAAAGCAGATTTGTGGCTCCATCTCTATGTGAAGTAAATCTGTGCAACTTCTGTCTTAAATTATTTGTAAAATCTGATTGCTTCCTAGAATGGCAGCTGCATGTCTAAAACAAAGGCTGGGAACTACTAGGAAACATACATAAGTCTTGGCAGAATTGGGAGTTAAATGCTGGCTTCCAGCTCTGAGCAGATTCCCAGAGGCTGTTAGGCATTTTGTATTTTTGCAGAACATTGCCTGTCTTTGCGATGCAGGAGATGAGGCAGCCAATATGAAGAAAATATGGCAAAATCCAGTATACCTAAGAGGAATGAAAATATCAATATTTTCTGCCCCAAGGAAAAACTTGAGATTAAATAAGAACCAAACCTATCTCTTCATGTATTTGAAATCAAACATAAGCAAGAGGGTTTTTGATGCTTGAAAATACTTCTTTTATTCCTTTCTTATGGACATTGCTGAAGAAATGAGTGGGTGGTAATGTATTCAAAGCATGTCTTGTAATGTCTAATTAACTATATAAAGAAATAGAATAGCCTTCCTTTTCAAATATATATAGCACATTAATAAGAAATTATTATGTTATTGATAGAGCTGACTATTGGGTAGAAGAAAAATAATGTTCTTGTAGCTAATCAAGATCCGGATTTTCCAAAATGTTACAGAGGACCATTATAACTCAGCTGTCTAAAGAAACCTTCAATAAATTGATTTAATAAAAGCAATATCAATATAATAAAATATTGTCAAAAAATATGTCTCATAGTTTGCTAAATTGTGCCTGGGATTTGATTTTATAACTGTCCATGATTTGTCTTGGGCTTTTTTAATCTCACAAATGGAGACCATTCTCTTACTATAAAGTTCTAACCAATTGACATTCATTCTTAATTATTTTTGTTACTTATTCATTGCAGAATTTGTTCAAGTAAGAAGTTATACTTTAATTTCCGTGATGGATGTGCTCATTGCATGAGTATTAGATTAGTGGAGAGTATACAATTTGTATTAACATGCATATGTCATTAAAGAATACATTGTTTTCCAGCTGTCTTCAAACAAAAGAAAGCCTATGAGATACTAATTTGCTTTTTCAACATCTACTCATGTGGATAGTTCCAGTTAATATTCATGTGAGTAAGGATTACATAATTCAATCTACAGATTTTGCATCTATTTTACTTTGTTTTGCCTGATTTTTCTTCCATGTTCATTCTCCTAGAAAACACACATACAGTGTTTTCTTGAGATTGCTTTTATAGTAAGATTATTTTTTAAGCTAAATGCAGCTAGAAACAAACCTAAAGAGCAAAACGTTTTACCTAAAGAGGATAAACATTTCTATGCTGTGAGGGACAATCCTGGACTTCCAGGGAAACTGAAGGGAAGAACTAACCATAGGTCTCCATTTTCTAAATCCCTTAATGTCAATTAACTCCTGTAACAAACAAAAGGACCAAACATTTACAGGGAGTCAAAAAGGGCAGCACAGACTTTTAGAATTTCATGCCAAATTAGTAGTTCCTATACTTTCCATTGTTCCAGCAGCCAGGAAGCTCCTGCACTCACAATCATGGGCGTTCCCAATTCAGCCAGTCCATTGCTCCCATGTGCATCCTCAAGGTTTTATCATGGCTTAACGCTCATTGAGATTTAGAGTTCTGGAAGATGTGTGGGCTTCAGACAGACACAAAAATCTGTCTTAAATTGTTGGGGCTCAATTATGCTTCTAGATCAAATCTACAAGGCAAAAGTGATGAGGGAGGTAGTACTTTCAGTAATCCTCATGCCCACCAGATCTAGGCTGCGATATGCTGAATTACACTGCATCACCCTGCATGAAACTCAGGGCACAAAGGGACCCTCAAAAGGATGATGGACAGCATAATTTTTCTCAAACTGGCAGCACTGCATGATTATGGTTTTCATCAAGAACAGAAAGTGGGAAGAACTTGTGACTTTCACAGCATAGATATAATTTTGGTTACCAAAAGAGGATTCATGCCTAATTTCAAAACTATAACTGTGGCCCTCCCTGGCACTCAGAAGTCAATCCTGCTGACACCTTTACTGAGTACCTTCTTTGTGGCCTGACATGCTGGGAAGCTGAGGCGCAAAGAAAAGCAATGCCTCAACCACCTGAGGGAATGCTAACATTCAAGATCTCAAGTCAGGCTTGCTTTGAATTGTATCTTCCATGAAGGTCACTTTTATTTCTTTACTGTTCCCCTACTTCCACAGGAAAAGGTAAAAATAGGCATGAGAAATCTCAGTCTGGTAACAGGTTTCCTACTACTTAGACAAATAAGAGCTGTATGCCAGTACCCACACGTCCCATGTTTCCTCTCCTGTTCCAAAATGAAACAGTGCTCTATGTCCAGCTCAAAGAAAGAAGGTATATGGGTCACTACCCTCAGACAATAGTTCTACCTGTTGTATCCAGGGACACAACAGATCTTGCCTGCAGCTTTGGTTCAGGACACAGAATCTGAGCTGTGGAGTGTGATTCAGACACCCCTCTGTGCCCAGGGTTTCCTATAAGCTGCACTAGGTACCTTCCATTCTCCTTGTGGGACGCTCATCTCCCTGATCTGAAACATCAAACCATTGTTTCTACAAGAATGGTGTGAACTAGTGGGTTTCAGTTTCCATACAGGTGGCCAGGCACCTCAGGAATACACATTTTGGTACCAAGACTATGGTTTTTTATAGGACAGAGTCCTGTTTGGGTAAACATTAGCCAGGGCAGACATAAAGTAGTTGAAATTCCTTTTTTTTTTAATGACTTTATCTTCAATAAGATTCCATTGCCTTGATGCTGGTTGATTTTCATTGAAGCTTTCAGCAGCTTTCAGGATAGGACTGTATTAAAAAGCCAGCTCATGCATATGCAGCTAGTGGTAAATAAACAAGTATGTATCTAATTAAAACACATCTAGGAAAGTCTAAACTAATTTAGCATCTAAATGACAGGTTATAAAGAGGTAAGGAAAACCCAGAAATATTAGTGTTTTAAAAATTGTTTGGCATAAGAATTGTAAAAGGAATGGAGATAAACATCAAGCCATCTAGGATGAAAAACCAAATGAAAAAAAAAATCACTGAGACAAAGTTATGGAAAGAGATAAAAGTCAATGTGCACTTCAAGTGAAAAGACATGGCAGAAATGTGGTCAGAGTCCCCAACAGGCTATTACCGTCCGAGAGAAAAATCTACTGAAATGCTACAAACTAATTAAATTGGTCATGCAAGGCAACCAGTGGGAAGATACTATTATGCAAATGCAAGGTTCTCTCTCATAAAGCAAAACCTAGGAGTTAGTGTGGTGTCAAGCAATGAGCGGGATGGATACGGGACTGCCCAGGAGGCAAGGCTCCCACCTAGGGATCCTAATGCTGCAGCATCGCACTCGGGTGTGGATGGACCTGATCACAGAAAGAGAGAGTAGGAAGGAAAAACATACCTGGGACTTCCTACAAAAGGAAAAAGAGACTGAGTCAGGACTGCTAAAGCAACAGTGCCATCTGCTGCATACTCCCTTATGGAAACCAGATGATTTTAGCTCTCTCCTGCTCTGCTGCAGCGGTGGCAGCAAATCTGAAAGCTCACATGTAGAACTGAGCTGAGGGGGACAAGATGAAACCCATCCTTCCCTCTGTCCCAGCCTTTGTACCCAACTGTTTATACAGGCTTCCTGAAAAAAACATTTCTGGACTGTCCTTGTCAGAGACATTGCCCACTTAAAAAAAAAAAAAAGAAAAAAGATTTTCTCTCTCTCTCAGTGTAGCAGGAGCCCATGCTCAGACACTTTTGAAGGATCAGCCCTCTATAAAGCTGTCCATCAGCAAGACATGCATTGTGAATGTGTAAGCAACCAAACAGCTGCTGTCCAATCCCTTCCCTGTGATGTATTTCTATCACCTTCTAAAACGGCTTTCTGTTACTTCTGCAAATGTGGTGTCACTTTCAATCCATATTTTTATACACAGTCCTTTTTCCAGTGTTCATTACACCTCTAAATGCCTTAATATATTAAATTATCTGAAGCAATTATAATAGAAAAGTTAATATTATGAATTTTTATAATGCCTTGCATCACAGCTCTACAAACTTATTGCTAAATATTAAACCTGACAGAACTCATAAGATACAGGTGTAGCCACTCCATGCACAATTCTGGTGGATTTAAGTCTATAATCCATATATTCATGTTTATATATCTAATACTTTTAGCCTTTACTTGACATCCTTCCTTTTTTTAAATAGTTCCCCAAAAACATATCCAGGACAGAGTAGGAATGGAGTTTTGATAAAATGATTCCCTTACGTGTGACCTCCTGGATGTTTAACCTATTCCTTAAGGACATTTTGCAGGATGGATAGTCTAACCTCATTAGCCTAGGAGGTGTTGTACTTAAGAGGCTCCATTAAAAAAATCCCCCCTACTAGGACCATTCTGCTTCAAAAATGTTTGTAGGCAAAAGGCTATTCTTGACATATTCCAACATCTACTAATTTTCCTCATTAGACCATTTCTCAGGCACCTATTCTTTTTGTACATGTGCTGCAGAATCCCTGCAATTCATCTGCTGTGGGTTTTCAGCTTCAGTTTTCTGTTAATTTGCAGACTTTCAAGCTGTCCTCTATGTCCTCTGCTGCTGTTCCTAGACTCATTAACGACGTGTGGAGGCGAGGCTTTTGGAATTAGACAGTGTGGGATTCTGGGGCAACAGATGCTCTGTGGTAACTCAGAGATGCTTCATGTTTCAGACCTGATCTTCACAATCAAGGATTTAAATTTGAATTTCAGAAAGGGGTAAAACTTGTGATGAAGCGTTTGTTATAATGAGAGATGACTTCCAAGAACTGAAGTCAGCTCATGCATGGGTTCAAATATGAATCCCAGTCTCTAATGGTAATGAATGAACACATACTCCATTGCTAAAGTACCTGAATCTCTGCCTCAGCGCACACAGGCTGCATCAAGGATGCATTTCTTCTGACTGATTCTTCCTTGGCTTCTTAGAACTTTATATGATTACTTTAGATTGGAATAGCTATAAGATCTAGAGGCTTCACATTAATTATTAACCTTAGTATCTGACTCCTATACTTTAAGATCTACAGCTCTGAAAAAGGAGACACTTCTGGCAGTAGCTACTTTGGGAGGGTTGAAATTTATTAGAAATCAAACTAATCTATATTGTCTCCTGCTCAGGAAATTGAATTCTAGAAGTTTGTGAGAGTCAACACAGAGTTGACTGAGACTCCTAATTCACACAGGTGAGCAACATTTGCATTGAGATAAGAAAAATCTCTTGATCTGTTTCTTGTTGCAAATCAAATTTATTCATTCTGGAATCCAATATCCCATATTTAAGTTAGTTATCGAGACCTTCAAAAATGGAGAACAGAGACTTCGTTCTTCAAAAAATAGATGCAACGAGGTTATCTGTTAGAAATAAGAGACACTCATTTTTTGCATATTTAGCCAACAGATACTTATAATCAAAGGGTGATAACAAGTTCCCATTATTTGGTTATGGACCTCTGCTGGCTGAGGTCCCACAGTGGCAATTTTTGAGAGAGTTCTTTGTACTAATGAGCTTAATCGAAAACAAGACTCAGCTCTGTATTTTCCTCCACAAAGTCAATGGACTAAACTCATCAAAGTCATAGGGTTAAAATTAGCTCAATGTGTCTTTGTTAAAATGTTTATAATGCAAATGGTGGCTATTCACAAAAAGAAGTAACAGAGAGTCTGTAGATGGATTTATTTCTTTGTTACCTCACTGGGCAGCTGGAAGATTTCTCGAGGAAGAAACACGTCTTCTTGTGAGTCGGAAGAAAACCCTACCCTTCTATTGTGTAAACTCTTGGCTGCCTGTTTCCAAGAAGGTGATGGACATCTTTGTGTCAGTGCTTATAAGCTACATTAAGAACATTATTAAAAGTTCACAGATGCAAGTTATTCCAACTAGCGCAATAAAATCTAAATAAAGTGATGGATGTTCCCTCTGAAGTCAGGAATTTCAACATTTGCTCTGCCTAACATCTGCTGGGGAGAGTAGAACTGAACTTCAGCAAGGCATGGCTGTGGGAACTAACTCTGGGAAGTGAGGAATGGTTATAACTCCTGCAAGCCGTGGAGAGCCAGGCCCAGTCTCAGGTGCCTTTGTCACAGCACATGTCTGCAGGGATCCAGTTGGCCTAGAAACAGTTTTGTGCTGCTGGCAACCCTCTATGTGGGATGAAGGCATCTGACACTGATGTTTAGTGAGCAAAGCCCTTTGAAGCAATCAGATCTCGGTGCCACAGGCATGCTCTGGGTTAGAAGCAACAGTGGGAGGAACTCAGATGAGGGTTGGGGGGGATGTATTATGCTGTTAGCAATCTCTCCATGCTCTGGCTACACTCGTGGGACCTGCTCCAACTGCTGTGTTCTGTCAGCAATGAGTTAAATTCTTAGCACAGACAAGGCGGAAGAATATTTCTTGATTTCTTGCAAACACCTTTGACCAATATCTCAAAGTGTGACAGCCTGTGAACATATTAAAGAGTAGCTACTTCCCAACGGGAACTGTTATATCAGCATTTCTTCTCCCCGTGTTGTTTCCTGCTGCTATCATGAGTGGTAACATAGAGGTGCACAGGCCGCTCAAAGATGACTGCAGCAGCATAGGTATCTAAAACAGCCAGGAGGCCTTGGGATATGGAAGCAGATATCCTCACCTTGGAACGACAGCTCTCTTTCCTCTGAAGATAGGGTTATGAATATAGCATTTACTTTTATACTGCCAAATAAAAATGATAACATAATGGACCGTCACTTCTGCAGTTGTTCTGCAGCTATAAAAGCATATAGACTGAAATGCCAGAGGAATGATTCTTTTGCAGTTAGCCTTAATTCCTCTGCAGATACAGAAGTATAATGGGAAGCCAGAAATGGACCTCTACAATGCCCTATTTAACCTATGGGAATCTTTCACTAGAAAAGGGGGTGGGCACATTGTGTCAGAAATTATATACAGTGCTAATGATATATAAGGAGATAATAAGCCTTTCAGGGATTCCTAAATGCACTGCTTGTTAATTTAGGAGGTACCCTGGGTGCAACTTACGAGGTGGTACTAATTTAGAAGGTATCATGAGTAACTCTGCTTGCTGGAGGGCTGAAATGTAAATCCCATTGTGCAACAGGGAAAATGAAAATGCTCTTTCCATTAAGTCTGTGATCTGTCCTGCACTTGCCACAGGGAGTAGCATAATTTAGAAAGCTGCCTTCTAGGATGTTGAACAATCATGCCTTATCAGTGAGATCTCTAGATTAAAAATGAACATTTTTACATTACTAGAGGGATTATTATATTTTGCTTAATATTTCATGTATTTGACATCAAACTACCATGTAACAAGTATAATGTATTAAAATGTCCTTCTAGTCATATTATTTGCCTGCTTTTATGTGATAGGACTCTAACCGCATTTGTTCAGTGATACCATACAGTGGTTTGATTAATATTTTGCAGTGTCAGGTTGAAAGGGACTTTAAAACTGATTGTCATAGCCAGTTCTGATCTGTCTCTGAGTTTCTACGGGTTCTGAAACAGGAGGTTCTCCTCCGAGGCAGAAGAGTTTTTGTGTCCTTCCCTTAAATGTAAAACTGATGCAGCACCACCTTCCATGGAGCTGGATGCACCTTCAGGCACCCAGCAGTAAGCAAGAACACTATTTTCAGCCCTGACTGATTCCTTCCAGAACTAGGAAGAATTCCAGGACTTCAGGGTCCATCTCTCTTCACTGCTGTATGCCTACAGCTCCCACTGTATTCAGTAGGGGGTGAAGCTGGTTGGAGCTATTCCCTTGGTCCTGCTTTGCTGGGGTGAGTACCTCATGAAAGGAGACCCCCTCCCAGAAAGAAAAAAACACCTTACAGTCATGACAGAGCAGTGCTGAGCTTCACACCACACATGCACATCAGCTAGGTCTGTCCAAACCAAGAAGAAAGTTTGTGCTTCTTTACTGGATCCTGCTGCCTTCCCTTTCTTTATTCTACATTTTTCCTCCTGCCCTGAAATTAAAGGGAGTGCCTCCTTGTGAACAATGTAATTGTCACTGCTCTGTAGTTGTGGCTACGCGTCATTGCTCCTGTTTCAACCTGCAGCTTCCCTTTTACAGGACCAACACCAAAGAGTAGGAGCATTAGACACAGGTGAAAGGGGGCGAGGCAGCCTGTTTTTACAGCAGAAAAGGAGAACTAGACATAAATCTCACTGTCTACAGCACATGGAAAAATCTAGGGCTAGACAATAGAATGTTATGTTCTGTGTTTCTAAATATGTTTCTAAATCCTTCTGTGCCAATATGACAACAAGGGGACCAAAATCCCTCACATCCAAAATACAGATAAGAGAGGCAGTGAGTTTATGTGGAGCTTCACTGGAAACAGGAGGGAATCTCTGGAGAACATTGGGCACATGGAACTCTTTCCTATGTCTTTAACATTTGCAATAGCCCTTCAGGAGCTGGTTAACATAAATGTCCATCTGGAATCATACTGGAAATGGAGGATTGATGAGCTACAGGGACACAGAAAAATGCTGATAAGTCCAAAGTATATTCTGCTCCTCAGGCTAGATGCTGCTTTCTGAGGCTTGTTCTCCAATTTTTACTTATTCTAGTTGGTTTTTTCTTCTGCCTTTTTTTTTTTTTTTTTGCTAGCCCTCTGTGTAGTTGATGAAGAGAGACCTCTACTAATGATTAACTTGTTTTGGATGGCAAATTCAGAAAAGGAGGGTTGAACTGGCATCAGTGAAGCAGTCAACTTTAATTAAAAATGTTAAAAAATTGTTAATAAGCAACAAAGAGACTAAAACAAAAGAAGGAAGGAGAGTGGCTAGCAATAGGAAAGAGAGAGCATAATAAAAAAAGGATGAAGGACAAATCAAAGGAAAAAGCAACAGAATTAATGGGAAAATGCAGATAGCTAGTATAGAAGAAACTTAAGTACATCAGTTGTTCTGGCTTCTTACTAAAGCAACAACATGTCTGCCAGCAGCCTCTAAGTAGTAATCCTTTCCCCTTTGTCCCACCCTATATTTACTAATTATCTGATATTTTAAAATATTCTGTTGCTAGAATGAACTGCATCAAGGCAACTGTGGGGCATTTCTGCTGTGCATTTTTTATTGAATATGCTCACAAGCCTAGGTCCTCCAGAATAGCCAGCTGTGGGTTTGGGGCACACATGAGAGGACAGACTGTTGCAGACTGTTGGGACAGTTTGGTGATTATCACCCTGGCAACACTGGCAAGAGAAAAGCAGTGCTTATCTTTATCCAAATCTAGTCTATATTAAATTGATGTAAATGTGAAAATGACTTAGTGAGAAAAGCTATTAGCTTCATGGAGAAGTCTTGAAATGTCGCTGCTTTGCAACATATTAGCCTTACTAAAGAACATTAAATAGCCTCTCTAATCGACACCTGAGACACCAGGGAGATTTCTGAGTCTCTGGTGACTTTCCACACACAGAAAATGAATGTGTCTGCTGATATGATTATTGATCAATAAAAAAAAGACCAAATGTGAATTCTTCCATATTTTAAATCCCCACATAGCCTGATAAAAATGCTAAAGAACTTTGTGATATCTAACACTAAAAACACGCAAAAGAACTGACACACAAGTAATTCAAAAGCAACATAATTTACCATCACACGTTTTAAGTCCTGTTTTGACACTAAATTACCAGCATTTTATTTGCAGCAGAAGATGCTACTTTTCAGTTGGCTCACACATATTCCTCAGATACTACATTGCAAAACTCCAAAATTACACACACTCAAAGGTGCACACACACACGTGTTCATTTTATTTAATGAATTGAATTCAAGGTTAGTATCTTTGTGGCTTCATTTGTATGTAGACAGAACACACAAATGCCATTCTTCACAGTGTTATTTTCCAACTGGAAAGAGAAGGTAAGTATGCTGAAAGATATACAAGACCCTTGTGCACAGAAATGGCTGTGGAAAGGCATTATCTTAACCAAGTCACACTCAATTGAACAAATTTCCCAAAGTGAAGGTTTTATTCTTTTGTATTCTTCAGTGCTTCTATCAGTGCCATTGACAGGGCACTGTATTACTCTATGCCAGAGAGACTTCTCTGCTTACACAGGCAAACAGTTTAGGAACCACTAATAGCGTCTGTTGTTCCCTATATGAATAGTGAAAATATGTATACATGCATGGACCAATACAAAACCCCATATATACATACAGACACTTCCATTACATTTTTAAGAACAAAAAGGACAAAGAACAAGCAAGGAAAGTATAACGAAAATAACCATGTTTTCTAGGACAAAGCAATTTTTTACTGTAATAGTTTTGCTGTTACTCACTTGGTAATTTCTTTTAGCTGATTTTGGAATGCTGTTTCTAAAAAAATACAGGGATTTCTTTTAAATGTGTCCTGCTTACCCCTGTTTTGAAGTGGAACATTTTAATAGTGAGGGAGAAAGGGTTTTCTGACATCCGAAGCATTTGGCACAGAGCATTGAAGGTGTGTTGGTGTTTCTGTGATACATCTTAGTAAATCTGAATGCTACACTGTATTGAGAGATAGTACTTCGTGCCCTCTGCACACACGTTGCTGAGGGAAGGAAGGCCAGGCAAAGGAAGGCATTTGTACCCTACAGCTTCGCTGACCTTATTTCAGATGCCTAAATAAGCCTGCAGATATCCTGGAGCTCTCTCAGGCCAGAGGGAAGAGACTGCAGGACAGCATGGTACTTCAGCAAGTACTTCTCCTTTCCCAGTGCCTCTAAGGAGGACTGCATCCATCTCTGTCAACCATGGAAACAGTGCCCTGGGACTAACCTCTGTCTGATACCTCCAAGGCAGGTGCATAAAGCTGGTGTTGTGAGCACGACACCTGTTTTGGGCAGGTTACTCACCCTATGACCAGTAGTTGTGGAGCCTGCCAGCCTCCTCTGTTCTGCACTCCTTGCATGAAAGGTGAGAGATAGGACTCTCCATAAATTTTCATGCCCACCCACACCTGGCAACGCTGCCTTTGCAGAAGGAGAAAAGCGATTAGTTACTTCTGTGGATACGTCGATGGAGCAAAGGCTGAGATCAGGAAGATCAGGAAGAAAATGGAGCAATACCTATTTCCCTCAAAGGGTTGTATCAAAAGAGCAACTTTTTTTTTTTTTTTTAATGTCTGGGAAGTGGAAATTAAAAACAGGCTATCCACCAATGAATTTATGGTATCTGAAACTCCCTTGAGCCCTAGGAAAACATAAAGCTCTGCCCTTTGGTCTTCTTTTCAGTCTGCCTGGATAAGCTTACTTTATGAGGCAACATAATTTGCAGTGACCTTTTCTGAAGCTGTTGATACACTTCCTGCTTCACTGGAAACCACCTTTTTAGCCATGCATGATGTGACTCCACATATATTGGAGTACAAATTTTAGGTTTTGTCATTAAACCCTGCAAAGTAATCCCATACTGTAAGTGGCTGTACTGGTGCAGGATGCTGTCGGTACTGCTGGGCTGCAGAAGCCAGCAATAAGGGATGGTTTTTGAAGGTTGGTTGGCCCTTGTTACACCACAGATAAATGCATGGAATCAGTGGGGGAGGGGAATCTTTTATAATTGTTATTCTACCTCTTACTTGTACAGAGGAAGAATCATGCAATTTTATAAAAAGATTTTCAGACTTACTCCACATGTGAGTATTTAAGTGTACCTCTGTACGAATACATCTGAAGCCTTATGCAAATTTAAACATCTACTGAGTTTTTAAATCTTGGTTTTGCCACATATAAAATGGGAAAAGTATATATTCTCATATAAATGAAGGTCCTTCTACAGCCAGAAGTTTGCCTTCAGCTGTAACTATTTCAGGATATCAGCTCCCAAATGTGAGAACTGCAGAAGCACATGTGACATAATAATATGCTTATTTTCTTAACATTTTACAAATTATTATATATATTGTTATTTTCATAGAATTATTTTCATGCATATAAATTATACTTTGTAGAACTGTGCAAGGCAGTCTGAAACGCTCCTTGAATCACTCAAGAACTGCTGTCTGAAGACTGTGCAGCAAATTTATCCTTGAAATTTAGTGAAACCATACTGAGCAGATGATTAGTTCATTTTCTTTGCTTGCTTTCTTTATCACTCCTTATTTACTTTTATTTATCTCTCACGTGGTGAAGACCTTTGAGGCTTTTTTTTTTCATTGTTTAAAGAAAAAAAGCTGAAACATCAATGATTTTTCTACTTGCAGAAATTATGTGCTGTGGCATGTTTTTTCAAGTAATGTGCTGGCCTAGCAAAGTAAATAATTAATCCAAGTCTCTCCAGAATCAATGCAATATTTTTTAGGTCCATCCTCCTTCACTGAAATGATGACTTAAAAATATTAACTGAAAGACATGGTTTCCTGAAGCTATAGTGTAGTAATAGGAAATTTATTCATTTGTATACTAAAAAGTTTAAATTGTAGAATGCATATTCTTACAGTAAAAAACCCCTAGAAACTGTTTTTGAGGTTGACAAAAAGCAGAAGAATTTTGATGAAAATTAAAAAAAAGTATGGAGAAAATATTGGCAAGTTGGCAAAAAAATTAAACATATTTTTCAACAAAATTAATAATCATAAACTTTTTAAATCTGAATTGCAAGAGGTTTCAGCTGGAATCTGAAAAGCTCTGTTTTGAAATGCCTCTTCAGTTCACATCTTGGAAATTTTCCATATCTTGGAAATTGGTCTTTGTAGGTTCTTGATGCTTTGTTCATGTAATGGGCTGGTGTTCCTGGCCAAGTTACATGCCCTCAGGTGTCCCACCTGGCTGCTGGGACATGGCAATGGATTTTGGGAAGTTACCAGTCACAAGTGGCATGAAGAAATTTGCCAATGTGCCAGAGTTGCCCAGTAGCCCCAGAGAAGTAGGTACAACACATTTCAGCTTTAACTTCCTTTGAGGTATTACAGCAATACTTCAGATGAAAATGTTTTTCTTTCAGTCAAAGGTTGAAACACTAACTTGGGTTAGACCAAAAGCCTGACCTTCCAGTTTTCAAAGGCTTTCTTTTCAAATGTACCACCAGTGTATTTGATGAGAACTGAGCAACAAATCGTATAGCCCTATTGTGTATTACATTTATCCCAACCATTTGACCCCTGACTGTCTTCTTTCTAGTTTGTTCTTGGTTTTGCCCTTTGTTTCATTCACATCGAGACTTTTTCTAAGCACTTTCAGAGCTTCTCTGAGTGAAAGCCATAGAAAAGTCACCCTGCCTAAAAAATATCCTTTCCATGAGTGGATCCCACTTTTTCCATTCCTCTAAGAGTACCACCACCAAAAAAATAATAGATGCCTCAAAAATTGTGCTGCTCTAAGACTTAGGATGAGTCAACTTCAGTGTGCACTAGAAACAAATGTAATGTTTGGCATACAGTTCTCTGAAAGATTATAAACTTAAACTCATGTAATTTGATATATATAGAAATGGTACTGTTGTCATATATTATGAGATATGACCACAGTTCCTGCAGTGTTTCAGTTCCTGTCATCTGTGCAACTAATAGCAGATGACAACTCTGAGATCCACCAATTCCTTTCTAGTGCCCTGCTCAAAACTAGAGCCAGCATTTGACATAATGCATTTTATCCCCCTCTTGTGCCCTTGCTTGCTTTTTCTATGTTGATCCCTCTCAGATGCAAATACCTATATCTTTATTTGCCTTTTTTGCGTATTTCTATACTTTAACAGTGATATACAGTCTTTTCTTTTTACAAGAAGAATTCAGAACACTACCTTCAGTCCTGTGAGATCATTTTCTGTATCTCTGAGAAAGGTATTTATGAGAGTCTTGATTGAGGAATGAAAGAAAAATTAAACCAGATCAGTAGAAATTATTTTCCTAATGGTAAAATCTGAATTATACATTAAAGTACCATTTATTCAATCAATTTTATTATTCTGTTTAGAATGACAGTCACTTTTATGTGTTTTGTATGCTTACAGAGGTTTATTAGCTTGAGTAAAAGGTTATTATTATTCAATTGAATAATTGAATTTTAAATTGTTGGTATTGCACTTCATATTATAACTGCTTTTCCGGATGCATTTGATTATGTCAAATTTGCCTTTTAATCCCCTGTTTGGAGACCATTTTCTTTCTCACTCTGTACTCTTTCTCACCCTTGTAGTGGTATCCTAATGAACACACAGTCCAGCCTCACATCTTCCATGTAAATTACTGTGCATACCTCTCCTAGTCAGATCACATCAGAGGCTATCTAGTGTCATATAATCCTGGATACTGATATGTGGAAAATCTTTTCAGGTGATTAATGCCATAGGCATCTCATTTTCCTGCAAAGCAATATCGCAGTGTTTATGTGAATGCCAGACTTAGGGATATGAAATGGACATTTAGAAAAGTTAATAATCTGTGCCTAATCCTCTCCAAGAATTATCTGTTGGTATTTCTATAAATAATTGCAGCTTTATTTCTTGTCGCTAGTGAAATCACATATTAATTTATTAAATGCATTGTTCACTAAGAACTTGGAACTTTGCTTTAAATCTCATCACATGGGTGAAATATATACATGTAAAGCTGCACATAAAATATCTTTGCATTTGAAACATACATTAAATAAAAAGTGATAAAATAACTGTGCTGCGGTATTTGTTTTCTTGCTTTGTTTGCTTAATGCTTGAACAAATGTGCCCTTCAAAAAGGTTTTATGTGTGCTAGAAACATGAGATTTGTTCTTGACTGCACATGTGGATACTGTGATTCCTGAGCCTAACACTGAAATTCTCAATTAAAATGACAGACCATACAAAAAACAGTCCAACACAACAAAGTATCAGGGTAGGCAGACCCCGAATGGAATATTCTGTGAGCATTCTTCATTGCTAGCATTCAATACCCAACCCATAATGTTAGCATTGCCAAAGGTGCTGTGTTTATTTGCATGGACCTGTGAATTACATAATTTTCTGCTGTTATCAGGCTGTTCTTATCTCTGCTGAGGAGCTTTTCCCTCAGCCAGGGCTTGTCCTTTAACTTCACTAGAAGCAGGATCAGCTTTTCACAGCCTTCCATAATTTTAAGCAAATTATATTTTAGAAAGTAATCATTGAATCCTGAGATTTGACATAGGAAGCACTTTAAAAATGGCTTTGAATACTCTTAATTAGCTCAAGAATTACAGTCTCATTCCTCTTCTATGCTGCTATTACAAACATTTATCTCAACTGATTTCAACAGAGCTGCTTCTGTTTTACACTGGTGTCAGGGAACAAAAAAACCCAGGTTGCATAAATTGTTAACAACTCTTTCATACTGCCTCTTTATTACCAGATAAAACTTTGATGAAGGACATTCACAGAAGATCAATATGAGAAACCACATAAGACCTGACTTTATGGTACTGGCTTATACGGAAAATCACAGAAATAACTACTTGTTTTTGAAGCTCTTACTTAAGGTGATGACTGGTTTGATGCTGCTTTTACTGAAAGAAATATTTCACCTTTAGGAGATGTACTGCCTCCTGAGTAAAGTTACTCCACAGCTCTGATTAAAGGGAGGCGGAAAAGGGAATGGGGAGCAGTTGTACATCTAGCAATGAGCAACTCTATCCTTCGTTTGAGGGAAGAGCCCACCGTCTTTTCTCTGCTTTGCGAAGTTTGACATCTTCTTCCAAAGAACTGGGAAATATCACCTCATCAACAGCAATCTTTACCTGTAATTTATAGAGGCCAGAGCACAGCTGTGGGGTAAACAACAAATGGTAAGCAACAAATATTATTACCAGTAATATATTGTCTGTGAGCTAATATAGCTCAGGATGTATTCACTGCCAAAAGCAAACATTTTCCTTGAGATTCACTTAGATGACAGTGTTTGTTTATGTAGTGGTCTACCTGTGTATGAAGAAGTGAGCAGGAATAAAAATGCAATTGCAATCACATATAGTAAATCCAATTTATATTAATGTTTCTCCAACCTAATGGCTGTCAAATACACGTTTCTGCCTGTCTGGCAGTTTGCCTTAATTTGTTTCTGTCAAGTGAAGAATAAACATTTTATCATGAGTTTGTTTTTCTGTTTTTTTTTTCTAAAAAAAACCCAAACACACTAACACTGAAGCTTACAGAGGTGGCTATTTTTAGAAAGTTTGCTCTTCACACACTTAATCAAGACCATCATACTTTACTTGCTTTCCTCCAACTGTAACTAAAGCCATCCACAGCCTTCAAAATCCAAGTGTTATGAAGTGGAAATGCCTGTGCAGAAAGGTCTCTGATGAGAGAGTCTTGATGACAGGCTTAATCCCAAGATCAGCAGAAGCTCAGTTGTGCTCCTTTTTCTCCCTGAGGTAGCTGAAGAGGGCATCCAGGCCCCCCTCGACAACCTCGGGCAGGGGCCGGGACAAGGGGTTGTGGGTGACGTGGAGGCCTTTATCCACTGGGTTCCAGGCAATGCGGCGCAGCCGGTGCAAAAGGTAGAGGTCATCAGGGAGAGTCTGTATGGCATTGTAATCAACGTTTAGTAACTCTAGAGTGGTGATGTAGCAGAGAGACCGTGGAAGACTGCGTATGTTGTTATTCTCCGCAATAAAGATTTGCAGATTGACCAGATACTGGATACTCTCTCCGATGTTTTCCAGCCTATTGGACCCTAGGTGCAAGAAATGTAAGCTCCTCAGTGCGAAAATGCAGAGGGGAATTTGCACAAAGCGGTTGTTACTGAGGTTCAATTTCCTCAAACTTGTCAGGTCAGTGAAGCTCAAAGGCAGTTGTGAGATGCGGTTGTGCGAGAGGCTCAGAACCTCCAGCTTCCTGCATAAGCTGAGCTCTGCTGGCACTTCTGTCAGGCAATTCATATTGACAAACAAGACCTTCAGGTTCCTCAGCAGCCCGATTTCTTTAGGCAGATTCTTGAGACAATTACCCCCCAAGTTCAGCACTACCAACCTGTCCAGTTTCCCCAGCAGAGGAGGAATCACCACCAACTGGTTGTGTGAAAGGTTCAGCTTCTGCACCTCATGCAGTCCCCACAAGAAGTCAGGCGTGTTGGTCATCCCTTTCATTATGAGGCTCAAGCTGACATAACGCAATCCCCGTTTCAGCAGTGACTTGGGCTCTCTCCCTGAGAGAAGGGCGTCTTCCCATGCAGGCAACTTTGGACCTTTCCTAAGAAAAACCATGCTCCTTCGCCCCTCGTTCTTTGAGTGCTCAGTTCCCATAATACTCTGGTTCCGTCCTGAGAGAAGTGAGGTTTTTTTCCCTTGCAAGTGCTACGCCAATATGCCAACAGAGGATGAGAGCTTGCAGGAGGTGGGAAAGTCAAAGCAAGGAGAAAAGGAGGAGCCTGTGAAGTGCATCTCAGTCCACCAGGGCAGTTTCTGTAGCTGTTGAGGGAAAGTTTCACTTTTGGGGGCTTATGTTGATCTTGGTGCAGAGTCTGTAATGAAATACTTGCTCCTGACTTGCGAGCAAACCTGTTCAATTCAAACTGAATGCCACAAGACAGCTGTCACTGTCATTTGGCCTGGGCTTTATTAGACAGATATGTGTCTTCACTGCAAAAAGGTCACAAGGATGCTGTATATAACTTCACCATGTCAGCTTTCTTGGCTATCTGGTACATACCATGGCTGCAGGACAATTAACAAGAGTGACTTCAAAAAAAACAAACAAGTAAGCTAAAGAAGAAAACAAGCAAAGAAGCCATCATTTAGATTCAGATTTAAAGGACATTTTCATAATATTTTTTATTTTGATGTTCCTGATTTCACTGAAGTAGTTACTAGTCTACTGGAAAATTTTGCATGCTGCAAAAACACTAGTAATGCTGACTTGTTATGTCAGTCCTTCTTTCTGTTTAGTAAAAAAAAAAATCTAAAAAAGGAAAAAAACACTCTCAAAAGGTGTTAGCTTTCATATCCCCTTTGTGGTGAGGATAGTCCTCTTTCTTTTCAGAAAGAGTATCACCTTCACTGCAGCAGTGACATTTTCCAGTGGTATCTGCGCCCACTTGGATGATTGCTACCCACGTTGCCAAATGTGAGCAGTCACTCACAGTTCTGCCCAAATTGCTCTGTCCTAAATGTCTGGTGCTAATTTCACACCTATCAACCAGATTTTTGGGGTCTGGTTCTTTAATGCTCCAGAAAATAGACCCTCTTGATATCCCTTTCCCTGTGAACTTTCATGTCTTTCTGGGCTGTTCTGGGGTACAGGGGGACTAGCAGTCAAAGAGTTTGAACTATAAATGACATTAAGATCTGAGATAGAGGGACTGATGGGAGAGGAAGGAAGCAGTGAGGTATAATAATACCCAACAACAGCTGAAGCAAGCTCTACTGGTGAAAGGAAATTGTATTGCTACAGGAATATGCATGCAGTGAGTTTAAACTCAAAGGGACTCTAAAAAGGATCTGCAAAAACTTTAGGCACCATTTAAATTAGGTGAAAATTGCAACAAACAATACAAGACTTTCAGGGCTTTTTCTCTCCATTGGATGATCCATGGTGATGAGTATACCCTCCCTTACCACCTCATTTCAGAGATCCTCCCCTTGAAACCTTGCATCAGCTCAGATGTTAAGAGATTATGCAAGAACCTGCAGATGGGAGTCAAGGCACAGGAGTAACCTCTTTGGAATCAATCCCCACAGTCCTTTCTTACTGACAAACACCACTCAGTCTCCTTTGAGCTTTAGGTCCTTCATAGAGCTGCATCCATTTGGGAAGAAAGAAAGGGGAGAGAGGAGGCATCCCTGGCAGCTGAGGAGAGCGGTCAGGACCACAGTGAGTAGCACAAGATGGTGGCAAGCTGAGTGAGCCACACAATTAAAACCTGTGCTTTAACAGGGCTGCCAACTGGTCCTGAGGCTGAAATATTGCACTCCCTGGAGTGCCAGGGCGGGCCTGAAAGGGCTGAGGTATCTGTTCGGTTAGAGCGGGTTGGTAGCCTGACTGTGAGTCATAGATCCCTCCCTCACAAGCACTTTTTGCCAATATTTGTCCGTTTGCAAACGTTATATTAAATGCCATTGCAGTCATAAGGTCTGAGTCTTGTTAACCATCATTCCCACGTGCTGCCCAGATTGACAGAGATAACCCTGCCGCTGCAGGCAGAGGAGCCCTCAGTGGAGGAAACCCAGCAGCTGGCTGAACTCGGACTTGATTGTGCCTTGCATGATGGGGGGTGTAAGCCTCAAATATGGCCCTTCAGCCCAAGCAGGTGGAGAAGCAAAAGCAAGAGCCTCTCATGAGCTCTGTCTCTGGGTTGTCAGCCCAGCTGGTGTTAAAAATACTCCTATTATCAGAGACCCTCCATGGATTTGAACAAGGCAAGAAGAAAAAAGCTTTTTAGAGAGCATTTATAAGGTTAGGAATTTCCCTTCTTTTAGTCTCACTGCTGGAATGAGGAACCTGCCACAGCTCTACTCAGAGATCAGCATTGCTCCCCTTGACTGGGCCCCTACTTGTGACCACAGCCCACGGTCTCTTCAGAGCCTTTCCTTCTGCAGGTCATTTTAGTAAGAAACAAAAACAAAACACAAAGGAAACACAGTCTTCCTGTAGTCGCAGCCTGCCCCCATGGCTGGCCAGATATTTTTGGATGAGAATGTCATCCTCATCTCCAAAACACATTGGAGTTCACTGCCTGGGGACTTGGCAGTGCCTAATCTGGCCTCTCACCACAGAAATCCTTGTTTCCTAAGTGTGACTCAGCCAAAGTGCTCTGTACCCCTCCCTGGCTTTGCACCACGCTGTCCATTTGAAACTAAGCCTTTGACACAGCCCAGTACAGTCTGGGCTGGGCTATTGTGGGAAAGCTTCACCCGGGGATCTCTTTCAAAGAAAAATGCTTGCTCTGCTTCAGCCTCAGAGCATCTCCTGCTATTGCACTGCTGTATCTCCCCTGCCTGGCAGGCAGCAAGCAGCAGTAAAGGGGATTTAAAAAAGAAATTCCACATCTGCAGCTCTCATTGTCCGGTTCCCTTCCTGCCTCCACGAGTACCGTAACTGCTGTGTGAAATAAAATAAAAATAACCATTTCCTTTTCTTTGTTCTCCAACAGAAAAACAGGCTATTGAGCACACTTGTAGTTGTGGAGACAGAAAACTCTGAGGTAAGCAAATTAAATCTCTTTCTTGAAATCGAGATAGTAAAACAACAGTGGCCTCATCTGGACATCTCAGGAACTAAAATTCTGAACGAAAATAGTCCCTTATCCATTGGTGTCCTGGATGGGTTTTGTTCAAACATTTTTCACTTTGCTTTTCTCTGCGTTGCCTGCCTCCCTGTCCTGGTCCATGCTGTGCTGTGCTGTGCTGTGCTGTGAGGATGGATCAATTCCTTTGGGCTGCTCTTAGGTGTCTGGACCAGGAAAAAACACTGACCTGTGTCCACACAGCCTGGTAGAAAGCAGAAACTAATTTCAGGCATGCAGGTTTGGAAGAGAAAATAACTCAAGAAAATTGCTGGGCTTTACATGACACAGTGTAGTTGATAACTGCTTTGTAGACTAAACAAAAAAGTTAGTGTACAAGGGGAAAAAATAACCCACAACTTGCTAAAGAATTTTTTAGTCTAACTAATACAGTAAGAGAAACTGCACTACTAACAATGATAAAAAACTGGTAAGCTGACAAAAATGACAAGTTATATTTTCTGACATTCTTTAATAATGTAAATTATTAATTTTTTTTCTTAAGGAAGCAGGATTGTCAGCCCTAAAAAAAAAGCTGAAGATGAGTTCACAAAAGACCTGGAATTTTAAAGTCTATTATCTGTGGGTTCTTTTATTTGACTTCAGGTTTGGAGTCTATAGAATACACTTGGGAAACATTTTCAAGCTTTTCTCTGTAGCCAGGCAGAAGTTGCAATAAAGCCAGTTGAATTGTTTTTAAGTAAAATTTGAGTCCATCATGTAATTACTTCTCCATAGGATTTGAGCTTTTAATAAAATATCTGATAACATCAGGCTCTTAAGGAAAATACAGCCATTTTGACACACTGAGTTTAAGTTTTGTTTTGCTTCAAAACAAAATACTGTCATTGTCTTTTAAATTACTTAGCACACAATAGATGCCTATACTTTTATTAGCACGTATCTATACATTCGTAATTAATTTTGAAGCAAGTCCTATGTTCTCTATGGAGTCAAAATCATATATAGTTCCTCTGTCTCAGTATTATTAAAGATATATTAATATAAGAAGGAATCCTTTAAATCTTTAAGCATAGCCTTTTCTAAAATGCTGGTAAGTTCAACCCATATTCTTTTGGAAGAAATTTTCATTTCAATTCATTATCTAGGTCTTGTAATAAACATCCATCTAAATGAGGATTCAGAAAATAGCTAACACTTCTTGTGACAGGAAGGATGCTTTGGCTAAAAGGGGTTAACTGGTTTCAAGTTCATCAGAAAGCAACAGTCATGCTGGAGAAATATTCAGTACAAATACAGCTGCAGCTACTGAACCATCTTCCCTTGTGCTATTTCTTTCCTCTGAAGTAAATAAAGAGTTTTAAGAACATCAGTGCTATTCAGACTGTCAGAGATATCCTCTGGTCTTAGCGCTAAGGAAGCAAATTTTGTAGACTTTTAACTACTTTGCAGTGGTTTGTTGATCTTGCAGTTATTCTGAAATACTAAGTCAAATTTCAAAGGTAATTTGAGATTTATGAGATGTGACACAAGACAGGAACAATTCTTCAGGCAATTTCAGATTTCCTGTTAATTTGTTTTTAATTATGGTGCTGTTAACAGTCTTTAATGACTGTCTGTCCCTGGAGTTTTCCTGGAATGTTTTATTAAGGTCCCATGTGGAGCTGCTGGATCGTCTGACCCATAAAGAATTGGACCTGGAGGTGAATGACGGCCTCTGCAGAGGCTGATTTTATTGCAGACCTCTCGACAGAAGACAAGTTTGAGCCATCCATAGTATGGAATAAAGAGAGAGAGATTTGGGGTTGTATGTAGCCTAGAAATGACAGGCTCTTCCTCCTGATAGTCAGGGCCAGCAGCAATTCTCATGTTACACGGAATTACTGGAAGTTTTATTTCTTTTCTGCAAACTTGCTGTAATATTTTAAAATTCCAGCAAACGCATAAATGACTAGTTAGTCACCTCCTACTTCTGCCACAATTTCCCTGTGTATATGCAAGCCAAATAGCTGGTCTGTCTGTCTATATTAAACACAGGCCACTCATGATCCTGCACTGCACAATCATCCATGTTCTCTGGGGCACTTTTTCATCCAGTGTCCATTACAGTTCTCCCAGGCACCACCAAGACCTGCTTGCCTTAGGTGCTTGCTCACTCTGCAGGAAAAGGAAAGTTTAGCACATGGACATGCCCTAGGGCACACCTACTCCTGCAGGAGTACGTGGAGGGCCCTGTCCTGCTTTATTTAGCCATCTGCACACAGCCTCCATGTCCTAGCCTTCTCCTACTCTTATGGCTAGTGTGGTGACAGATATGACACCAGTTAAAAATATATGTGAAGTCATTACATAGAGGATACCGTTGCAATATAGAAACCATACGCTGTTCTATTTTTCGTCACCACATTTATGAGCAGTCACATCTACAATCATAAGTAAAATAGCCTGTCTAGCAGCAACATGATGTTTGCTAAATGCTACTTATAGTCTGTGGCTTTCTGAATCAAACTGAAAAAAGTTGGAGCAGATGGTCCAAACTGGATGAAGTAGCTTTTACTATAACTGCTACCACATCACCTCTGCTTCAGGTACTCTTTTTCATGGAGCTCTTGAAGGTCATTTTCTTATATTTTAATGCATCATAAGAAAGAAAGAAAGCAAACATTTTTGGAAAGTAAAAGAGAGACCCTGAATTATCCTTACCTAAATCTAATCCAATATAATAAGAGATATTTCTTGGCCTGTCTCATAGAAGGAGTCAGATCACCTAAGCATCCATCATATGCCTACACGGTTGGCACCACAAGTCCTCCCAGACTTATTTTAATGCCCAGAGCAGATTCGGTTCAACTCCCTGTGGTGTACAATGCCAAGCTTTCTGAAGCATCTTGTGACCAGGGGCTACACATCACTCAGAGATAAGGGAATATTCCCACCTCTTGTAAAGCTGTTGCTCAAATTAGCAGGGTTTTCTTAAACATCCATCCGTGAGTGCCAAGAGTCCAAAAATAAGCATGACTCTATGGGCTGCTGGTATAATTCCCAGTCCCTCCTCCAAAGACTACTTAAGTATTATACATTTAATGAGTCACTGTAGTTACCTACTTTTCAGCAATATGAAAATCCATGCTCTGTTCTGAAAACAGAAGGCAGAGATAACCCTGAGGGTCCTGAGAGGAGACAGGCATTTCCATGGGGTCCTATGTGTAGTTCAGAGACAGACAGGATTTAAGCAAGACCATTAATTCAGCATTATCCAGTAAGAGCCTTAAGGACTCTCCCTGCTCAATCTGCCAATATGCTGATTTTGATAGACTTCTTAAAATAAGCAATTCTCTCCAGGCATTATTAATGTCAGTGCACCTGTGTCCTGGCTCCATGAGAATTTGCATGCTACAGTTAAGACCAGGTGACTAAAGGTTGTTGCAAAGTTCATTGCTACTGTACCAATACCCCTTGTTTTTATTCTAATTGTTTAGGTGTATTTGAAAATGCTGTTGTATCATAAAGTCTTAATGGAAAAAGCCAGAGGGAAGTTGAAAGCTTTTTTAGAAATAAAATAAAGCACCAAGTGATCCAATTTTTTGTGCCTAATTTAGTGTTTAAAATAAATGCATGCTTCTCCAACTGAAAGCACAAGCCCTTCTTATCTTGGTCCTCATGAAATTGGGCAAATCGGTACAGCAGATCAATGTGACCCAGTGTGAAGGGATCCAGGCATTTCCAGCCAGAGTCCATTACAATAATGACTGTAAAAAATAACTTAGGAAATAATTCAATCAAAGCTTCTGTGGAGCCTTAATCCCAGATCCATGACTCTTACACAAATTTTACTGATACAAGAAGAAACTCTGCATTTGCCTTCATATGCCTATAAATGATAAAACAGAATCTAATTAAAACTCCCTAAACACATACCGGTGTCTCAGTTTGGGATTTTTCACAGTCATTATCAAATGAAAGGGCAGACATCCCTCTAGACATTTGAAGACTTGATGCTGACAATTAATAGCTTGACTTTTAAATTTCCAAGCTCTGACTTAAGGAAATATAGTGAATGCTTAGCTCAAAGGGTTTAAATGAACAAATGAAACTTCTCAAGCTATTGGTAAAGCAATGCATCTAGGTATTATTATATGACAGCAATATTTGAAATCCTATGAAATAATATGAGTCACTGTATGGTCAAACAAAGGCTGGTGAGATCTAAGCCAAGTTGTAGGTAAGGGGAGCTAAAGACATCACACAGAGCACAGCCTGGAGGCAGAAGATATAGCTCAGTAGGTAAAAAAAGCACATGAAAAGCAACTTGCATAAAAAATTACCTTAAAAGTAATAAACCAGAGCAAATCAAAGGGAAAATACAATCTTCGAGCCCAAGTACAGACAAAATAAAAAAGAAGAAAGGCCCACCCATAATTGTCATTTGTCTTATTTTACAACTTCTAATGAGCAACTTTCCAATAGAGAGAATCAAACATGAATCTGTTCAGTGCCTGAACATCAGAAGAGATTAATTGTGGTGTACAACCACAGGGTTTCAGCACTTATTGGACTGTGAGAAGACAGGATATTGTAGTTAATGATTCCACCTGGGGTGGAACGACAGTACATTCAGCAGCCGTGGAGGTAAGTGGAAGGGGAGCACTGATGCTCTGATGTGTGGCCAGGTCAGCTAACAACAAGGAAAGCTTTTTCAAAAAGGTAGAAAATGATGTGTCGCTTGAAAGGAATGCAAATGGCATTTAAGAATTATATTAAAACAGGAGGTTGGAGTGGGGTGAGCAGGGCAAGAAGTTGGAGTATTTAATTTTTAATCATATCTTCCTGGACCAGGGAAGATGACAAGCAATATTTGTAGAGGATTTGAAACAACACCGGCTGGCACATTTGTCATTAAAATTTACTACACGCAGAACTCAACAAACTGATGAAAGTCATTCTATGATATGGTTGCCTGAGAGATTGGAGACTAGACGTGGTGACCCATATTGTCTCTCCCCATATTGTGGTCTTAAATCCGACCTCCTCTCCTGCTGTCTTCAACTCCCCTACACGTGCAAAATTCAGGAGCCTGGGTTCACAGGCCACTGCGTTCACATTATCTTTGGTGCTGATCTACACATTTTCTGCCTCGCTGCATTTCACTTTTAGTTTATTGGATTTGAACAAATGTAGGCAATTAGAGGAAAATGCAATTATAACAGAGTTGCAGACAGTTGCTTTCCAAGTGATAAGAAATCTTATCTGTAGCCAGGGCTGAGTGCAGGCATAACTTGGGCTCAGAGCAATGTGCTGGCAGATGCTAGCAGAAGGTTAGAGTCTGTTTCCCTCCCTTGTCCACGGAAATGCATTCTAGTTTTTCAAGGCTAATGAACTTTGCTAAGCTATTTCATGAGTCCAGGCTGAATATACAATGTGTTACAAATGTCCTAATTGAGTCAGTTTGGCAATACAAAAATTATTATCGTGAGATGTATTTAACTAGAAGTCTGGAAACCACCAATGTTCTACAGGTTTAGACAGGTAACAATTCAGGAATATAGATTTTGGCAGCTTCACTTTAAAAGCCACTGGTGGAATGGAGCAGCAAGAAAAATGTTTCTAATATGACATTTTTACCTCCCGCTCAAATGATGGTATCATGATGCTGAAGTAATAAATGGTAATCTATGGTGACAAAGGAACGGTGCTATTCCCCCACTGATAAGGCAGAGGGAACATTTGTCTGCAGCCACCTGTTCTTGAACTTCTCTAACTGCACTTTTTCACTGTCTCACTGGAGCAAACCCTGTGCAGTACAAGTGGAAAAGAGCTAAGTGCACTTCGTTGGGTGGAAAGCGATATGGAAACACCAAACACTATCTGCTACCTGACACAAATACTAATCTAAAAATACACCACTTTCCCCCCAAACCCTCACTTTACATCATAAATGAAGCATAAGCAGACCCCAGAAAGATTGAAGCAGAACATCTACTGAATTTATGATTAATAAGCATGTCAAGTTTTATAACAGCATCCTTATGTGGACACAGCTAATGGCCTTAACATTGCTTCCAGAATCAAAATTGAATGGTTGAGCAGATTTAGCCTCAGGAAGGCCCACAGTGATAAGGGAACCATCAGAGAAAATAGGTGTACACATTTTTCAACCTGTCAAGTGAAAAAAAATCACAGATGATGATAAGTCAAGGATATGCCCTCTCCTATATGAGCTGTACGGTTGTTTGTGCTGAACAAGGCTGCTTCCTAAACAAGAGGGAAAAGGTGAATGTAAGCAACAGCAAGCTGCATGATTATCCCTTAAATTACACTCACCCAAGAGCAATAATTACTTTGAATCAGCATTTTAAAAGGGAGAGAGTTGGGTTTTGCTGCTCAAAGCTGTTGTAAATTGCTAACCTTGTAAGAAGTGCAGGAAGAAAGAAGCACACAGGTAGGCTTGGCAAAAACGGCACAGATTTGGATAGAGCAACATACAGACTTGAGAATTATGTAGATTTTGGGGGGGGGGTAGGATTTTACCTGTCAATTTTATCAAAGGCTCTAGAAAACATCTCAGGCCACAGGGACTGAGCCAGGATTAGGATTAGGAAACTGTAAACTGGAGGACAATCTAAAGACCTGCCAATTTGATGTAAATTTGCCTTCCTCTGAGGCACTTGCTGCTGAAGACAGGGCTGAAGGGACTGTTCACAAATCAGGTCTCATACAGAAACACTCAAATGCCAAAAGTACTTCTTTCTGTTTTTAATCAGCAAAACAATGTGTACAAGTATGGACACAGGTAAAGTGGAAAGCACTGGACATGGCATGTTGTGTTTTAATATTGATAATTGCTGCTGTTCTCCTGGATCAGTCTTCTGGGAAGAACAATACTTGACTAGTTAGAGACGTTATTTGTGTCAACCTAAACTCTCCTCATAAATCTCATAAACAAATCTTAGCTATTACTATAACGTTTACATGCTTTATTAGTTTTCAAATAAGTGCTTTGAATGAAAAAAAAAAAGTGTTGTGAAGGTAGAAGTGATAAATTAAAGTGAATTCTCCATTAGCAGCAGCATACAACCATAACATGTCCTCACAGAAGTGGTATACAGATAACTTATTGAACTATCCAGGAAATCACTGAAAAGCATTTGAAGAGAGACTGAGACAATCTGAGTTGTCTCTGTGCAGCATATAATATCTACTGCAAAAATGTTAACTAATTTTGTAAGAGATTCTGTTTCTATGCAGTAAACACAGCTCTGCACCACTGATTTTTGAGAATATCAGCCATAACAGAGTAACAGTCTCTCTCTCATTTCACTGCCTGGCAAACTTTTCTCCCTGCTTTACTTTTATTAGAAAAGCCCAGCCATCAGGAAAGCCCAGCCATTGCCCTTAATATTTTTACCAGAGAACTAACCAGCAGCACCTAACAGTGCTACAGAGGTTGAGTTGTCCTAACTAGCTTCTGAAGGGCAGTTGTACTCTCTGGTGCAAACAGGTCTATATTTCTTCCACTACTATATGTACAGCTTGTAGGAAGAATTAAGTTTTACTACTGCAGCTTTAAAAACAAAGCAAAAAAAAACAAGGGAAATAGAATTAGGCAAAATACCACAGCACTAAGCCCCAGCCTCCTCCTTAAGTGCTCTATAGTGAGTCCTTCTCAGGACACCAATGATCACAGTCTCCACTGCACAGCTCAGGTGCAGAGGTGTAAGCCTTGCCAACACCACATTTTTGACAGTGGAGCTCCAGTTCCTGCTCTGTACTGACTTAAGGCAAGGCTGGCCCCTGATGAAGACTTACTCCATGAGGCATTTAGGCAATTTGGGGTCTTCCAATACAAGCAATATTCCCCCAGGCTCAGTATTGGGGCCAGCCATGTTTAGCATTTTTATCAGTAATCTGGATGAGGGGATTGAGTGCACCCTCAGTCAGTTTGAAAATGACACCAAGTTGAGCAGGAGTGTTGATCTGCTGGAGGGTAGGAAGGCTCTGCAGAGGGATCTGGACAGGTTTGTTTGATGGGCTGAGACCAATTGGGTGATGTTCAAAAAGGCCAAGTGCTGGGTCCTCCACTTGGGTCACAGCAACCCCATACAGGCTTGGGGCAGATTGTCTGGATTGCTTTTCAGTAGAAAAGACTCTGGGAGTGTTGATCCACAGAAGCTGAACATGAGCCAACAGTGTGCCCAGGTGGCCAAGAAGGCCAGTGGAATCCTGGCCTTTATCAGGAATAGTGTGGCCAGCAGGACTAGGGAAGACCACACCTCAAATCCTGTGTTCAGTTTTGGGCTCCTCACTACAAGAAAGACATTGAGGTGCTGGTACATGTTCAGAGAAGGGCAACGGAGCTGGTGAAGAATCAGGAGTACAAGTTTTATGAGGAGCAGCTGAGGGAGCAGGGATTGTTTAGCCTGGAGAAAAGAAGACTCAGAGAAGACCCTACTGCTCTCTACAACTACCTTCAAGGAGGTTGTAGCCAGGTGGGTATCAATCAGGCTCTTCTCCCAAGTAACAAGTGATAGGACAATAGCAAACAGCCTCAAGTTGTGCCAGGGGATGTTTAGGTTGGGTGTTAGGAAAAATATCTTCACCAAAAGGGTTCTCAAGCATTGGAACAGGCTACCCAGGGAAGTGATGGAGTCACCATCCCTGAAGGGATTTAAAAGATGTGTAGAGGTAGCACTCAGAGACATGGTTTAGTGGTGAACTTGGCAGTGCTGGGTTAACGGTTGGACTTGATGATCTTTGAGGCCTTTTACAACCTATGTGATTCTATGGTTCCATGGTAGTGAAAAGAAAACTTAAAAAACCCCAAATATAGTGCTAAATATTACCATGACCTCTGGTTATGTCTCCTTATAGGTGGCCACTATTTTATAAGGAATGGGGCTACACTGTGTATTTCCAACATGATTACTAAAATTATATTAACATTGTATTATGTTCTATGTATATTTTTGTATGTAAAAATAACGTTTTTATGCAATCCATTGCATTTAGGCAATTTGAGAATACCTGTGACTGTGCGAAGCTATTTTGTGTTCTGGGGCATTAACCAGACAAAAATATTTTCTAAACAGGCCAAATTCAGAGTCAATGTCAGTCAATATTGTTTATTTTGGAAGTAACACCTGTTAGTTCTTAGCTGGAATGTGACTCGGCTTTGCATCTTAAGCATTTGCACTTATACTAAAGTAAAAAATTTTCTTCTTACAATCACGTCTCTGCATCCTGTCCTTACTTCTGACAATGGAAAGAGCTCTTCTAATGATTAATAGAAAAGTATGCCTGAACAGCTAACTTCCTTTTATTTAAACTCTCTGTTGACATTTTAGCAGGAAGTAATTGTACATCATCCACTGAATTTGTTCAGTTGTTGTGGCAGGTGAGATAGAAATGTGTGAGTCTATACATCTTCATTGAACAGAGGTTTGCACACATTGCTGAAGTTATTAAATGCACATCATATAATTTATTAACTGAAAGCCCATTAGTTCCTGACAGAAGCTAGGAAAAGGAGTCACTGTATAAATATTTAAGGTGTTAATTCAAAGACTTTTAAGGAATATGCAGGTGACACTGGAGTACAGGAACCAGGCTTTGTGTAAGGCTTGCAATTGCAAGGTTCATTTGTGAGATTTCTTCTCTCTAAACCACTGAGCATCTTGTAGAACATAAAGTAACCACCGAAATACTTAATCAATTATATAAGAACAGGTGCTTAGATATGTCAAAATATATGTATGATGTAGGATTTGTGTTTTTATTGATTGCCTCAACTGATAATGTGATTAAAATATGCCAGTGATATGTCTTTTAAGGAAATACTCAAATTCTGCTAGTATTCAGATTACAAAAAAATAAGACTTAAAGTCTTATAATTTTTGGGCATTTTGTCATAATATTCCTTATTCAGAGAGGTGTTGAAACCGTGATCTTTAAAATTTGTAGGTGGCTTATGGCATTGCCCTTCACTGTCTCTGACTGTTGCTTGCGTTTCCAGATGGATTTGGACTGCCAGAAGACCATGGCCACATCCCTTTTTTTTTTTTTTTTAAAGCTAAAAAACCATGGCATGTGCTTACTTTGCTGTTTGCAAAACAGGTGATGTCCTTCGGAAACATATTCAGAAAACATTCATCTTTCTGTGAATAAAAGATGTTCAGCTGATGTGCTCTGGCCAGAGAGGGACACTCAGCTCCGCAAGCAATATCTGGCCTGCCTTTAAATCATGCCTTGACTACAGATGCTTCTTCCTCCTCTGTCTCTGGAGGTGAAGAAGTCAAAGCCCAGGCAGACATACTCTGCCTCATGGCACAGACATGGCTGGGAACCTGGTAGATGGAGCAGAGCCATTGGGTACTTGTTGTGACCTGAACTTTTATTTCAGAGGTGTCACTCTTGGTTTAGCCATGCAACTCCCAGTTTATGTGCCCTGTATGCATGTCACACTGACTTTGCTATTAAACGAGGTGCATTTCTGCATCCCCAGCATTTCTGCAAGAGGAGTTTAGGTGCTGTATGGCTATCACTACCTTATAGTCCAATCCCTTCATCAAGTCACTGGCCATTTTACAACTCTGCCCTGTGAAATCTCATCTATGAAGTAGAAGTTTTGTACATTGGCTCTTCAGAGAACAGGGAATCATGACAGCAAAAATATTAGTGCTTCAAATCCATTTCCTCACAGTGCCTCAGTCCTTCAGATTGAGAAAGATCACTTTTATAGATAAAAGGATAATTCAATCATCATTGAGTTTCTCTTCCTCTGAGACTCCCAGCCAGGAATGATTTATTGAAAATTGTCATGATAGCTGATATGTTTCAGACATTCTTGGAAAGGCTCTTTCACAACGGGTTGCCAATTCACATGGGCACAAAAATGAACTCTATTTTAAAGACAGGTGTTTTAAAATATGTATTAGAGAAAAAAGACATTTGAATTTAAACTGAACGGCTATTAGCTTCCCTAGATAGTCTTTCTTTTTAGTAACAATTAATTATTAATTATTTAGTGCTAGCAAAAAATTTGATCTCAAGAAAATTCTTTGGATTTTTTTGGCTTCATTGTAGTCGCTGTTGCAAAGTCTGGCACGTGGTAATTCCAAATTCCAGGCTCAGTTATTCACCTTTTTTTTCTGTGCTAAAGTTCAAACTGAATCTAATGATAGATTTGCTTCAGGATGGGATGTGGAATTTTGTCAGTATTACATAATGTTACACAAAATATATTAAAGTTAAACCCATTATCTTGGCAAAGCAATTAAACTTGTGAACTTCGAAGGTAGCCTACTCATCAAATGTAAATAGGCTAGTTCAGTATGGTATCAGGAGGAGCCTAATATCAGAAATTTTTAAGGAATAAATGGCTCCATGAAAGTTATTTTTCAAAGAGATGAGGATAATGTGGCATTTAGATGAAGTAAAAGGTAGATATTACATCCTTAAATGTAGTGAAGCGCTACAGCCAAGAAGTACCCATTGTATTCACAACAATTTTCAAACCTTGCACATAATCACCCCCATCTCTCTCCCACCCACACTTCTGCAACCTTCTCTGGACTCTGCCTGTTACAGAAATGCTGTCAGGGGAACAATGTGAAATAAGCCCAATACTGCCAATCTTTGGGCACTATATGCATGATGAGGACACTCACGCAGCTAATAAGTTACATCAGGCCAATGACAGATAAATGCATGAAACTCACGCTTTATCAAATAATCTAATGTTAAACCGCTCAGGAGTAGGAAAACTCCCCTACAGACAGCCTGTCTCGTAGTTTTTTCCATCGGAGTAGCTGTTGTGTCTGCCTGAAGCACCCAGAGCTGGCTAGCCTCCCGCTGGGTACTGCCAGCATCAAGTCCCTGCCTGCAGCAGCCAGCAGCAGGGTCTGTGTGACCCTGAACCTAGGGGTGCTGATTTGCTTTGGGAAAAGTGTGGAAAACGAAAAAAAAAAAAAATGTCATTAAAGAGGAAATTGGTGGGATCTGCTTTGTGACTACTGGTTGCATTGATTTCAATAAGCACATTGACGCGGGTGTTAATAGGAAAGGAGTAGAGGTTTCGACTTGCAGTTTTACAGTGCCATCCTGTGGCTGCCTTAAGGGCTGCAGAATAAAATCGGGAAAACTTGAAGCTTACTGAAGCTTTCACTGTGTAGCAAGATTTTCACGTCTTAAAAGTGAAACTACATTAAATTGATTAACAGTAGTTTATATTTCTTGTTTTTAATATTTATGTTTTATTACAAGTATTTACTCTTTAATATGTTTTAAGTACTTCTCTACTTTTGAAACAAATTTACTTTTGTATTAGTATTAACAATTTGATTGAGAACCCAATTAAATATTGTATAAGAATACAGAGCGCCAAGGCACAGCCCCATCACAAATAACTTAGCAGTGTCTGAAAACTGAACTAGTGCAAAAACTTCAATGCTTAAAATAAGCTTTGTCCTTTTGCCCATATTTATTTATTTATGAATAAATAGAGCATCTGATATCCCCATGAAGTAAAAGATAGATGTGTTTAGTTCTGGACCTTCCATTACAAGAAAGATATTGAGGCTCTGGAGTGAGTCCAGAGAAGGAAGGGCAACAGAGTCAGTGAAGAGTCTAGAGCAGAAGGCTTATGAGAAAGAGCTGAGGGAGCTGGGGTTGTTTAGCCTGAAGAAAAGGGGGCTAAGAGGGGACCTTATTGCTCTCTACAACTACCTGAAAGGGGGTTGTAGTGAGGTGGGTGTCAGTCTCTTCTCCCAGGTAACAAGTGACAGGGCAAGAGGAAATGACCTCAAGTTGTGCCAGGGGGGATTTAATTTAGATATTCAGAATTTTAGATATTTAGATATTCCATGGAAAGGATTGTAAAGCATTGGAACAGACTGCCCAAGGAAGTGGTGGAGTCACCCTCCCAGGAAGTGTTCAAAAAACATGTGGATATGGCACTTGAGACGTGGTTCAATGATGGACAGGGTAGTGGCGCTACGCTGATGGTTGGACTTACTGATCCTAAAAGTCTTTGATCCTAAAGGTCTTTTCCAACCTTAATGATTCTATGGGAAATAAAAAAAAATAAAAAAACCCAGAAACCCAGACTCCTAGGAAAGTCCTTAACCTACATGTTAGTCCTCTGGTTTGGGATTTAAAGATTGGGGGGTTTTCCTGTAGGGTCTTTTGTTTGTGGCTTCATTGTCATGCTAATTATTGAATTTTATATGTTGTTTGTGTCATCAGCTTACAGAGTTCGTAATGTACTTTGGAAATGTTATAATACAAAGTATTGCCCCAAAATCACGGTGTAAACTCTACAGCTGTCTTGTTTATTTTATAGTTGGCTTCTTCATTAGAACAACTTCCAATCTTATGTAGTTCTCGATATTTTATCAAAAATCCTACAGCAATAGGATTTACCTATTCCTTTATAGCATTTACAAAAGAGGCTAAGGAAAGGAAAAAAAAAGAAAAGAAAACTTTGCTTGGTTGTACTGTGCATGAGATACCAGTCAGGGTTCTTTTCCTTGCTTTTACAAATGAGGAAAGCTGAAAAAAAAACCAGAAAAAATGATGAATTCAGGGACGATGAGATATACAAACATTATCTTCAGGCTGATGGAGCCTCGCATCAGAGATTTGCACATTCCTGGGAGTATCTGTGGTAGGGTCACCTTGGGCAGCAGGGTAATGGAAGGGAAAGGGGGAAGAAAAGAAAGTTTTTGCAGATAGGGAAGAATTTTAATTGCCTCTCACAGGACAGCACCTCTGCCTGCTCCCTGCAGACCACCAGAAATGTGCAGGGAGGAATTCAGAAACAGTAAATCCAGCACTGCAGTGTTGCTGCAGATAATCATTGACTAAAGCTTGCTAATGTTTTCATTTGTTTAAACACAGGTATTTCTTAATTAAAGTCAAAGACAGCTAGAGAGCTCAGCTCCTAAGCTCTCTACTCATCAAACTGATTGGCTTTGTGTCGTCTTCTCCAAAACAAACCTCTAATTAGCAATGGAGTTTACACAGAAACGTCACCTTAGTAAATACAGCCTGACGATCCATCCATCGTGTGTATAATATTTACGTACACATAGTTGTCTCTTTTTGTTATGTAATTCAGATTCTAAACATTTCCAGTATCTCATCAATTTTTAATCATAGTTCTTTTTAAAGTGGAGCTGATATCTTGCTAGATAATAAAAAATGTTAGACTGCTTCTTCACTGATGAGTGTTTGTTTACACAGCACAAAAGAGGCAGGAAACACTATTGTCAGCCTTGGTAGCATTTAACACAGACTTTGCACTGTGGATAGCTCCATAAGTAGAAAGGGAACCATAAATAAGTTCGATTCAGTGCAATTTCACCTGACAGTAATTAACATAAGATTGTCCCATAAACTCTGTCCTTTTGCCATATTTATTTATTTATGAATTATTAAGGCATCTGATTTCCCCTATTTTACGAGTCAGGCTGTTCTTTCAACACAGCTTAAAGACTGATTCCATAACTACCTGCAGTTAATTAAATGTAAGTGTATTTAATTAAAAAATCATACACTACAAATAATGCAGAGTTCATTTTAAAGATAAAATATGTTAACTCTGTTTCCATTCTATATATTAGTGGTAATTTTTGAATAGCAGAGTATCTCTCTAAACAGCATTAAAAAGGTGAAGCCCAGAGATTTCCATACTACAGTTTCCCATTTTTATCCACTTGTGAAATTTCAGTTGAAATACATGTAACGCTGCCCATAAGACAGCAGGAAGGCATATCCACCTGCTTTTATAGAGAGGGAAAGTTGATGCAGGTTTTAAAATAATGCTCCCTGAACTGCACATTAGGACACTCCTACTGTTCCTCAAATTAGGAACCCGACATAAGTTTTTGAATTATTATTTTTTAAATGGCTTCTGGTTTCAGTCTTAGGCATGGCTAATTTCTTGCAAATTGGAAGTGATAAATTATTCAGTTTGCTAATAATGGCTTTCCAGATAGGTGTAAGGCACTTTCTTGCAATAGCAGGAATGGCAGTTAAGATTAAAAAATAGCTCACATTATGCTCATATTTCCTCCCACATTAATAAAGTTAAATTGCCCTCTTGAATTAGATTCTATGGGAAATTTCTATTAAAGAAGGTTAAAGCTGACATCAAATTCATGTTTAAATGTATAAATAAATTACTTAATGCTAAAAGCTACAGAAGACAACTGGAGATGTTCATTGTTCCAGAAGTTGGACTAAGGTCACATATTTAAGATGTTGGCCTTCTTGAAATTTTGTTTCTTGAATTATCTCTGTGTAATCTACAAAAAAAAAAAAAAGGTAATTAATCCTTGCTAAACTCACATCATATCTTTTAACACAGATTTTTTTACATAGGCAGGTATATTCTCTGAGCAGGAAAATGTGAGCAGTTGCTGTTAAAAGCTCAACAACCAGAACAACACTGGTGTCCTACAGATCTTTTCCCAACTGCATACCTGACTACACTTGAAAAGAAATGCAAATTCACTGAAGAAAAGATCAGGGGGTGTGATTAACTGATTAACTCCTATGTAATAATTTTTGCAAAATAATAAGGAAGCAAAAATTAGCCACAAACTCCAACTGCTCTCACAAATTAATTGTGGTTTAAAAGTATAAGCTAAATTACTTTATAAATTCTCTGTTGAGATGTTAGGAGCATAAATTAAATGGCATTCAGCTTGCACATCTCTGTGAAGGCCAAGTTACATTCTCACTAATTCCTAACACAAATTTGGAGGTCATGGGCTTGGATCCTTCAAGTCCCACAAGTCCAATAGTCCCACAGTCACAACAAGATAAGTTTGGAGATGATCAGTAGGATTTTTCATGCTGTTAACATTTATTCTTCATGTTAGAGATGTCTCTCATGAACTTAACTGTGGCCATTACTTAGCCTACATATGCTACTGGAGCCTTCAAGATCTTGTTTAATCAAAGGTCAAGTTTAATCAAAATGTAAAGAAAAGTCCCATGCCCATACTGGGAAGAGCATTATGGAAGGGTTGTTGCTGATTATCAGTAGTGACAGTATTGTATTCCCTATTGCCTGTGGGTTCCATTTTTTCAACAAAAGAAAAAAATTAATGTGAATTCGCTGTGATCTTTTGGGGAGGATTGTATTTGCCATAATACAGTGTACCATCCAATCATTCCTGTTGGACAATAACCACAATTTCCAGCCTGTGACGTGTTCACAGCAAATATGCTGAGGCTTGCCTTCAACATTGTTGATGTCAATGAGTCTATTCTATCAGGAAAACAGCAGAAATCAATCAATAGAAAAACATCATCACTTATTTCGCAATGTGAAATCAGCATGGTTCTATTAACCTATTACCAAACCATATCACCCTTTGCAGGCACGTCTTCCTGCTACCCAGTATCTCTTGCTACCTGCATTCTCCTGCTTTGGTAGCCATGAAGAGACAAGTATTAAAAGCAGTGTCTCTACAGTCACGTGCCTAGGCACAATACAGGCATGTGATACATTTACCACAATATAATGAAATAGTTCTGTATTTAATTTCAAAACAGAGAGTCTGAGGCAACAACACGACTTTCATTGTGTCTATCTGATGTTGCATTGAAGCAGGGTTCCCAAAATGAAGAGATCTAGGAATTACTGTCTGTATTCCTCTCTTATTAGTATCTTATTATTAAAGCACTTTTATTATGCTATTTGCTGTTGTGCCTTTCTTATTTAGATGGCAGAAGGACCCTGCACATTCCCCATGTACAAACAGCCAGTGATGATGCTTCTGTGCTCTCCTAACTCCTGCCCACATCTCCTCCTTGGCAGGGTTTTTGACCTCTGCTGCAGCCCTTGATATCTTCTTTCCAGCAGACTGGCAGAAGTGGCTGGAACCTCTGCCTGTAGCACCTGGTACGGATTATGGCTGGTAATAGGAGGGGGTGACTGGCTGTTCACTGACCCTTGAAAGCCTGGATGGACGGGTACCACTAATCCTAGGTGCTATCAGTGTGAGGGACATGGAGGTACATGAAGGTGCGGGCATGTACCAGGCATGGGTGATAGCCCGAGCTTTAAAAACCCTCTGTGTTACAGGACTTTGGGTTCTAAGGAGCACTAGGGATTTACACAGTTTCCTGTTTTCTTTCTTCAGCTTCCCCTTTTTGGCATCCAGACCGTCTTGAAGCTCCTGCTTCTCTCCAAAGCCAGCTCTCCTCTCAGGTGAGCACTTCAGTTCAGGCAACTCCTGAGGTCAGTGAAGCTTGTACCACGAAGCAAACTCTTGAGGGAGCTTGTGGTGCGGGGCAGCTGGCATGGTGCCTTTTTCTGGTCAGGTAGGAGGCACTCAATCTGCTTGTGCCTTTTCCACCATCCCATGACAACTTTATGCAGGCTCCCGGGGCAGCTGTTTCTCAGATTCCTCTGAAACAGCAGTTTTTCTTCAATCCTCATGGAAGTCTTTGTCATCTCAGAGACAAATTATTGTAACATAGATTTCAAGTTTCAGCTTTAAATCACTTTCAGGAATAGAAAGGGCAAAGACTTACTGCTGAAGCAGAGTGTCAGGCTACCAGCTGAGGAATACCAGGAGAGGCCTGGGAGATGCCCCAGCCTACATCTCTTTCCTTGGTTTGCACTTCCAGCCTGTCAAGCTGCAGAGGTGGTGTCTCTGTTGAGAGGAAGTTGTGGGCAGGGTGTGCTGTGAAGGGCCTTTTGCTTTGAATTTACTCCTCTCTTTAGTCTGTTACAGCTCAGATTTATTAACTTCTGGATGTACTTCTCCGAGAGAGGCAGAGAAATACTTGAAGGGTTCTGGACAACAGATGAAGAGTTATCTAAACCAGCTTTTAGTAGTGATCGAATGTTTATATTAATGGCAGACAGGCAGTTTACTGTATTGTTTTTTCCTCTGATTACAAGTGATAATTATTTCCAGAATGCTTCTTCAGAACACTTGGATGGTGCTTATGAGATAATGAGGCAGAGAGGTAGAATGGATAACAAATGTGTGCAAAAAGCCCCAAAAAAACTTAGCTAAAAATTAGAAACCCTTTGTTGTACAGTACAGCTACAGATAAAAGCCTTATTTAGCCATTAGATGTAGTTCTGGGAGGGTTTATCAATTGGTTATAACACTGTACCTCCTTCTGGAAACTATCCCAAATTCCCTACCCCAATTCCAACAGCAATTGCATCAGTGGTGTTCACAGCATAGAAATGCCCCTATATGCATTGAGGAGAAAGGATCATTGGGAGTGGGATGGATGGTAAGGTGGGGTGGTGGAATATGCAAGTTATTAAATGCTATGGATGAGGAAAAGCACAGCACTGCTGACAGCTATGAATGCCCCACTGCCCTCTGGGGTCAGGAGGTGACCTCATGCTCCTGAGGGGCCTGAAGGGAACCTGCCATTAACACAATAGCTCTGCTTTAAGCACAGCAACACAGACAAAAGCTGAAAAAACATATTTGGTGTTCACTTCGAGTTTACTTAGGTGCAGGATAGCAGAGTGGTTCCATTCAGACTCTGTATTTGGGTTTTCTCTGGTTTGAACTCTCCCAAACCTTTGTTTCTGCCAACGGAAATGTTTTTATCCATAGGTTCTTATCCACAGATGGTTGAATTAACATATTCACTTTGTCCTACATCATCCTAAATATCAGGATTTTCTATTCCTTTGCAACTGAAGCACTCTGTCAGGCAATTCTAATTCATGAAAATAGTGAGAGAGAACAAGACTTTAAGCTCCCTATAACCACATCTCTGAGCATTTTCTGTGTATTCACAGATTTTGTCTTACATTTCAAATTTGTTTATTTGCTTGTTTTATTTTGTAGTACATTTTAATTATCAAGACCAATAAGTGTGAGACATTCAGAAATTACCACTCCTAAAGTTTGTGCAATCTCTGTCTTTCTTTCAAGTGAAGTTGGAGCAGCAGCAACTTAATTGTCTTATGATACAGATGTCTCCTGTACTATTTGAATTTTTAGTTCTATTACCTATGTTATGCATATATGACATTGTAGCACTCAGAGTTTCAGATTATGCAGATGGTTTTTGGGAAATATATAAGCATGCACAAAAGTGCAGTGCTTTAAAATTATTTCATTCTCGTGCACATTTCTTCAGTCATTCGTGGTCTTACCTGTACCACAGCATTCCGTTTTCTCATTTGGTTAGTTTGCCAAATACTAAGAAATTTCTAATCTTCAACTTATAATACCTGATGAACTTGCTCAGTGTAAATGTGAAGTTACACTTGCTTATGAAGCTGAAATTCTCATCTATAGTCATGATCATTCAAAGCTCATTAGAAAACTATGTTAAGAAAGAATTATATTAATATTGCTGTATCTTGAAATGGGGATCACTCTGATTGCCTGGTATTTTGTAATACTAGCAATGAACTGTGGAAAAAGAAACAATATAAAACACAGTAATCCTCTCTCCAAGAAGGTACATACTCAAATGAAATTTGAGAAGAGTCAGTTTTCTGAGGGAATGATTATAATGGACACTGAACAGTGCTGATGTACTCCTGCAGACTAAGTTAATGTACATATATTTTGCATTTACAAACTGTATAGAAATGTTTCATTAAACTATATGATCAAGTTAGATGACAAAGTCCAGAGATGGATCTCAATACACATTCTCTAGATCTTGTGGAATAGTCTGATGAGAATAAAAGCATGTAATAATAAACTGCCACTTATCATTGCATGGGTACAAGATAGTACTTCTGAGCTTGCTGTTATTTGAAGAAATGGTTAAACTGATGATAAAGCTGTAAACTGGCAGGATTTTATGTTGCACAGATGCTCCCTCTTTCTCTTTCCTTTGTACTTGGCTCCCAACCGGTACTTATGATCCTGCACAGAGGACTCCTTAACCTGACCTCTATGATTTTAGAACAAGCGACACTTTGGCTCTTGAAATTTGTTGACTTTTCTCTCCACAGATGTTTTGCTTTCCTCCTCCTTGCCTGTCCTGAAATTTAAGAAGTTCCTGGTGTGAGCAAAGAATGGATCTCTTGGAAGGGACAGATGTGGAGTGTTATTTATTTGAAGGCTTGAAGGCCTTTGATAAGGTTTTATGGCAAAAATTTTTCATTTTGTATCTCCTTGACCCATAGATTTTTTTCTGTTTGTCTGTTTTGAATATAAACATTGCTATGGCTTCTTAAGTATAACTCATAACTCTGAATTATATGATAAGAAATAGCTTTATTATGTGTAACATATGTAAATTAACTATTACGTTCCTGACTTTCTTTACCCTGATCAATTAAAAAACTCCAGCCAAACAAGCTGAAGTCTGAATTCTGCAAACAGCTGCCTACTATTTGAAGAATGCACTTGTAGACTAACTCCAGTCATGCAACACATACAAATGATTATATTTTGAAATATTGTTTCTAATGCAACACCCTACAGAGGAACATGTGTTCCTAAAAAATAAGCAGCATGCATTGCAAGAGGGGATTTGCATTCCAGGGATGTATCTTTTGACTAAAATTCCGCCACCTCAACCAATTTTGGCATACAGTTCTTTTCTCAGGAAAATGTTCATTGCTGCAACTTACTCAAAAAAATCATTAAGGAGTATTGCAGATATGAGCTCTGCCACCCGACAAACCTTACAGCAATAAAGCCTAAGGGGGACGAACTTTCCTGAAACATTGAATAAATGTGTCCATCTTGAAGAATCTCTACAAATTTTTTGCTATGTTTTATGCTAGTTTCGTGAGGTAGCTGATCATTAAAAAGCTGCAAAAATTTCCTACTGGACAAGAACTAATGAACCTCATAGTTTAGCAACTGAGAACTCATTTCATTTACAAACATAGCTGATTTACTGTATGTGGAATAGGGGCTTGAAAAATATCAGCACGGGAGTGAAGTTTCAAAGGGGATGAAAATTTTACAAGGAAAGCCGCAACAGATAATTTTTTAATTCCTTTATTTTATTTTATTTTTGTTAACACGCGAAAATATCAGCCGTACAGGAAAATTGTACATTAAATTAGAATAGCAATGCTTCCTCACTCCCCACACATTTACCTTGCAATTTTGCATACTCACCTTTCCCTTCTCCCTCTCCTTGCAAAAAGTTCCAGTTCAGTAACTACAGCTTTCCAGAACTTTTTACTCGCGGGACTCAGGGTCGTCGCACCCCACGCATCTCTCGCAACGCGCAGCCGAGGCTGCAAGTGCTTCGGGGCCGGTTTTGCGAGGACGGACACTTGCGGTGCGGGGCGCGGGGCACCCTGACCGTGTGGGCTGTGTGTATGGGGAAGGGGTGAGTGTGTGAGCGAGCCCCCGCGATGGTGCGGGGCGGGGCGGGCCGGGGGCGGGTGGGGGAGGATATAAGGCGGGCTGCTCGGTGGGCAACGGGCAGCTTCTCCGGCGGCAGCGATGGGCAGCAGCGGCGGCGGCTGCCTCCTTGCTGCGGGGCCACTGGCTGGCGGCGGCCTCGCTGCGTGGGTGCCGGGGCAGGGCCAGCCCGAGGTGAGCTCGAGCGGGGGGGCGGTCGGCGGGCGGGTGCGCGGCTATCTCGGGCGTTGCGGGGGTGTTGCACCGCCGCCAGTTGCAATGCAGGTGCCTGCGCGGGCTTGTCTGCTGCCGCCCGCCACGTCCCAGGGCAGGCTTTTCGCCCCCCGCAGGGCTGGGGGAGCCCGGACGGAGTGCCGCTCCGCCCCCCAGGGCAGAGCCATTGTGCGGGTGGTGTGTGGCGCCGCAAGTGGGGAGCCCCTGCTGGTGGGAGGCGGGGCGGGGCCGCAGTGCCGCCCGCCTCGTTTGCCGCCCACTCTTCCCGACGGCCTCCCCCTATCTCCTTTATCCCTGTTTTCTCCCCCATCTCCACGTTTTGCAGCTGCCCCTCCCCCACACTTTCCTGCAGCCCTCCGTTTCTCCTCCCTCGGCCGGCGGGGCGGGCCAACCCGCCCGGCCGCCTCCAGGGGCCGCCCACTCCCCTTTGTGGGAGCCCGGAGAGACTAGATTGCGGGGCGGCCAGAAACCCGGGGCGAGGGCGGGCGACCCTCCCTGGGGCATGGAGGGGCTGCGGCGGCCCAGGGGCAGGCCCCAAGCGCAGCCTCTGGTCCCGGCGCGGAGACCGGGGCTAGGTCGGAGTGCGGGGCAGGAGGCCGGCCAGTGCCGGGGTCTGAAGGTCCCCGCGCTCGGCGAAGGGAACTGGGCGACGCCGGCAGCCCCGAGAGATGCTGTCACTGATGTAAACTAGATTAAGCTCTGTTATAAGAAGTGAGGAGGGATCTAAGCCACTTTCCGGGCATGAGACAGAGGTAGCATGAAGATGTAATGAAGATAATTTACGAAAGTTCTCTTCTTTTTTTTTTCCGCCTTGCACGTGGGCTGGCCGGTGCGCTGGGGCCGGGACACGGGAACGCTCCGCGGCGGGCTCTTCCTCTGCGAATAACTTCATCACACGCACCTTCTTTGTTTGAAGGGCTGTAGTTTGGGTTTTCGTGATGAGACCGGAGTTACCGGCACATCGGCTCACTCTGTTGCTGGGTTAACAGTAGTTGACTCTGCGCCGTGCTGGGTTGTGATGGGAAGCTCTGGTAGGCACCAGGCGCTCTCACCTTTGGCGTGATTCGGCTCCTGCTGGGGTTCACAGCAGAATTTCTGGCGATCCCTACTCCCTGCACACGAAGTCCCAGCCGCATTAGGTCTCTATTAGGAAAAAAAAAAAACAAAAAAACAAAAAAACGTGAATGGAAAATGGTTGGAAGGCATATGTTGTGCAGATGGATGACTTGGTTTTCTTTATGGTGAAGTGTGGTGTTTGAAATATACATAGTGTGGAAGACTAGCATCTGGATGTTTACAGGCTGCAGTAAAAGAGAGTGTTTATTAATATAATTATGTATACAAAACATCTAGGTAAGGAGGACAAAATCAAACCCAAGTGAATTTTCGAATCTGTATGTTTCAGCTTGTAAATAAATGCACTTCACCTTGGTTATGAAAATTCAGTCTTAGAAACAAATGAAAATCCAGACAACGTGATACAAAATTTACTTTTCAATTTTTTTGTAAGGTACCATCTTACACACACCAAATAATCTTAATTCAATCTTAATTCCAGTTTGAATATGGATGTTAGCATGCAGTTTAAAAAGGTAGGAATTTTCCTGAAGCTGGTCAAATAGAGGTGACAAGAGTCCATACCTTTTTTTCATAGAACTTTGCAGTGATCTCATCGCAGTAATATGCAACGATCTTTGGCTTTTGCAAGTAGCTGATATTCCAGCTTTTATATAGCAGCTCACATTGTTATAGACATCTGGATAAAATGCATATGTTTTATATCAGTGATCGAAGCTACCAATATATTTGATTGCTTCAGAGCCAAACCTCCTGGGGATATTTAGATGCATAATTATATTTTTCTGGTTGAAAGATCAGGTCAGGAGACCATTTTTTTCTACGAGATTAAGTTGATAAAACTTTTTTTTTCTCAGCATGGGAGCACAGATCCTCCTGAGGAAGCTGTGAGTATCAACCCCCCTGGTGGAGAACTGCCTTACAAAAACCAGAATTCAAGATAACTGATCCTAAAACAATGTGAAGAATGCGATGCAGATTAGAATGGCCATGTTGCCTTTGTAGAAAGTAAATAACTGAAGCTCAAACTTTGTAAGCATTGTGATGATGTGAAAATATAGGTTGAAGAAAGGCTGGAAAGATTTCTCAAGCCGTTGTCAAGAGCATTGGAGAACTTTGGGGAAAAAGTATCTTGACATACCCATGGAGAGTGCTGTGCTAGAACTCAAAACGTTTATTGGTTTTTCTGTTCAATTCTGCTGCTGTCCTGTCAACACATGAAGAAACTAGTGCATACCATGGCTGCAGGGGTCTGTCAGAATGTTCTTGAAATCCAGTCTAAGAAAGAGAAACACACGATATTAAATTCATTGCACTGAACAAATTTGAAAGTTAATGATTGGTTCTTTCAGCCTAAAGATTAATATCTACATAGCTATAAAACTTAGTTGGTATTTTAATTGTAGGTGTTTTCTTAAAGTTTCTCCATCATATTGAAAAGCTGGGTTTGTATTTTTAGGAGCAACTCTTCATGAAGTGTGTATCACTAGTGTTCAGATATGGTAGAGTTACTTTACAACCTCAGAAGCAAATAGCCATTTTAGAGGCTCATTGTAGCAGCTTTGCTCTGTTGGAATACATTCTTTATTAGGCTGGAGTTAAATGATACACTTCTACAAAGCAGAAAGGAAAATCAGTTAATGATTTTGAACACTATTGTCTGTATTTCATAAATTTGATTCTGCCACTGTCAGGTGACTTCTATAATTAAAACAAAATCCTGCTACTGTAAATTTGTGGTAATGGTAACTTTTAAGGCTATACTTGTGGACTAAATATTTCCTCAGCTGCATCTCACCTCAAGTTTTTGGAAGCTGGTGCATTGAAGTAACCTGCTCTGTTGTTCCTCTCTGGGGTTTTGGATAAGTGCTGATGATCAGGGAATTGCATGGTCCCAGGAAGGTGCTCCACTGGGCAGAGCTGAACCACAGGTATTTCGCATGCCTGTCAGTTACTTGGGTTTCAGACCTGCCTTGCTTGGAGAATCTGGTTTAGTAAGTAATCTTAGGCTATGACTAATACACAAATTATGACATTATGGTCAGCAACCACATTTTTTTGCTGAAACATAAGTTATATGGCTTGCTTATAAATCATATTGTTAAAACACTTCCTCAGGAAGTGGCAGATTTATATTAATTGCCTTAGTTTGAGGTGGTTTTAACCCACATCTCCAACTTCTGAATGGAGTTCTGTATTGTCAAGTTGCTGTAATAAGCTATGCAGGAGAGGAAGAGTGTATGAAATCTCTCCAGACTTCTGTTTGAAACTGAGCTACTGTGCAGCTAAGAAGACAAGTTTAATGGGTGTGGAAGGAAAATGGGCAAGGAAAAAAAGCTGATGCTGTAGTTTTATCACTAGGGTGCTTAAAATGGAAAGAGAATACAATTGGAGGCCTTCCTCTCTTTTATTCACTTGCTTCAAACAACAATCAGGCATCCAAATTCAGTAGCAAAACTCCTTTTATTGTATCGGTGTCTGCTGGGTTTTTTGTTGTTGTTGGCTTGTTTCGTTGGTTTTTTTTTTAATTGGTTTACTCAAGCCTGGCACCACTGATCTGGATGGCTGTGCATCCCACTTAGTGAAGAAGGACTCTTTGGTGCCTTATTCAGGATGGTGAGTTTTATCTTAGAGGTAATGTGCTTTAATTGCAGGAGTGACATAATTTGACAGGAGTTTGGGTTTTTGTAGATCTGGCTGTTAGTCTACAAGCCTAGATAGGTGGATCTTACACTCTTAGTTGCCTCACTACAACCTCATCCATTCAAAGGTCTTTTGTGCACTGTTATAGTTTCATCTGACACTTTTAAAACTGAGAGCCAGACTTCCAGGGTGTACTTGGATGCCCATAAGACTTTGAAGTAAGTTTCCTTAGACTTTCAAGATGAGCTGCATGTTGTACTCCCAAATGCTTTCTGTATAAGAGGAAGAAAATACCAGTACTTCACCATACTGCATCGTGGGTTTGTGTTTGCTAATGGCTTGAATAGACCTTGTTTCCATCAGTCTTAAATACCATTTTTCCCCAGTATTTGCAACAAAGAGTTAAGTGATGTGGGAAATGGAAAAGTTTCTATACCCTGGAAAGTTTGTCTTTATTTTTAAATACTTCCCTTTAACTCTTCTCCTATGAAAGATGTGAGTATTGTTTCCTGATAAGAGAACACTAAAAGAAACCTAAAGTCCCTTGAGACTTTCTCGAAAACTTAAAGCGGTGCTGTTTAATACTTGCAGTGTGAGGTAGGAGACCGGTGAACTAAAAATCTGATGGAAGTCTGAGGTGAAATGACTTAACATTGTGGTAAGGTGCAAGCTTTAATTTTTGGCAAAATTGGGCAGAATGGTATATTTGGCTTAAGTTCCTGCATTTTCCCTGGGTTGGAAATCTTGGTTACAGTGAACCTATATACCCACCCCTTGTGTCTTCAGGGCCACAAAGTGCTTATTAACTGTCCACACTCTTATCTAACTTGTTAAAATATGTGAGAAGTCTCATGTCCATGCACAAAGGAACACAGGGGAACAAGGTGGGGCAACAGCAATAACAAACCCAGAGAAAGGAACCCCTGCCAGATTTGCCCCGTGACAGCCATCAGAGCTTATGGGGTGGGGGTGGTGGCAGTCTGCAGGGATGGGACTCATCATGGGATGCAGGGAAAGAACATTTTGGGATTGCACAAGGCTTACTTTGGGATGAGTAAAGGAAGAGCCAAAGACAGGGGTTATCAAGGTGGTTTAGGAAAGAAGTGTGAGGGGTGTGAGGAGAGGTGAAAGATGCTAAAGGTGGCCAATTGCCTCTAAACAGATTGCAAGTCAGTCTACATGTCTCTCCATGCCCTGTGCTTCATCAGTATGTGTCCTGTAATGATGTATCACATCTGTGTTTTTATTAAGCTCTGTGTCTTTTGGGTGAGGGGAAAAACAGTTGTGTTCTCTGCTGTGTGCATGAGATGTAAGTGCCAGCCATTGGGGAGAGCACCACAAGTTACAGGGCCTGCGCATCCCGGGTGCCCGTGGCTGGAGAGTCCAGGCTGTGTCTGTTTTGTGTTGGGTCTGTGTATCAGTGTGCAACTGCCAGCAACCATCAAGTTACACCAGCCAGCAGAGTGAGGGGCTAGGGATACATGCTCAGCTTTACTACTGACTGGACCTGGCAACATGGAGCTGCAGCAGCTCGCTCTCTGTTGGGCTACAGGACTTGGTACACCCCAGCAACGCTCTGTAGAAGAGGAGGTGTAATTCTGGAGCTCTGGACTTTTGTTTTCTGTTTGGTTGTTAAAGCCATAGTGTATTGGAATTTTTTAGAGTACTGTATAGAACAAAGTCAATTTTAGATGATCTGTTTATGATGTCACCACAAACAGAGACCACATTGCATGTCCTCTGGAACGTTAACTTTGTGGGTACCATTGTGTTAAAATGATAAGGTTCCCTAAATTCATGATAAAAAAATATATTTTTAAACTTTTATTAAATAGAAATGAGGCTTGATCCTATAAAAAGGAATTTGTAGTGTAAAAGGAGTACTGTAAAAAGTAATCTCATCTGGGGCAAATTTTGCTGATTGAGGCCTGACTTGAGGTTGGGGGAGAGAAAGAAAGAACTGTGAGAAACATCATTTTTTCTGGTGGTCTGTGAGGAACATCTTGGATATTCTTTGGGGAAAATGTTGTGCTTGGCATTGATTAGAGTCCTAAATTTAAAATCTGCTTTATTTTTTCCTTCACTTATTGTACAAGAAATCACTAAAAAGCCACAGACTATTTTCTTTTTTGTCAGAGTACAAAGGTATGTAACAGAAAAATCCCATGAAAGCATTCTAAGTAGACTGAAGATTAAGATAAAAAAAATGTTTGTCTGTCGTAAATATTTTTCTCTGTTCCCTGAGGGCTTAAAAAATGCATCTCTAGAAGTTCAGGGCTATCAGTGTGGGTTGATCATTGTTGGTATTTGCATCAGTCTCACAAAGGATCTCCAGGTGGGGTTTGCTGCCTTCACCTACTTTTTTTTTCTGTCCTGCAGACATCTCTTCCTGACCAAAATAAGGAATTGTGTGTTGGAAAAGTTTTGCAAGACAGAATTGGTTAGGTCAGCTTGCTGGAGTTTGGATTTGTTAGTTGGCATAAACCTTAGGAGCACATCAGCCAAATTTCCCGGGTATTTATGCTTTTAAGTACTTAAGTGGTATCTCAGAGGCTGTGTACAGGGCCTTTGGGCACTAGGATATGGGTACAACTCTGGCTTTTGAGATTTGAGGTGAGTGCTTCATTTGCTTGTGGATCTGAGCAAAAAAAGGTCAGGCATATCTGTGTTCACTTTTTTTTAGTTACTTCTGCTATTTAAGGATTTTAGTGATTTCTCAATCATTCTGGCTTTCGGGGGGGGGGAACTGCTTTTGCCCTGAAATGTAATTATTTTATGCACATTTTTTGGTATTAAAAACTATATATACATATCAATTTTACAGGAAAAGTCAGACTTATTTTATAATAACAGTCTGAAAATTCAGAAGCACAGAAGTGTAAGACTGTAAAATACCATTCAGTATGGTAGTTGCAAATAAGTGTAGATGCAAATAATTTAGATTTTTTTGGTTTTATCTGAAAACTTGGTTTATCTGGAGGGGGTTGTGTTTTGTGTCTTGGGTTTTGGGGTGTTTTTTTGTTTGTTTTGGGGTTTGTTTTAATATCCCTGGGAAATCTCTCTCCTGTAATGGCCGTGTGAGCTTAGGGAGTCATTGGAAGGGAGGCAGGATTCATGGCAGTCACTTTCATCCACTGCCCTTTCCACAAGTGGTTCAAGTTTGCAGCCTGTGTAAAGTGGCAACTAATGTGAGTTGATGGACTGATGTGGCTTGTCTTGTTCTTTCTGGGATTTTTACCAGGCAAGGCTATGAAGATCCCACTGCTGCTTTGTGTAGGCTGAGTAGATTTCAGCCTTTAGCAATCAATTCCTTCTGTTTTATCATCTTCAAATTGCTAGCTTTTGATTTTTTTTTTTAACTGTCATTTGATACGGTAACAACTCTGTCAGAGGTATTCCCTAACCAATTCTTTTAGATTAAAGTTTCAGATTTAAAAGTTGTTTTGCAAGAATAATGCAATTCCTTTCTGTGAGCTCATTTATTGTTCTGTGAGATCCAGCCCCCCTCTTGATTCCCGCATGAGATTAAATGTTAAAAAGCTTCTTAAGAAATGGTCTTCTCGAAGTGGAAACTTGATTTTCCTCTTGGCTCTGCCTGTATTTTTGTTGCAGTTTTGCACCAAAACGACCTTGAAGATAGGCCCATGCCTACTGCCTCCTTTATTCTATTTTTATAAGCTTTAATTTGCTGAAAGTCCAAGGGGACAGTACAGAATCTATAGGTATAGGTAATTTGAAAGAACTAACTTCTATAGTCTTGATTTGATTATTGGATTATTACTTTTTCTTGTAGACCTGATGAAGCAAGAAGATTTTAATAGCAAAATCGTAGCTCTTTGCAAATCAGTGACACAAGTCTTGCTGACTGTAATAAACCCTGGAATTTAGCCATTGAGCGTAAATGCAAATTGGAGCTAGCACTGATGCTCATTTAGATTAGTATTGACAGTTTTTATTCAGTTTTTAGAAAGCACAGGTGGCATTTTGCCTTCTGTCACAAAACTCAAATATGTGTGCAAAGAAATGTTTGTGTGGGAAGGAGGGGAAAAAAACTGGTCGCAACAGACACATCCAGTGTTGCTTAATTGTGCTCGAGTACAGCCCTTCCATGGAGCACTGGAGCAGGGATCCAACCTGTCCCTCACTGTTTATATGGATGCTGGCAGAGTGAGCTTTGCAGCCAGGGCACGAGGTGTTGGGTAGGCTGAGTGCCTGGGAGGATAGTAGGCTGGGGAGCTTGGCTGTACCCGGTGTTCCTCAGATGCTCCCTACCCAGACAGAGCTGCTGGATGGAGTGGAGCCTGACCACTTTGCTGATTCCTCAGGGTTATTCCAGATCCATCTGGAATAATAATAATATCTAGACTGAGTGAATCGATGAGAGTCTAGCACAGGCCTGTGCTTGAAAAAACAGTTAATCAAATTCCACCTTCCCTGTTTCTAACTGTTCCCTTACAGAAGTGAGAAATCCAGCTCCTAAAGGTGCTTCACTACTGATAAAACTCTGAACATAGTCCACTGGTTTTTCTTGTCTAGTTTTCATTCAAATGCACGAATAGCTAATGTGTGGGTTTTTTTATTCTGCGTGACGCACCATTCATATATTTTACCCTTCTTTACAGTGCTGCCTTCTTGTTGTATCTTGCACTGTTGTAAGAGGGGAGGGCAGAAAAGGCTTGTAACTGTGTGCTAATGCCTCTGATGATTAGGTTGTTTCTACTTTATTGGCTGAGAAGGGCTAGATAACAGAAGTTTGAAGTGAAGGTTCTTTGAATTGTCAAGATATGTGGAAACCCTGGTTTAAATTAGGGTTGTGAAATATATGCTGTTGAAATTTCTAGGATTCCTTTTACTTACTTCAGTTTATAGTCTCTAAAATGTGCGCTCAATGACTTCTAGTAGACAACACCCTTTAAAATATGCTGAAGAGATAAAAATTCTGATGGGGAAAATGAAGGATCAAATGAACTTCACTGACTTTATGGGAATTGCTGTGAACTTACATCTATGGAGAGTTACCCATTCCTTCCTTTGTTGCTAACTAATGCATTGGTTTGGTATGTCTTTTTTTACTTGCCCGAGTGGTTCAATTTGCTTTTATGTGGTAATATATCTCGTTACAGCATTAAGAGAAATTTTTTTTTCAAATAGAAAGCAAAGCTGCTATGTGTCTCCAAGATTTTTTTTTTTTTACTAGAACGGGATATGTTTTAGGTTTATTTTTGGATATTAGCTATAAATATCACTAAGACTTGATGAGAGTTTTAAAAACCATACATTTTTTGCTAATGCAAAAATGTGAGCTTGTTACTGAAATTGTTTTTAGACATTTAACATGAATTTTAAGCTGAAACTTACAGGAATAAACTGGGATAGAGCTGAAAAGGACTTATCTTCATTGAAGTAGGTTTACAGTGTGTCTGCCAGTGTCCTCCAGAGCCTTTACCATTGCTAAAGGCATGCAGCAAATGCAGAGTCCCTCTTTGGATGACCACTTGGAGTAGTCACACTAGGGACAGCTTAGTTTTGTGCATATTGGATAATATTGTAATGGGGACATTTCTAATTGAAGAAATGATTCTGCAAAGTACAGGGCAGGTTTTCTGTGAGGTGGAGGAGGCTGCCCTTTACAGGTGGTGAGAAAGAGATGTATGTGACTGGGCAAGGAGCATCAAAATGAATTGCATAAGGACAATAGATTTCTCTGTAGTCATGAGTTGTAGGATGTGACCTAAAGACAGCAATGAAGCAGTAGGTACAAATTATGATTGCTAGTGGGCAACTGTATTCAGTGTGTATCTTGGCGTGGGTCAGAGATTGCCATAGTGATGTTTAGCTCTTTTTACAATGGATATTACTGGGCTGCCATGGCTAGCAGTGGTAATGGACACATCCAAGTGTGGATGTTTCTGGTAGGCCAAAAGTCTTACAGGAATGATAGGAAAAGAGGGTAAGAAGGGGCTTTTTGGTGGTACAGTGGCAGGGCAGAGTTCAGGATGTTTGCCCCAATGAGGAAAAACCCTTCTGGTATACCACAGAGCAGCAACTGAAGATACAGTCTCTCTTTAAAATCTGAGCAGTCCTCCTTATCCTTTCTGTTCTTAAGGACAATGGGAAATAAGTTGCCCTCTCTGCAGCTCTGCCTACATTGTTGCTACATTTCCCACAAAAATCAGCAAAAAAAAATGTTTGGAGTGTTTTAGGCAGGATCCAACTATACCTTGCTATTTTTTAGTGTCACTGTACCATTGCTGAATTTTAAATTAAACTACTTGAACTCTGCCTGTTAGAATTTTCCTCAAAAATTGTGCTTTGGGCTGAAATGCATAATTCTTGTTTTCAAGCCAAAGGCAAAATACTTTTGGAACATTTGATTAAAATTCCATGTGGCTGGCTGAGTTCTTGTGCATTGATGGCAATACAGAAGAACGTTTAGAAGTATTCCCCTCCTGCATTTGTTTTTGTGTGCTAAAAATTACACTTTTTCAGGGATTTTTCATGTGTGACACACAAATGCCTTGGAATTTCAGGAAGGCATTTACTGTAAAATAGTAAGAATTTGCAAATGGTGAGCATTTGCATCATAGAAAATGTGCAACAGTTGACTTGGTATTAATGTTTTTAAGTAGTTGCAATTTGTGCCCTGTACATTTGTTAAACTGTGTGCCTGGAGAGCAGCAGATGTAAGTAAACAAAGCATGGTGATGTGCGATTTTACTTTGTTGCCTAGAGTAAAATGCCTAGAAAAAAAAAAAGTATTTTACTTCTTGCAAAGAGCAGAAAACCACCTCTGTAGTATGTTGAACAGTTGGTTACAATTGAAATAAAGAAATCCTAGAGGTTTTTCCCAATTAACCTTTTAAATCAGAGATTGCTAAATCTTGTCAGTAGAGATAAGGGAGTGACCAAGTTTTGCATGTCTTCAGGGTTACACAGTTGCAAATCCTTTCAGCTCCATTCAAGCTGGAGGAAATGTGCTCCCTTCTACCCAGGAAGATCTGGCAGTGATACAGGGCTGTATGTGCCCTGATAATGGCTTTGTGCCTGCTGGAATGAAAACATTTTTCTTCCGTGTCTGAAAACAGGAGAGCTGGTAGTACTGAGGTGCCAAAAGCTCTTCGACTTGAAATAGCTTTTGTTCAGTAATAGACAGATTCCACTTAATTTAAACAGACATTTAACTCCATCTAAAGCAGCTGCATTTTCTAATGTTAGGATAATGCATTCGTATTAAGAAAGTGAAATAAAAATAAACTTTTTCGAAATTAGGAAAGTGAAAGCTACTGAATAACGCTTAAATGCACTAAGTAAAAAATATATTTCAAAATTCCTTTGTAGTACAGTTACTTCGTTCATGATCACAAGGTCATGCCAGCTGACTCAAGGGTATTTATAAGTGTTTTAACCTTCTTAATGTTTAACGGGAAAAGAAGTAGTAATATTTTGTTTGGTTGTCATACTGAGTCACAGTACCAAAGTGTCCGGGACCACTAAACCTTTAAAATTATTCTCAAGGTCTCTTAGATTTCACAAGTGATAAATAGAAATTTAGAATCAGAAGAGAGCTAATAGATACTTGGGTCATAACTTCTTGTCTTTATAATAAATGATTAGGTGTGAACCCGAAACCTGCACATTTATGTATGCAACTTTAATTGGGATTAAGCCAAACAGGATTTTCATTTACAGGTAGGACTATTGCCTCAGCTAGAAAACTGGTGATAGGAAAGAAGTTGAGGGGGAGATATTATTTATTGAAGGAGTCATAGTAAAACGTGGTGGTGGGGGAAGTCTACTCTAGGTCCAACATCAATAAGAACAAAAATATTTGGTTTTGTTGATTTTGGGACATACCATAAGTGACTAGTGACTGAAGTCCTTAGGCTGACATGCCAGTCGCATTGCCAGTACTACTGTCATGTTGCTCCAAGCTAATATTGTGCCTTAAGCAGCACGTAAGCAAAACTGACAAGACACTGAAGTATTTAATAGCTGTGGCCTGTATTTGCTTTAGGTTTGAGTGAAGATCGTTCCTAAACGATGACTTAAGAAAAAGCCATTGTAATGCTAAAAGAACGAACGACCCCCCAAACCAACAAGCACAATGATGTAGACTCCTCAACAAGTGGGAAAAGCTTTTGGGTGAACAAGAAAGAACTAATTTCATGGTCTGGCAGGTTTGTTGTTCCTTGGCAGCCTGCCCGTCTGTCAACTTCTGGCTCTTTTGCTTTGGTGTAAATGCTGTGGCAATTTCTGGGCAGATTCTTGAACAGGCCAGCAGCATTAAAAATAAAAATCAATACTTGCAAGACATGACTTGACAGAAGAAATATTGATTATACTTTGAAAATGAATGACAGAGTACTCACAAATTACCCATCTTGTCTATTAAGTTGTTCTGTCTGATGCTGAAAACTAGCATGAAAGCTAGTTTTCTTTCTTCTACTCCTTAGTTTGTTCTGATTCAAATAAGCAGCAAGTTACTGCCAATATTGAAGGTATTAAACATTTCTGTGGTAGAACTCTTTATTTATACTAGGAAATTAATGTATTTTTGCCTTAGATCCCTAAAATTTATGAAAGTACCAAGACATAATACTAGATACCACATTAAGGGCTGGTGTGTAAGCTATTAAACCTATTGTGTTTGCCAGTGTTTTCTATTCTCAGGCTGTCAAAGATGATATGCGCTCCTTTAAGGAACAAGGTAACTCATTTGTAGGAATCTCTGGATGGGGCTGAAAAGCTCTAACTCCTTCAGTGTTAAGCATTTGCACCCTGACCCATGTCTTTGCATCCTTATCCTCTCTACTTGTAATTTAAGTACATGTGCTGTAACACAGTCTATGTGTGATTTACATGTGTGTTTTCAAGCTGGGCATGCGATGGACTGGAAGATGGGGCATTGTGAAGCTTGCACCAGCTGACTTGTTAACATTTAGCTTTATAGTCTAACAGATATTTTTAGTGTTAGCATTCGACCTAAACTAGTGTCTAACCCATCTATGGTATTAAAAACCTCAGTCCTTTGTGTAAGTAAACATTAGTTACTGAGTAACTGAGATGACAAGTTTCAGTTTCTTTTGCAGATGTATTAGTTAGCTTTCCATGTTGTAAACATTTAATCTGGAAGTCTGGGATTTCTTTGTTACAGGCAACTTTGTCACAAACTTTTCAGCGACTTTGATAATTCCCTAATTCTAATTCGTGTTCCTGATACTCCTGATCCCAATACTGCAAATTGGGAAATTTAGCATCTTGCAATAACGCTTAATTAGGACACAATGCTTTTCTTACTCTTTCTTTACCTTAGTTTTCCATTGCCTTATATTTATAGCACACTTCACATGCTTTGAAATTTAAAAATTTATTAGGGCTCAGGTTTTCTGCCCTGTTTTGGAAACGAAAAAATACTTTTTGCCTTGTTCAAATTCTGTTACATCAGGGCCATTAACCTGGCCATGCACTGGTGTTTGGGAATTTTAAGGAAGACATGCAAGTTATGCCAGACACTTGCTCTTTAACCTCCACAAACTAAATTGGAGGGAACTAGTCGTGGGAGAATAGTACAGCTGGTATTCATTCTTGAATGAATAAACTTTTGCCTTTTGTGTTTGCAGTCTGAATTTGACAGAATTTTATTAATTTGTAGTGTTATAACTTTTACTTTGTTAACTTTATTAATTTGTAGTGTTATACTTCTCTTCAGTACATTTCTGAGCACTGAATGCTAACTAGCACATAATCTAGCCCAAGGCAGACCACAGTAGGCGATAGGCTTTTGCTGCAGTACCCTGTCTGCATTAAGGCTCTTATAAATAATGCTGAATGCACATAAGCAACTACAGAAAATGTTTGGCAGAGAAGCCTTTGCCATTTAGAAGAAGGGCAAGGTTTCATCCTCTGTAGCTTGTTTGTGCTCTAACAGCTTGCAGGGTTCAAGCAGAATGTTTTTGGTAACATTACTTTTGTAATGTGTTTTTTTTTTCTCGTTGTCCTTTTTTTTTTTTTTTTTTTTTTTTTTGGTGGTTCACTTGGATTGTTTAAGTGTAGTTTGCAAAAGCTTGACTGAAATAATCAGCTGATTGTTCTGAAAGCAAGTGTTTGAGTGTTCAGCAAATGACTGCCAAGTAATCTGTTTTACAGATAACCTGAGCTCATCCCAGGGCCTGATGGGGAGTATACTTCTCTTTTTCACTGACCAGTCTGCAGTACAGCAGACAAGGATCTTTTACTTACCTTAGTGTGCAGTGCAGAGTGAACTGTAATATGTTTCAAAAAAACGCAAAACTTATTTTTGTGTGTGTTAACAAAACTGTGGAGAATTTAAGAAAGTCTACTCTAGCTGGTGCTGCTGAGGTCTGAGGAGCCACACTGTTGGAGAAATGCAAACTGCCAATAATTCAGAAGGATAAGTTTAAAAAATTGACTGTGGAAAGACTGAGAGGGTTATTTATCTGGTCTAGAAAAGGGTGTGTGATAAAAGCCTTAGCCTTTCGGGTAAACAAAAGCTGTAATCAAGATCATGGCAGATCATGAATGCAGCAAAGAAGACTGAAAATTTGTAGCTTTTAATGTGATAAAGCACCCGAGTAGACTTGTCTGAGGGGTTGAGGAATATCCATCATTGGAAGCTCTTGAGAATAGACAAATTTAGTATGTTCTTACATTGAAACATGATTGAATTAAATAAATGTAATCTTCACCAGCTGTATTTCTCTGACACATTAGTCAGCTTTGCTCTACAGTATGAGAAGAAACAGAGAACCGTTTTTAGTAGAAGATAGTCATGGTAGAGGCTTCTTCTTAATCTGAAGTAATTTAATCTAAACATTGCAAATTATAGTTTGCAGAGATTTTGCTAAAGACTCCGCAGCGTACCCCTTAGTTCCTGTGAACTTTGTGTTGTGCTAGTAGAAATTTTCCTCTTTGGAGAGCTACAGAAAAAGGAGTGATCATCTTTCAAAATAAATTTGAACTAGTGGCTTGCTACATCAGCCTATTGTGTAAATTGTGGTGAAGTTTTCAGCTTTTCAAATGGGTTAGTGATGCAGCTAACACATTTTTAGGCAATGTCTCCACAAAGTGGATTATAAGGCAGGTTGAGTGTTATACCCCATATTTCTTGCTGACTCTTAAGAACAGGGAATTAGTGCCTTAATTCCCACAGTTAGAAGTTAGCAATTTCAGCCCATTCGTTTGAAAGAAATCAGCCTAGATATTTGATGTGATGATGGGATAGGATTCTGATGAAAGCGTATAGAAAAGGTTAAGCTAGGGAATGTTGCTAGTAAAATATAATGAGGGTAAATCTGTTGAGCAGGCTAGGAATCTGAACCCAAGCCTGATAGTTCCAGGGCTTTCATTTAGTGAATTCATTTAATCTAAAACTTGAATAAGACAGAACAACTAAAACAAGTCTGTGCTATTGAAAACTTCCTGAGAATGTTATAAAGAATGTAATCTCAACTTCTGCAGTGCAATAGTATTACATATTTTATACATTCTAATAATGTGACATTTTATTACATTTTGTCCTTAGTCCTTTCTGTTTTCCTGAAGTGCATCAAACTATTCTGAACAACTATCACTGTGTCCTCTGTAAATGTTTTCAGTAAATGGGGAATCAATTGCTTGTGAGCAAACTTCAACACTGCCTGCTTGTTATGAACTACTGATTGCCTTAACATTTTTAAAAATGCAAACTTGCAAATGAGATAAGACCCCTTCAAGTATTTCTATGTTCTGAGAAATGACACAATAAAAAGCTCACTGTTACTGCACACATCAGCTCTTTGTTTTTTAAGTCAGATCTACTTTGTTCACTTGCAGATTACTGTTTTGTTACGCTCAGCACTAAAAAGCCAAAATACTTGAAATCAGGCTGTTGCATTGCTGAATGTCTCAGAGTTGGTCACTGAAGTCTGTTTTGGAGTCTTCATTGTACACACTGATGAACAATCCAGAAAACATCACACTCTGGACTGAGTTTGTGGCTTGCTTCATGTATCTCTTGTGTTCATTTCCCATCAGTTTTTGTCTTCTTTAAAAAAGCAAACAAACTCCAAAAACCAAAAAACACCTCTGTAATTTATTCGGCTTCTAAGGAATATCAGACAGATCAGTGAATCTGGGTTCAGGAGGAAGCTGTCTTTAAATATAGTGTTTCTGTAAAGATATTATCATCTTTATTGTGCTTATTAAACATGCGCTGATATAGTGAAGCCTGTGTAAAGCAGAACTCTTACATGCATCCTTCTGTTTTTACAACTGTGTTTGTAAAAGAAATTATTTTAATCAGCTATGCCTCTGCTAGGAAGATTGTTATTCTGGGGACTGTATCCCTTTTTCTACATGCCATCTGTGAAAAGTATTTTCAACCTCTGTCACATTTTGAGAATCCATAAAGTCAAACATGGTCAAAAACACAGGTAATGCATGGATTTTACCAAAATGCACAAATCCACTTCTCTTCTACCCAAAACAGAACAGTGATGAAATACTATTAATTTCCTAAGTGAAAAATCATTAATCAGAAAATGGAATTGGGGTTTCATTCAAATCTAGCTGTACAGAATGCAGCCAAGGGTCCTAAACTGTGAATTCTTCAATATAAGGAAGAGAAAAAATAAATGGCACACAAGTGCATATGGTTTCTATATTTGCATTAGTGATGTGTATGTGCTGTAGACTGAGCATGGAGAATAAGTCTAATGTCTTTGGAGTGCATGGATGCTGCTGTACATGGACAGGATATCGGAGCTAGAGAAAATGGTCAAGTCCAGGGTATGTCAGACCCACTGCATAAGTACTAAGGAATTGATCTGTTCAGGTGCAGTAGATCAGGTGTATCCAGAATGAGGCAACAGATATGCACAGGTCACACAGAACCCTGGAAATGTCCCTAATCCTTGAAATGCTTCTTGGTGAAAACTTCAGGGGTGCTTGGTAGTCTGTATCTGTAACAAAGTAAAAACTTACAAACCCACAAAGAAATAAACTGAGTCTCCAGGCAAAAGATGATGGTACTTACATCTGCAATGAGGAGCTTTTGAGGACTTCTGTAGAACCTGATTTAAAGTAGAATAATTCCTAAAGAAGTGCAGGCGGTATGATTGACCACTAACTTAACAATAGAGAGATAGCTGTCCTGGCTACAGCCATCCTTTACTTAGGATGGCTGATGTGTATCAATCCATGATGACTTATGTGAATTGTCAGCACTTTGAATCTGCCCCAGTAAGCTGCCTGCTCCAACTGTCCCCATTCATTCTGAAGCATTGGAGTCAATAGGCATATTGAAGGCCCATAAAATAGAAGTTGACTGCCTCATCTACCTCAAAGCTCTTTGCCCATCTTCCTTTTCCCTGGCATACTGCATGCTGACCACCTGTTCATCATCTAAATACATTACACCTGACTTCATTATGAACAAGCCTTTTCCCTGACGTTTTGTGAGATATTAATGCGATGTCCTTCACCATAAGGTCTGCCTGCTGAGCTATGCATACAGCAAATCCATCCAGCCTTTGAATTATTCCTTATTGGCATTTCTTGAAGAAATGAAATTGCGGGATGTGAATGTGTCAAATTCTGCCATATCCATATTGCAGATCACCTTATTATGGACGTGATTCCCTCTGCTTTTTCTGAGCTTGGGCTGTTTTACCTTTCCTGTAGGAAAACTCTGAATGACATAGTTCTGACAGTACCAACTCAGCTTTTCAGTTCTTCTCTACTGAGTTTTAGTCACACATCTGTCTAAAACTAAGGCCTTACAAATAGAGCAACTTGCCTGAACATCTAATTAAAACGTGCTTGGCTTTCGCGCTGAGCTGTAGCAAACCAGTTGCTATTCTTTCTCAAAGTCAAATTAGCATCTATACACTTCAGTTTCTGGCATTGGGAGGTATGTGAATCTCTGGGGCAAATGAGCAGCAGAGTAGGTGGGAACAAAATCGAGTTCACCTTACCATGAAAAGAGCTGACTAGCAGTTAGAAGTGAATGAGCTGGATTTAAAAATTCTTCCAGCTTTTCTCAGGACCACTACAGTCTCTTGCAAAATGCTGAACTGAAATGCCCAGAGATGGGCCCAATGGTGGAAACATGAAGTAGCAAATACTTAAATGCAAAGTTGGTTGCAAGGTATTTTTACAAATAGAATATAGTCAATCAAACTTGATTAGCGAGCTGAGAAGTCTACTGCTGAATTCTATATAGATCCATGTGGCTGTTGCTATCTCTCAAGGCTGGTTCAAAACTTCAGTCATCTAGTGTGATAATGGAGCCTGAAAGTTCAGCAGTAAAACAGTGATGGTTTTATATGTAGCACTTGCCTTCCTTTCTAGTGAGAATAATTTGATAAATCCAATTCAATCAATCATTTGTGCTATACTTTAGATAGACAACTGTAAAAGTTATATAAAGAAGGGTCTAGAGAGTAAGTCCTATGAGGAGTGGCTGAGGGAGCTGGGTTTTTTTAGCCTGGAGAAAAGTAGGCTCAGGGGAGACCTTATCACTCTCTACAACTACCTGAAAGGAGGCTGTAGCAAGGGGGGGGTCGGCCTCTTCTCCCAGACAACTAGCAACAGGATGAGAGGACATAGCTTCAAGCTGTGCCAGGGTGGTCCAAGTTGAATATTTGGAGTAATTTCATCACAGGAAGAGTTGTTAAACATTGAAATGGACTGCCCAGGGAAGTGGTGGAATCATTGCTTCTGGAGCTGTTCAAGAAATGACTGGACATGGCACTTAGTGCCATGATCTAGTTGACAAGGCGGTGATCCATCAAAAGTTGGACTTGATGATCTCAGAGGACCTTTCCAACCTAAATGATTTTGTGATTCTGTGATGTCTTCAAGAGCACAAATATAATTTGCCAAAAGTTCAGTTTAAAGAAACATGGGATCTTCTGCTGGAGTTTTATGTCTGTTACAGCCACTTGGATTTTATAGCAGGATATGACCACAGTCACCTGTTATCTGTAAAGGGCTCATTTAAGTGACTGATTCTGTGGTTGCTCATCTTTATCATACCTACCTCTTCCTTGAAGCAATAAAAATATATATTACCAGATGTTTGGTGGGGTTTTTTTTTTGAGGGGGGGAGACAGTGGTTGAATGGAGATTGGCAGAGGAGCATCTAAGAGCTTTTGAACTCCAAACTCTGAGTGCCTAAATTTTCTTAAAAGACTGAAGAGGAACAAAGTTCTTTAAAGGTGCAACTCATTTATTTGCAATTTGCCTTTTTCCCCAATTTTTTTATTGCAGATGCTTATTGTTTCTAAATAAATCATCTTCTACATTATTCTCAATCTTCCCTGCTGCAAAGGTGGCTGCACCTTTGCAGTTCACCTAATATGTAATGGGGTTAAAGAGACTCAGAGGTGAACATAATCAACTAGGATTTGAAGAGATGCAGTACCTTGCAGAGCAAAGCTAACAAACTCTTTATTTGGATTCTGGGGCCAAACTCCAGTGCAACTCACTTGGATTGAAGTGTGCTTTCTTCTTATCTCTGTGGGACCCAGAAAACTCATCATGAGATATCTTTGGTCTTCCTTTGGCACAACTCCCCATACCAAAGTTTATTGGAGATAACTTATGTCACTGTAACAAATGATCCTGGAAAGAAATGGCAGGGCTACTCTGTAACGTGAGTGAAGGTAGTGAATGACCTGGGGATGAATGGATAGCTCTTGAAAACAGGTTGATAGACCCCTGCAAGAACAGTAATGAATACCAAATAAGGAAGATTTTATGTAATTGGAAAGTAACGTAAGAAAAGATACCCTCTTCCACCACTGAGCTTTCTTGTCCAATAGGGGTGGCATTTCTTCTTTGCTTTCAGCTATAGATCTGGAGCTACACTGCACATGTATTGTAAGAGGTGAGAGAAGCCTCTGCAGAAAGCACATTACTGACAAAAGAGCCTCACTAAAGTGATCAATAGGATGACTTTAACATCCTCATCTGCATCAGATTTAGGTATCATGAGAACAAGGCATCTGACCTAGTCTGGATTTAACTTAAATTAAGTCAGGATTCAAAAAAATAAAAAACTCCGTCTCTCTCCTATTAAGTTTCAAGTATAGCACAATTGAAAACACACCATTTGTAATTCATGCTGTGGTACAGAGGGTTACGATTTAGCCAGATTTTCAATAGCTGAAGGCAAGTCTTAAACAACACTGAAACTTTTCTCCAGGCTTTCCAGGGCAATGCAATTACTGAGCAAAGACACTTTAAAGGAATATTTAACGTTGCCTTGTTGAGAACACAGAATCAGGGAATTGTTAGGGTTGGAAGGGACTTTTAGAGATATCTAGTCCAACCCCCCTGCCAAGGCAGGGTCATCTAGAACAGGTTACACAGGAACATGAGAGGGAGACTCCATGACTTCCTTGGGCAGTCTGTTACAGTGCTCTGCCACCCTCAATGTAAAGAAGTTCTTCCTTATGTTGAGATGAAACTTCATATGTTTTAGTTTATGGCCACTGCTTCTCATCCTCTTGCTTAGTACCACTGAAAAGAGTCTGTTATCATCCTCTTGGCACCCACATTTGAGATATTTATATGCATGAACAGCTAAGAAAAGCCAAATTTTAATATTACAGTTTGTTTTGATGTATGTTGTAGATAATGAAATAAAATAATTCATACAGCTTTAGCAGTGAAAAAGGCCTATGTTTTCCCAAATATGACAAGGTTTTATTTTTTTGTTGTTTCCAGAATTCCTTATAACAGAAGAAAAATGTGATTTTCATACCACACTATTGCAACACTGACAATTCTTGTCGCACTCTTAATACACCATACCAAGGCTCTTAGCTTTGATTTCTGCCCAATGGGCAGAAATCTCTAAAGACAGGACTTTTCAAATTAATTTCTGTTTTTTAGAGTTGCTTCTGAGTGGAAATGGAGTATCTGTTACATCATAACTATGAAAGAAATAAAAGCTTTTTAGCTCAGGATGGATGTCTTGAAACTGATAACAACATTACTGAGAAGCTGTGCTTAACTTTTGTGACATACAGTATTCTTGACATTTTATCAGTAGCCTTCAAGCCAAAGTAAAACTTTACTCCTTTTAGAGAAGGCTGAGGATTCCTGGTCTGGTAGTAGTAATCTTGAAAACCCTTTGTCTTTTGTTACATTATTCCAGTGCACAAGAACAACACCATTTGAATGTACAGTAAAGTGTTTGTGTAAAGATTAATAAGTAAGCAAGCACAATATCCCTTAGACTTTACAAAGACTGCAGAAGAACCTGTAGCAAAGGGCTAAAGTTCAGTCCTTAAATCTTGCAAGCCTGGAGCATGTTGTTCAGGCTGGTGGTGTTGCTGCTGCTGCAGAGAGCTCCTGTTAAATGCTGTTTTCCATACCAGCTTAGTGCGTGCTGTACAGTCCCTCCTTGCTTCTGGCAGTGGGCCAGTTGCCCTCCTGGTTTTGATCAATTCACAGTGCAAAGGAAGGTTTCCAAGTGGGAAAGTTGGTTTGCAAAAACTCTTGTTTTCCTTAGAATAAAGCATGCAAATGTGGAGTGAAATAACAGGGATATTGCTGTCAGGGTGCCAATTTTGCATGTCTTACAATGTCACGTTATTTCTTGCAAGGCCTGTTCCCTGCCATTTTGAACCTGGCCAGCAATGCTCACATCTCCACCAATGCCACCTGTGGGGAGAAGGGACCAGAGATGTTCTGCAAACTGGTGGAGCATGTCCCTGGACGGCCCCTCCGCAATGCCCAGTGCCGTGTCTGTGACAGTCACAGTGCCAATCCCAAAGGCAAGTTTCATGTGTTTCTTTTTTTGTTTCATCGGTTTGTGTCTTTCTTTTAACCATTCCTTGTGAATACAGAGTGTATTGCTGTCAAATATGTTTTAGTTTTAGTCTCCCTACTATGTGAGTGCAACTACCTTTGAGCAAAGGGCTGACAGAAAGTGTGAGCACCTTCTATCACCATTGAGCACTGCAGGATCCAATGACAGCCTTATTGTCTGAGGGCAAATATCAGCTTTTACTTTTTTATGACAGGAAGAAATTGTGCTCAGTGTGAAATAAATGTGCTGGGTTAGAAAAATGCAGTGAGATTTATTTCCAAGAGATGTTTAATTATTTTGCTTTGAAACAGAGCAGCACCCAATTTCCAGTGCAATTGATGGTACCAATAACTGGTGGCAGAGTCCCAGCATTCAGAATGGAAGGCAATACCACTGGGTCACCATCACCTTGGATTTAAGGCAGGTGAGTAACATTTAGATGAGTGTAATTAAATGTATGTAGATATAAGCCAATGCAATTGATTGCAGCTCCTCTGTGTTTAAGTGGTAGGATATGTGCGAGTTAACTCTTCAATAGCACTTTGGCTGAATATGCCAATATGAACTGATTTTAAACAGATGTGATTTTCAATCATTGTCTTAGAGCATCTTGAAGATTTTGTTCCTATCAGACTTCCTATCATGGCACAGTAACAACTGTATATGTGTGGATGAGAGTTTTTAACTCTCGTCCATGTTTCTTCTGTTTTGGTAACCTATTCCATCTGTACCAATTCCTTATGTCTTGATAACTTTCCTCTACCTGACCCTTCTGTCTTTTCCCCAGCAATCCTCTGATATTGTGTTCCTCCACCTTTGATTTCTTACGAGTTACTTGAAGTCTCTGTTATAAAGGACTTATTTTTAAGCAGCAGTGTTTTCAGGGTATTGGCCTAAGCACAGATTTTATATGTGAGGATACATTTGTTTCTGTTTATTAACTGTAACTGTCAGCCCATCACCTGATTGTTGTACAGTTTCTTAAAAAGAGTAAATAATTTGGAGTAGGACATAGGTGAAATACTGCCATTTGCTGTAAGGTAACAACACATAATACTTCCAAATATTAGATCCATAGGTATTGTAACTCAGATAATGAGTTTCAGAGGAGAGAAAGGTAAGTGACTGGAGGGTTATTGCATTCACATCAATTATCTCTCAGTAGGTCACAAGTGAAACTTTTTAAATTTCTCAGTGTTTTTGCAACCTGTTACTGTAACATAATTGTCAGATTGAAGTGTAAAATGTCAAAGAGTTCAATTGCAGGATATCCAGAACCCTGGGAAGTCTTGACTTTCCTCAGTTGAGGGATATCCTTAAGGACTACAGTGCAAAACATGCATAAAATGAGGCAAAAGTGGTGCTGCTAAAAGAAAAGTTGATTTGTCATTTTGTGCTTCTTTTCTGATTTGATTCTGATCACTATCTTGCTGGAAGGAGCCCTGGGAAGAAATGTTCTCTATTATATCTTCTATGAACTTTTGCTGTCAGCTTTTCTGAAGAGTTAGGGATTATGTTTCTGAAACAGTGATTTCTGACCCTGGGGAATCTGGAACTGTCTGGACAGAAGTTGGTTCCTCTGTTTTGGCACTTCATGTCCAGACCTGGAGGGGTTATCATTCTTAGGCTGCTCAACTGTACAGAGTATTTGCCAATTTATTAGTTTGTCTGTTAGACATGGAAGAATCAGAAGTCTTTTACCCTATTCCAAGAAAAGACAAAACAATTGCTGAAGAAAATGTATTTTTCTTGGCTTTTTCTTGTTGTTTTGCTTTGAACATATCTATGCACTGGGCTAACTAAGTCGTTTGAAAGTCATAGCTCAGCAATTCATTATTAATACATGGATGCTTCCAAACTCTGGAAGAAGCTTTGTTACTTACTAAGAAATGCATATTTGAGGTGTACAGTTGGTAAGAAGCTTTTGCAAGATCTCTAGACCCAGTTTGAAGGTTATTTTAAAGATTAAAATGGAAGGTTTAACTTTGATGTTTTCAAATGAAGCATAGGTTAAGCAAGTGCCTAGTTTGCTCTTTAATTAGAAAGCAGAACTTTTAGGGAAATAATCACAAGGTGTCTTTTGTCAGTGACAGAAGGTTTGGATAAGACTTTCTTGTTTGAAGAGTTAGCTTTGTGTTTAGTTTGTAGATGGACAAACAGGAAGGAAAAATGAAGGAGGGAATGCCTTAGTTTTTATGCTCCTAGAACAATTTCACTGTGGAAATTGTTTGAGCTGCCCTCTAAATCTTCTATTCTCCAGTCTTAGTGCTGTTGATGTTTCACCACATGCACATCTTTCCTCTCCTGACCCACGCTCAGTTTCACTAATTCGATTTGAAAAGTTTCCCCTAAGGGGCCTTTCTTCTGTGTTTTCCTTAGAGACTTTAAGAGAGAGAAGGCATCTAGGGCTATGCAAACTGAATGTAAATTATGGTCTGTGAGAAAGGATTCGGTTAATAGAGATTGCTTGAGTCAGTGAGTTATTAGAGCTGACTTGGTGTGCTTACTTTAAGTGAGTCAGCACGAGTAAAGAAAACAAAAGAAAAGCGTATGAAGGACCTTAGTGATTTTAGTAATTGTTTACTTCATACATTAGCTTGAGAATGAGTTAAAATACTCTTCTAGGACCTTTAAAAGTATTCCTGAAAGTCAGTACCTGTAACTACGTGGATTACAATATAACTTTAGCATTGGTACTTCTTTTTTTTACATTTCAAGCTTTGTGCATGAAATCTGTTAAGTAGCATATTAAAGTAAACAAGTCCTTCAACTTTCCTTGCCAGAGTGTAGTGGCCTTTCATGATGTGAAAAATGACCATCTGATCATATTTGTGATGCGTTCTTTTGTAATTACCAGAAGTTCTAGATCTAAGAGGATTTGATTGTTTCTTGGGATTGTTATCATTGTACATTTTAGAGATATAATCTAAGCAATTGGGTTTGTGAGTGCTGAAACATAGCCTTGTCTGGCAAATATGGGGAAGATTGCCTTAGCTGGTGAAAACTGCACTCCAGTTTACCCTTTGTGAATTTCTAAGGCTGTACTCATCTCTTGGCTCAAAGGTGAAGGGAATAGAGGACATTCTTTCAGCTCGTATTCTACCTTGTACTTAGTTTATTTAGTCTAGAAACAGCTGGACTGAAAAGCAGTTTGATGGAATCTCATTGAGAGAAGAGGTCTGGCTAATAAAAGCAATATTGAAATTGCTGTTTTGATCTTCCTCCTTTGTGGAATCTGTGCTATTTATAGCTAATGCTAAGCATTTTATAATGGTAGGTAGGGGTTATGTCAGGATTCTTTAGCTCACTTACACCGTAACAACTAGGTACATTTATTCTAGTGTGCCTTTCAGTCTTTCCAGGATCCAGATGTCTGATTGTCTTTCCTTCCCACACACTCTACCACCACCCTGCCCCGGCTCCCTCTTTCCATTGAATGTGATCCAGAACTGGGGATCTGGCAGTGATCCAGAACTGGGGAAAGAGTAGTTTAGCAATGAGGTGTCATATTGATGTACAAGACACTAAGATTTGATTTATGACCTTGTGTTTCCTACACTGCTAGTTTTACAGAAACAAAATACGCAGCATCAGTTTTTGATAAAAACAGCATTTTTGCCTGAGTTTGACTCCCCTGGACAGTTATATTATGAAATTATGATTTTAATAAATGCTGACTGTTGCATATTTACGCAGTGTGATTGGAGCAGCTGTAAAATATTAATCTGTGACACCATTAAATGAAGACTATTTGCCTCGGATTGCCACTCAGAGGCTGATATAAGAGTAATTTGTAGTTTCTTCTATTAGAAAGTAAAAAAGAATGTAAATATATGATTTGTACAAAGCTTTAATCTTGAAATGAACTGGCAAGAACAGATTTCTGTAGAGATACATTGTTTGCTGGTGTAAAAAAATATTATTCTGTTGACGTCACTGGACTAATGCTAATTTGTTGTATGTGGCAAGCTGCCTTAAAAGCCTTTTGTGGCTTTGTAAAACTGATGATGCAAGATTCAGGGTGTTCATCTGTACATTCTTACAAGGCAATTTTTAAATAAAATGAATTTTCCTTCTATTCCAAAACAACGGCTGCACATAATGAATCAAAATCTTCAAGAAAATATAATTAATGAGACTAGAAATTCTGCTGAATTTAGTGTATTTTGCACTTTTAGCATCACAGAACACTCAGAGCAAAATGTTGCAAACAATTGCTAAGCCTCACAGTCTCTAAAAGACTGAAACCATCTTTATCCCTTAAAAAGACATTTCTGTGAACAATATAAGCAGATATTTAAAATATCCCTTTATATAGTCTTCTACTCTTTGAGGGTTTGCACAGATTATTTTAGACAGCAAAATGAAATCTGAGAAAAAGAGGCTTTTCTTGTAACCAGGTTTATATGTGTTGACAACACTGAACTGAATAAATTTTGCAGTTTCATTTTAAATATGTGAAGTAATGTTAGCTGTAATAAACATTTTCACCACAGGACTGGTCATGCTGTTAAAAAAACATACTTAGCTGCTTTTTAGATTCCCTTTCTTCACTCATCAATAGGACACTGAAGTTAATCCTGAGGTTTTGAAATCATATGCTCCTTTCAGGTTTTTTCAAGATCAAGTGGAGTCTGGATTTGAATTGGGATGTAGATTTGAAGTAGAAGTTGGTACCTCTGTTCTTTAAATATTCCTGAAATTTAGAAAAAAAATATGTTGGGACTCATCTTTCCCTTTAGCTTTTAATTTTTGGAACCTGAGGCTCAAATACTCATAATTACACAAAGACAGAATCTTCTCTGTTGTTGTCTTCAATTCACAGATATTGAAAAATGTGACTGGGAGTCTTTATCCAGAAAGACTACCAGGAAAATTGTGCTTGCCGGGGTGTGTTGTCTGTGTGGGTTGTAGAGCACTGACCATGCCCTTGGAAATGGGGATTTGTGGCTAGCATCTGCTGTGTCCCCACTGCTGGCTGACTAAACTCAGCTGCTGCAAAGAAGAGGTTCCTTAGAACAAGTTTAGTTGGCTGATCTTTACAGTCAGGATTGAAATGCTTGTAAAATGACACTTTTAATCTATGGCTGCTTGAGAATTGTTAACTTGCTTTGACTTGCCCTTTTTACCCTTGTAGTTCAATAAGGAAGTTATTTCTGGGAAAGTTATACAGTCAAATTAAAGTGTAGAAATCATTAGCTCTTGTGCCCCACAGCTCAGGTTTATCATGTAGCTGGTTGGTGGGCACTGAATGAATGTGGAAAGCGGTAAGAAACTGCTTTTGGTGATGTTCAAACCCAATGAACTTATAAAATTCTGTGAAGAAGTGCTCAAAGGATGTTGGAAAATCAGTTTGAATTACATAGACTTATTGGTTCAGATCCATTTTAGGTTGCAGAGTTTGTGAGATATGAGGTCTGCAAAACCTACTGACAATTCTTTAAACATCTTTGTCAGCAAGCACTATGGATGACCTTGATCCTTTCCTTCAGCTTCATTCCCTTACTTGGAAACATAATCCCTGAGAATAGACCTCCTACTGATAGGTTGTCTTCTGATTTCTTGAGGCGAAGAGCATGTATACAAAATCCGTAATTTCTTTATTTAACCTATATTATTTCAGGGACTGACAAATTATCCTATGAATTTACCTATGAAATGTTTTTGGGTACCTATGAGCTATGTGTGTAAAGGGAAGAGAGTTGAGAGGATCCATGGGAAAAGAAGGCAATTGTTTTCTATACTGTCCATACTTAAAAGTGTATAGAATCATTTACTGATTTTTTTCACTGCTTCTTTAGCGTTAATACTGTTAAATATCTGCATTTTAGCTGTTTGTGAACTGTACACATGCGGAAAAGATCAATCCCTAGATGTCTTGGGTACCAACCATGGCTACTGTTTTCCTGGAAAAACATTGACTTGAAAAAATTTAATTTATTGAATTGTGCATTGCATTTGTGCACAGTTGCTGTGAAAATGATAATTTTTAATTGGCTTTTCCCTTCACTGCCCCCTCACCAAGAAACTTGGTATTTAAAGTAAATTTAACTTGCATATTCTTGTAAATATCTTTTGCTTCTGCAGCAGTGACTGCAGTTAGTTTGTGATGAAAGATAGCTCATTGTTACTAGTTGGAACTGGATTTAAAACTAGCCACATCAGCTGCAGACTATAATGGGTCTTGAAATATCTCAGTGTAATCAAAAGTAGATCATTTGTTGTTCAGCCAACTGTGTAATAAGTAGGGAAGCAGTTTAGTTGATGACAGCAAGCAGAGAGGAAAAATAAATAAATAAAGTGCATAGCTGTTCCTAAACTCAGTCAATAAAACTTCTCTGAAGCTTTCCGAAGTTCTTATCTGTGATGGAGAAAATACCCATACAAGTGACACCTGTCACATACAAGTGTCTTCAGGTTCAGGGTACCAAAATGATGATGATGTGCAAAGCTGAGTGCGAAACAGGTATATATAACTCAACTACCTCTGACTGAATCAATGAAATCCAGGTTGTAGGTAGGGAATATAGTTGCTTCACTTGAAGTCTCCCCAAATAATGTTCCTTTTTCCTTTAAAAGCATATATTTTGGCTTTTCCTTTTTTTTTTTTTCAGTCTGAGATTGTTGACATGATGTAAGTTTTATTTAAAAGTAACTCCATGGAAGCTGGATTATAATTCTTGATATTCACTTAACTTTAATCAAATTTTGAGACTGTGCTGAACGACAGAGCATTCACAGACCTCAGAGAAATTTTATTTCTAAGACTGGACGGCTAACTAAACACTGAGCTGGCTTCTCCTTTTGTTTGCTTCTGCTTGCGTTGCTGAAATGTCACAGTAGGCAAAATCCTCACTTTGTGTGAATTTTCATATTTATTGAAACAACTAGGAATGTTCTGTTTGTATCTGCTTGATGTCTCAGAGGATAAAAGGGAAGTGCCTGTAAAAAAAATCAGACCAAGTGAATATCATGTTTTAAATTCCATCTAATTTTAATAAGAAATTGAGATTGTTTTACTTTTTTTAAGGTGTTGAAGTTAGTATGTCATCTGAAGATAAGTATCACCAAATTTTTTTCCTTGTCATGTGTGCAAGACCTCCTAATCAAAGTTCTGTTCACTTAAAGAATGTCTTGTTTCAAAAGTAGTTTCCTGATTGCATACACAATGCAGTTACTATTTATCTTTGGGAGTTTATTTCCCCATTTGAAAAAATCAAAACCCCCTTTTATGTGGCAAGTACTATTCTTGCTCTGGCTTTAATGTGTATTGCAAAACAAAAGCCTAAAAATTTGAATTTATAATGTATGAAAGAACTGGTTTCAGCCAAATTGGAGCTCAACATAGTATTAATACTGCACATGCAGACAGGAATTATGATGATAATAGCAGCCGACCAGGCAGTCTGCTCAAGTGGGAATACATTCCTCTGAGATGGTTGAACAATAAAGAGTTTTTCTTTCACCTAAATGTGGCTTGATACTCTAGTGTGTATGAAACATTGAACTCCTGTATAGAAGTGTTACGAATTTGCAAAATGCAGCCTTTTTAAGTGAAGTGATGTCGTAGGTATTGGGTGAGGGAGAAGATAGTAGCTTTGCAATAAGTGCACTTCAGTGTTCTTGTCTAATGCTATAGCTAATTCAGGGCCGGTGTGGGTTATGTAGCTCCCATGACAAAGTAATTTAAAAGGTGTTATGAACTTAATTACTGCTCTGCCTGCTCACAGAAGTGATGAACGGTGCTGTTATGTGGATGGGGATTTCACTTTGGACCCAGGGTTGTTAAAAAAATAGTCAAGATACCTGTATAGCTCTTACACAACTTTATTTGGGAATATTAGCTATTTTGTCACCATTATTTTTGTCATATTCACCTTATTTGTCCCTCAGTATTTTTAGCAGTCTGTAAGTAGTCTTCTGCTGAAATAACTAACACAGAATGAAAAGGGAATTCACAGAAATTTTTAATATAGGGTGTAAAAAAACTTATCAGAAATGCTATTACAAAGAGGATTAAATCCCCAGCTAAAATATGAAACAAAGAGGGTTTTTTAGGCTGCATCTATGTAAAAAAAAACCCCAACCAACACAAAACAAACAAACAAAAAAACCCCCAACCGATACACAAATCTTTTTGAATCCCTCAAAGGCTCAAAAAAGCTAAATAGCACATTTCTCACAGAATGAATGTTACACCCAACTAATCCTGAAATGTACAGTGCAGATAGATTTCAGCTATTGCATCAGCATAGACTGATGCCCTAAACACAATTAGATGGACCCCTTGTCAAAAGTTTGTGCAAAAAATTTGTCCAGAGTTACTGTACCAAATTTTACTCTCTCCCTATGTAAACTGCTTTTAAAGTTTTTAATTTACTATCCACTTTGATTCTAGTGGTCTTATAGAGCATAACGAAGTATTGAAATTTTCTTCTTGCATTTTTTTTCAGGTCTTTCAAGTTGCATATGTCATCATCAAAGCTGCTAATGCTCCACGACCTGGAAACTGGATTTTGGAACGCTCCATAGATGGCACAGAGTTCAGACCATGGCAGTACTATGCAATTAGTGATACCGAATGTTTAACTCGTTATAATATTACTCCAAGAATTGGACCGCCAACTTACAAGAGAGATGATGAAGTGATCTGCACCTCCTATTATTCCAGATTAGTTCCCCTGGAACATGGAGAGGTATGTTGGTTTTTGTACTTGTAGTTTCTGATGAAGAACATGGACTGATAGCAATTTGAAAACCTTTTAATTCCAGTTACAGAGTTCATCGCCATCTGCGCTACCAGGTGATCTGTTAATCTTCTTTAATGGTATCGTCTTTATATCATGTACCAGAAAAGTAAACTTTATAATGTTGGGATGAAACATGTCTTTGGCTCTATGTATTCCCATTACTAAGCTCTTTGTTCTCTCTTTCCACATAATTTGATGGTAGCTATTAGCTGTGAATTATTAGTTACTTTATCCTGAAAGACTGTAACAGAGGCCCTATGTTCTGCCAGGTTTTTCATTTAGTAGAGAAAACTCCTGTGTTAGGAACACCTGGTTGTGTGAGATAAAGCTGCAAACACTGTTGAAGTGCTTGGCACAGCTGGAACTCCTAAACAAGCCTTGGCATTGTTTCAGGGATGTAGCATAATTAAAAGGGCTATGAGTTGTGCAGCCTCGTTGTTGATTGTTCTTTCTTTTAACAAACTCTATTCATGGTACTTGTGTAATTTATTACATAGAGGCAGCCACATAATGAAATGGTACACTAAAACCACGGTTATTCTGTTGTGAATGCTATAATGTATGACCGTGATAATAAATGTGGCGTTATCCCACGGAGAGTGCTAGTAACTCTTAGCTTAATAGAAATCAGTATGTTTTTATTTCTTGAGTAAATAAAGATTGGAATGTATGCAGCTAAGGGCCAAAGTGTGTCAAACATTCACATAAACTTGAAATTATCAGCAAGAAAAAACAATGAAATTCGGTAACATCAAGTCCCATTCACTTCAATCAAATGTTTATTGCAGTCATGTTAGCATCTCCCCAACAGATCAGATGGAACAAAGAAACTTAACCTGTCTAGATAATTAACCAAAAAACCTTTAGGTTGACTATGTACGAACAGTGCCTCTTGTAATGTACATTTAATAGAGCATACAACTCCAGCTCGAAGGATGCCAGAGATTCAATTTACTGACTTTTTCTTCTCATTCATTTTTCCCAATGGTACACATAATTAATTGGGTCACACTATCCAAATATTATGCCTTTTTTTTTTTGAGTGCAGTAACAGAAAAAATAAGAACATAAAAAATGACAGCATTAAATTTCAATGTATTGCATAAAATCATAGAATCATTTAGATTGGAAAATACTTTTAAGGTCATCTAGTCCAACCATTAACCCAGCACTGCTAAGTTCACCAATAAACCATGTCCTTAAGTGACACACTTAATGTCTTTTTAATACCTCCTGGGATGGTAACTCCACCACTTCCCTGGGCAGCCTGTTCCAGTGCTTGACAGCCCTTTCCTTGAAAAAAATTTTCCTAATTTTCAAACTGAAACTCCCTTGGTACAACTCGAAGCCATTTCCTCTTATTGTATCACTTGTCTGGGAGAAAAGACTGACACTCAACCTGGCTACAACCTCCTTGCAGGTAGTTGTAGAGAGCAATAAGATCCCCCTTGAGCCTCCTCTTCTTCAGGCTAAACAACCCCAGCTTCCTCAGCTGCTCCTCATGAAACCCAGCACTTGGCCTTGTTGAACCTCATCCAATTGGCTTCGGTCCATAGATCCAACCAATCGATAAACACGCATGCATAAAACCTGTCATTCATGAAGGACGGACTGCTGCGTTGTAAATGGAATGTCTGTCAGACAGGAATATTCCCTGCACAGAATATCTCACAACCTGGACCCTTGGCACCCTTTTTAGTGCTTTGTAATTGATTCTGGCCACTCTGTTCAGCTTAAGAATAGCCCTGTATGAATCCTGCAGACCAACTGATCTCTATAAGCGTCTGTCTTATATCCAGCACTTGTTAGCATCCTGATGTTCTGCAATCAGCTTGAAGTGTCTTGGTGTGAAATAGATGTTTGGGTGAAAAGACCACGTATCTAAACGTGGATGTCAATAATAACACTTTTTGCCAAATCAGACACTGTGCTATTTTAACTGCTAGATTTTTTACAAGTTTGAAGAGGTATAGCTGCTCTACTGTAAGTTCTGTTGTTTGCCTGATCTTGAAGATCTGCTTCCAGAAATTTACATAATGAAGTTAGGGCTTGTGATGAATTCCAAGGCTTAAAATGCAGTTATTTGAAAATGGTCCTGAATTATGGGGTACAAATAAGTAAAAAAAATGTAATACAAATATATCTCTGTGTTTAAGCTTATATAAGCAATATATTAGCCAAATTTAGCAGTGTGTGAAGAGAATCATTATATTTGTTCTTTAGTGTCTTAGTCACTATCCCTACTGTTTTTGCCTTTTCTTGCTTGGAAAGATTCCTTTACTGTCTCTAAAAATTATAGTGTATTATTACAGAATTTAGAATACATCTATAGTCGACTATATGTATGTTAAATTTTTCAATAGAAGCGGTGCAGTGCTATTTGAATATTTGACCAACAATTCTGCCTTGCAGTTCCCAGCAGAAAACATGACTTCTGAATGAATATGTTGCCACCAATTTTCCTAAAGAGAACAGACTGACTGTGGTGGGCAGCTTCAGTCTTCAGTTGCATAAAACATGGGTACAAGGAGGAAAAGTCCTGTCTGTGACAGGATGCAAGAAGAGTTCTGAAATTGTAACAAGGAAAATATGGGTCAGAGACTAGGGACATTTCTAACAATAAAGCCAGAAAGGGCTGGAAAAGATTGCCTTGGAGGATTGTGGAGTCAGCACCAACCATGGTCTTCAAGAACAGATTGGTCAAACATCTAACAAATTTAGTAAATCCTGCTTTGGCATAGGAAATGGACTAGAAGAATTCTCTGTGTTTCTATGAGAACTGAACACTATATAGGGTGGTGTTAATTTGCAGGTTTGGACCTGGAAAAATTTTGGTTTTCAGAACTGTTATTCTGCGGTTGGAAAATGAATGGGGTATCAGAAAAGTGGAATTCTTTGAACACAGTGTGGTAGAATGTTAAGATGGAATGGTGGTAACCAATAAATGGCAAAATTATAATTTTGGAAGTGTGACCTCCATTACTAGTCTCCCCTTTTATGTCTTTGAAAGAACACAATTACTCTCTGGGAAGCCCCTAGCTCCACTGAGTGCTTGGATTTTTTGAAATACTAGTAAAATATTCTTCATTATTTAGAAATATTTTCAGGGGAACAATTTGACAGTACTGGACAAAGTTAAAACTATTAAGTTCAAGAGTAGTATGTGAGACAAAATTACTCCTCATAAAGGGGGATATGTCATGAACTCTAAAATGTGGCTTACTGACCCATTTGTTATGGACACCAGGTGAACTTTTTTACATTTGTTTGTTGCCTGTAGGGTTTTGTTTTTCAGTTTCTTCCATAAAATGGAACAGGAACTGTAGGGTCATATGAGACTATATCCTTGTGTTACTAAGTTACTTTGGAAAGTAACAAAGTTTCCTAAGTTACTTTGGAAAGAAGGAAGCACAGAGTAAACTGTGCAGCTTGATACCAAATGATACTTAGGGGGGTCGATTAGAACTGTGCAAGAAAGATGGAGACCGGATGAGTGGATTTGTGGTGGCAGCCCCTTGCTTTCAATTGTCATCTGTATTGTGGCTTCCCACTGCATTCTCGCATCACCAAATACTCCTTGCTGACTGTGCAACCCTGTCACTTCTAGGTGTAGAATTAATGACCCCAGATTGAGAATGTGTGCCACATTATGTTTTGCAATAAGATCTTTTCTATTTGTGGAGAAGAGATCTGTAAGGACAAAACTGTGCCTATGGCCAGAGTTACGTGTTCCATTCCAATGAGGGAGAGGAAGCAAGACTGCAGGAACTAGGGACTAACCTTGTTACTGTTCTTTTCTTTGTACTATCTTCATAAAAGTCCAGGAGTCTCGGGACTATGATGAAGTGATAGTGGTGATTTCAGTGGTGGTTTCAGAAATGTGTGAGTCAGGAAGCAGGAATTTTACCTGTAGATAGACAATGGGGAAATAAAAGGAATTCTGTGTAGTTTAACATGTCACCACCTGGAGCTGTTGTGAAAGAAGTTTAAGTTCTATGGTTTGGATTCTCAGACTGATATTGTTCCAAACAAATCACAATTGTATTTATGATTAAGCCAGCCTTTCTTTCTAGATTCACACATCACTGATCAATGGTAGGCCTAGTGCTGATGATCCTTCACAGAAGCTTTTGGAATTTACTTCTGCACGATACATTCGCCTACGACTTCAACGTATTAGAACTCTGAATGCTGACCTCATGACTCTCAGCCACAATGATCCTAAAGAACTAGACCCCATTGTTACCAGAAGGGTAAGCTGATTGTTCATAAAGGGTATTCAGATAACTTGATGGGAGAGAATATTCTTATCTCCTTGGGAAAGAGGCAGTTCTTAATCCTTGCCATTCACAGAGTTGTTTTGATATGTTGTTAATTTTGCCTTCCCTTTGACAGCATTAACAGCAATAACCTTGTCATAAACAACTTTGAGAGAAAACTTTTTAGAGATTGTTTTTATTTGGGTTTTTTTTGTTTGTTTTACTTACTTCTGTAAATGATTTATGCTAGGGACAGTGTTTCTAATGCTTTATCATCAAAATTAAAAATATGGTTTGGATTATGGAAATACCACTTGAGGTTGCTGTTGATGCAAATGTAGTACCTTTTCTGGTGTATCAAGCATTTCAGAACCCAGTGCTGTCATTCATAAAAATAAATACTTGAAAACCTTACCATTGTGAATTTTCATGTCTCATGAGAATTTTCTTAATTTTTGTTTCAAAGCCCATGATAATAATGTAATAATAATGTAAAACCTTGGAGAGAATTCTGAGTGTGTTGACTGATACGTACACATTTGATATTGAAACTGGGGAAACTGAGGCCCCAAGCACTTAGGCTGACTTCTCCATGCTCTCATATAAATTCAGTATTGGAACCCTAATGACAGCATCTATCTTGACTGACAGTTGTGCAGTATTTCTGCTTTGTATCTCGCCATTTTGACCATTTTAATTTGCCCACAATTCATAGGTTACGACATCACAGGCTTCAAGTTTTTCTATGAAGTAGGCTTTCTGATGAGGACAGAAAAACATAAGAAGTGTTTCCTCTATCCCTTCCTTTCTAGCTCTTTGCCTTGAATAATATCTGCAGGCAACGCTTCCTTGTGCAGGAACAGGACTTTTGCAGTTTGTGACTTCTCTGATACAGACAATCCTTGTGCTGTCTGGATAGCTGAGTACAAGGGAGAAAGGAACTTGGATTTGGTTAAATTTGGTGGGTACTTTCAAGTCAGGGCCACTTCTACCTTGGTCATGCAGGTGCTCATTCAGCTGCAGCGTTTTAAAGTGTAAAATCTGGATGTGTTCTGCATGTTCTGTCTGACTCCTATGGGAATTGCTAGCATGAAGACTTCAAGAGCACAGTATTGGACGGCTGCTCCAGCTTGTGCCTTGCTGGCAGTAGGGAAATGCACAGCCTGAGCAGGTGAGGTGTTCCTGTGGAGCAGACTGGTTGATATTTAGATCTATTGATAGTATTGGAATATCAAGAAATACACCACCAAAAGGAAAGGGTTGACGTGGAAGCATGCAAACATACCGCTGAGAAATGAGAATATTGAGGACAAGCATTCCCACTGCTTTTGTGACATACACAGTTGCACAATCCCGGGTTTAGGACTACTCCACCTAGCACTACTTAGTGCAGTTGTGCATGAAAAGCTACACATTTTCAGAACACATAGGTTTTATTGGGCGGAGTTCCCAAATACTGATGTCTCAACTTTGTGTCTCACTGTGCAACCAACTGTAACAAAGATAATCCCTTCCAGCTTTTTGGATGCTGTTTTATTGTTTTTGAAGACTCTGCATCCAGCTGTTGATACAAATTATGTTTGGTTTCTTGTACATAGTCCTGAAAAATGGCCGATGCAGAACTTTTCTAAGTGTTCAATAGCACCTTTATTTCTGTCTTTGTTTATTTATTTCTGTCTGTAGCATTTGATTAGCATTGGTCTCTCTCCTTCAACTTCAAGCTGCACACAGCTGCTGTGACCCATACTCTGTAAGAAAATAACACAAAGGAGATGAAGGAGGGAATGCAGTGAAAAATACAGTTCTGCTCTTGTCCTCCTCCTTTTCTCAGTCTCAACCTCCTTCTCTGTAGTTAAGGACTTACTGTTCATGATAAGTCCCTGAATGATTTTTGTAGTTCAAGCATAACATTAAAAACCCTCCTAAAACACTGAATATAATAAGAAATTTTAAAACAAAACAAAACAAAAAAGTATGAAATCAAAGAGTCTATTTTATTATAGTTCCAAGATTGTTCAAAGAAATAACAGTCCAGGAGTCAGCATGTCTGACCACCCAGGAACACCTCCTCTTCCTGAAGCAGATGACTTCAAGGTTGTTAGGTCTGACAGTCTTGAACTCTTCTCTTAGAAGTATCCTCAAAAAGTGTTTCTTTTTCGTTCCCCTGTAGTACATAATTCCCAGGATACAAACAGGCCAACCATGTTGATACTGCAGCTGTAACTGAACCCAGATGGTCATTTCCTGCCTCTTCTTTTCCTTGAAAATTAAATCCTTTCCTTATGTATGTTGCTTTTGCTCACCACCTGGCAATATTAATGGATAGTATTCTGCTGTATCACCAATTTTGAGGCTAAGAGTTTGAATAGAATATTTCAGTGGCTACACGGTAGTAACAAAGAGCTGGTCTGTAAGTGAGTGTACAAAGTGGTTTTAAGGGAGGGCGGAGTTCCCATGTTAAGAAAGCGTACTCTTAGTTCCCAGACTGACATTAAAATATGGCAATTTTTTAATGCTTTATGGTTTCTTAAAGGGTGAAAAAAAGGTGGGTTTTTTTTACAAGTAAATTTTGACTGAGGTCACACTTGGTAGTCTTTTCTGAAGCTGAGGAATTTTACATACTTACTTAAAAGTCAGTTATTGTTTCATACCAATGAGGAAAAACATGGGAAAAATAAATAAAGCAAAAATAGAAAGTTTCCCCAAATACTTTAAATACTTTAAAGTATTTTTTTTATTTTTCAAGTCACATTTTATTTTACAGAGTAGGACAGGGAAATGTAAATACATTTAAATGTCTTTTATTCATCCCTTTTTCAACTTTGTTTTTTGTAGTACTACTATTCAATAAAGGACATCTCTGTTGGTGGTATGTGTATTTGTTATGGCCATGCTCGAAGCTGCCCTCTGGATGAAGTCACAAAGGTATTCTTTTATCTCATTATTTTCACAAAACAACTTTTCCAATTAAAATAAAAAATCACCTAAGGAGAATGAGAAAGAGGAAGGTAAAAGAGATCTTAGGATATGGTGCATACAAATTATTTGCCATATTTTTCTTCCTTTTCTGAGAAGCATATCTGGGTCTCTGGTAGTGTAACTTTTTTAAAGTAACCTTATTTTCTTTGGCATTGAATTTAAGCAATTCAAGGGGCACAAGAAATAGTCTCTCTTGCAACACAGGAGATTTGCCCCTCCTGTTGTAGAAAGGCTATTTCCCAAGAGTTGATACAGCATGGTTGAGCAATTTAATGTTAATTGTAGGGTATTTGTGGGTCTTGACATTTTTTGGAGTTAGGCCGATACTGGGCAGACTTTTGGCAACATTGATTAAATTATCCATTAAAAAATTTTTAAAGGAAGTAAATTTTTTATTCTTAGAAGTTGCAGTGCCAGTGTGAACACAACACATGTGGAGAGAGCTGTAACAAATGCTGTCCAGGCTACCACCAGAAACCATGGAGACCAGGAACCCTTTCTGCAGGGAACAAATGTGAGAGTAAGTATGCAGACATTTAGTTAGTTTCATGAAGTCTTACTATTTTCTTGCTTGAGTTTGCTTTCATATAGATCTGTACTAATTCATAAGAAAAATCCATGAACTCTGAACTGTCTTCATGGGATTGTTCAAAGGTAGAAAGCCTACTTTTAATTGTAACTGTTAAGTTGATTTTAAATAATCTGTCCAACCTGACTTCCTGGCTAGTGAAGTTGTCATGTAGTATAGCTTTCAGAGTCTCTTTTTCAAAGGAATTTGTGGATTTATTGTAGTCCTGTAGAAACTAGCAGATTTGCATCAATCATTTTGTTAGCTACTTGAAATGCAAATTTCTTACATTGATCATAAATTTTGTCAGATGAACAACTTTGTTCTGATAACAAAGGTTTTGAAAAATACTCCCTATTGGCCAATTACATTTCAGATTGTCTGATAGATTGACTTAAGCTGTGCTGGTATGGCTGATTGTGTTCCTAGGGCTAGTCGATGCATTTTTTTCTCTTCACAGTGCTAATGCATAGCACAAGCTGCAGACAATTAAGAACTTATTAGATAAAATTTAAAGTTCTGGATGGAAAAGTAGTATTTTTGGTTAAGGCATTTGCACCAGTCTTAATATCACTCTTTGGAAAGTAGTTGTTTATGACAGTTTGGACTGTCATAAACCTAAATCAAATTTATACTTGTGTACTGGCATTGTTGACTTCTCAGATTTTTGCCTATAATACAAATAAGAGAGGAATTAGGCAGATTTTCTTCTGCAGAAGACGTAAAATGAAGGAACAGTTATTACTAATTAACACATCACTGCTGACCTCAGTCCTGACAGGATTGTCTTAGTGGGATCTACAGAATACTGTTAAAAACAGTGCGATTGAAATGGTGATAGTGGTTTTGAAATATGCTAACTTGCTAAGAAATAGAGTGTATTAAGACTGTTGAAGCATCTAGCATGGTTAAAGGGAAAAAGCACACTTTTGAGACAAGTTGATAGGCTCTTCTACTTACATTTTCCACTTTGAAAAATGTCAGTGGTATAGGAACTGTTACACAATATAAATAAAAAAAAAAATTTCCATTTCTTCTCAGAGTGCAACTGTCATAACAAAGCAGAAGATTGTTATTACAATCAGAGTATTGCAGATCAGAAAAGGAGCATGGATATTCATGGCCAGTATACAGGAGGTGGCGTGTGTTTAAACTGTACTCAACATACTACTGGGATCAACTGTGAAATGTGTGCTGATGGATATTTTAGACCACACAAAGTAAGATCTAGAAAATACCATTCTCATGTTTTGGTGAATTACAGTGTAGTATCATGGTGTGTATTTCAGCTGATTGTAAGTGATATATATATTTTGATCAGTTACATAATAGCTAAGAACTGTAGAGGGTTTTTTTGTAAATCATATAACAGCAAAACTTTCAGGAAAAACCAAAATACTTGTCCAGTTGTGTGGGAGGGCAGGTCAAACTGTTGGAGAAGAAAAAAATAAGTAAGGATGAAGCTTGACATAGTAGTGTACAAATGTGCATATTCTGATAGGAAACCCATTTTTCCTGTGTATAAAGCTATAAAAAGTGCCAGTATTAAAGTCTTCAAAAGTGCTAACATTATGTACCATCCTGAATCAGGCCCTGTCAAACAGTGTTAAAAAGGACTGTTACATGGTTTTAAGATCAGACTCTTTGGCTCATGAGATGTTGCAACAAATATTCTTCTTGATGTGATTATTGTAGGACTTGTGCTCTCTGAACCTGTGTACTTTCCAGTTTATTGACAAGTGTCGCTCTTCAGAAAAATGACCTAAACTCTAGAAGACATTTGTTAAGATGTGGCTAACAGAGTTTGAGTCCATAGGAGTATGGCTAGGTAGCTGGCACAGCTCATCCAAAGAAGTAAATTGGAGTCAGAGATTATGTTACAGTTGCTGTAAGAAGCATTGAAGAAAAGTCTTCAATCAACTTGTAGCCATTAAATGTGTGTCTAGAGGTCATTAATGATTTGCTTTACAGCTGAATCACCTCAAAAGAAAATTTTCCCTGAAAAAAAATAAAGTCCTTGCCATATTCATTGCATCACCTTATGTTTCAAAGATATATAGATCATGAAGTCAGAATGAGTCTACATTAATAGATAATCTGTCCTTCCATTGAACACAGAGGCAAAGATTTCTTTAATTTCCTTTCTCTTTGAACCAGAATATCTTTGCAAAAAGCATCCATTCTTGTCTTCAACATTTCACTATCTTTGGCAAGCCATCACAATGGTTAATTACTGTTACATTAAAAAAAATGTCCATTTATGCTCAGCGTGTCAGGCTTCAGCATCTAGCCCTTAGCAGTTACTATACCTTTGTGCTATTGAAGACCAAATTTTGTTCCTACATTTAAGTTTTTTTCTAGACTGCAATCCCCTGATCTTTCTGTTGGCTAAAACTAGATCTATTTTGATCTATTGTTCCATATTAGCTTTTTCCAGTCTTCATTACTTTTAGTTTTGGTGATCGAAGACAAGAAACAGACGTAACTGTACTTTTCCCAGTTAATAATTTCAGAATTTGACAGACAACTATCATTTTGTAGGTTTCTCCATATGAGGATCACCCCTGCTACCCCTGTGACTGTGACCCATTCGGCTCTCTGAGTTCTGACTGTATTAAAGATGAGCACCATTCTGACTCTCAGCGTGGTAAGAGAGCGGGAAGTGCCTTTTCCCTAAGCTTCAAATCTGGCTGTATTTCTAGTTTGAGGGAACACTTATCTACTTTTGAATGGCTGCCTGTTAGGTACCACTTCAAAGCAATGGTAAATCTTTAGGAAGGTGAGGCTAAGGCGTAACACAATTTTATGATTTTAAGGTAGGTCAAGTCCCTGAATGTGTTCTGTTGGGATTGTGGGCTCCTACTATGTAAAGCAGCGTGAGGGATTGAGATCTAACACTGTTGTTTGTGAATGCTGTTACAGCTGTCACAAAATCCATTTTGCTGCAGTTTCTGTGCATCTGGTACTTTAGCATGAAAAATGGGTGGTGAGACTGACCTTATGCCAAGTATCTGTGTGGAATATAACATAGAATGTAATAAAAAAGGAATGCTGAATTATTTACATCCTCTGAGACATCTTGAAAACAGCCTATTGCCTGCTCTTATTTATTTTTATCTCTACTTTTGCTATTCAAGGAACTTGGCCAGGTCAGTGTCAATGCAGAGAAGGTTACACGGGAGAAAAATGTGATCGTTGTGCATTTGGTTATCAGGGCTATCCAAACTGCCTGCGTTGTAACTGCAGCCTGATTGGTAGCATTAATGAAGATCCATGCATGGAACCTTGTCTTTGCAAAGTGAGTACTGAACTGTCATTTTTGTTTAAAATTGAATCTGTGCACTGATTTGTAAACTCCTTTTTAGTAATGAAGTTACTTCATTAACTGGGGAGATCACTTCTTTTATAGGAAGTACCCTGGTGTAACTGTACATCTGACAACCTAGAACTTAAAATTACTAACTATTCTCTGTACTGAAAAATATGGTAATTTATATAGAGTAGTTCTGTATGTTACTGATACAAAATTTGCTATAATAATGGGCCAGGGTGACATTAAAATGAAATAAAACTGTACATGTGAATGTGAGGGAGTCACAGAGAGAATGAGTGTATACCTAGCAGTATTTAGTTTTAGGGGTGAGCTGATATTTCTCTGAAGTGATTGATTTCTTGTAAAAAACTGGATGTGTTTGAAACATCTGCTTTGTGTGAGGAAACAGCAGGCATTTGGAAAGAACTGTTGGAACAATTGCACTAGACATATGTATGAAACACGATTTAATTATTCAATTGCAAAATATAAACCATAAAAAAATGTTTAAAGAGAGAATTTTGCAGCCTTTTATATTTTGGTAAATATCCAAACCCCTTAAAATGTCTTGCAGCTGTAGATACCGCTGAATTTAATTACAAAGCTGTATGTTAATATTTAAAGAAGTTACTTAATTTTCTGAACCAAATGTTAGCTAGTAGTTTATGTATTTGTTGCCAAGTATGACAGTGAACAGGAGCAGAAAAAACGTGGTTTGTTTGACAATTTTTCTGAAAATTCTTAGTCCTTTTGCATAATTTATCTGATCCAAAATATCAAACATGTAAATAACCAGAGTCTGGAAGAAAGAAATGGCTCCAGTAGCCAATTTAAATATGAAAAAAGGGATACAACCTTTTTGACTGATTTTGAGCTAGAGTAATGCTATATCAGCCAATGCAGCTAACTGGTGAAAATTTTGTTACAAACTGGACAAGAAACTGCCCCCTTTCAGTGCCGTAATGGGCATGAGCCTGGCATACAGAATTTTTAGGTCAGATCACTAAGAGTGTCACCAGCCATCAGGCCACCCTAAAGAGATGAAAGGAGAAAAGTTGTGTGCTCCAAATATCAGGTGAAGGAAACAGGATTTGTAAGACTTGGTAGGCTCTGTGAACACAGTAGAGCAAGCATAAAACAAGAATAGTTTTATACGCTGCCTTGCATGATATTTGATCTTTCACGAAACACAACTCTCGAGGCCTAGTTGTTGGGTAAGATTTTTATTTTTCATTAAGAAATAAATAATTTCTGTGTAATAATGTTGCAGAGACAGTAAAATATTTGATCCAAATGCATCCTAAGATCGAGAAATAAAAAAGCTGAAAAGACCATATAAATACTATTTTTGTAAAAATCCAAGATTTTAAAATCTCATTATCTCAGGAGCCACTTTACCTGAGATTTTTTCCAAGTTTGGATATTAACAAACACAAGCAGTCATCCTCAGCCTTTGAGTCAGAGCTGGGGATCACAAATTTTTAATATGCTTTGCAAAACCCACATGTACTTTGCTTACAAAAGCCCATAACCTGCCCATTTAGGGAGGTCTTACATAAACTTGACATACCAAACACTGCAGAGGAAGAGACAGCTGGAAGTCTCAGATTTCTTTCTAGTAAGCCTGAAAGTTTCTCTATGGAACCAAATCTGATGTAAGTCTGGAATCTGGAGTGATTCTTTTGACTGAAGTGAGGGTACCCTGGTAACTGCTTCTGAAAGCAGAATTTGGTCTGCAGGTTTTGCATTTCACGTGGCAATGCAGAGCTCATCTAGGCCTCCTCAAAACAGAAAGGAAGTTGTGCTTCACTTGTACACTCTGCAGCCTTGGTGTCCTAACCCATATGCATCTGGGAACTGTGTGGGGTGCTCTGTGAAGTTCTCTTTGCCTTTGTAGTGGAATTTTCCCATAGTGGAAACCAAAGGTTGAGATGGGAGAGTGGTATGTGTCCAGATTTTGTCCTGATGCAAAGCTAGGACATTACTGGAATCTTGTCCCTGGCAGTAGGAAATGTTCTGTATGTTACTGTGTAGATATGTCCATGGAGATCTACTATTTACACAGCTTTGTGGGCATTTATCAAGTATCTCTGCTGGTCTGTCTGTCAGCAGCAGTTGTCTATAAACTTTTTGATGAAATAACCACATATTGGCTGTACAAATTTTACATTAAAAAAAATACTGAGTGTGTTGCTTTGGCTTTTTTCCCCCCCCATTAAAGTCTGCATTGAAAGAGATATGTAGCAGTATGCTCTGAAATACCCAATTTGCATGGTAAAGAGGCAGCAGGCCAGCGAAAGTAGCTAAAGGAGTGTAGCACCTCTGGTTTTGGAGTAGGAGTTTCTGGACCTTAGCCAGAGCATACTGGGAGGAAGAGCTGCCAGCCATTACAAGTATATGTGGTGTTCTTCCAGAAGAGATGGCAGCAGTAGAGGGGAGCACAGTGTAAGTATTAACAGAAGGCTGAGGAACCGTTGTCTTGACGCTGCCTGTGGTAGCTCCAAGAGCCTGGCCTTAAAAGTGAACTTTCTGGTGAGCTATCTGAAAGGTAATGCGTCTGGATTCAGTAAACGTGAGAATTTATCTCCAGAGCAAACTACACAGTCAAGCTACAAGAGATGTAGACTGGCAAGATGGCAGAAGCTTTTCAAACACTGCCTGTGTGCTGAAATTTTACTGCAATAGAGCCCTTGCTGGGACTTGTTTAGATTTTGATGAACTGGCAAATTCTGATGAATTTTTCTAATCAGTTTCAGTTTTAAGCTGTGAGTCTTATTCAATAATCCTGCTGTGCTGAAATATGTTTTCTTTTATAACCTTCTGAATGCTGTTGTACCTAAATCCTATCTAATCCACTGTATTTGTTACCATAATAATGCTGATGTGAACCAAATGTTATATGCCTTTGACAGGAAAATGTAGAAGGCGAAAACTGTGATCTCTGTAAACCAGGATTCTACAATTTGCAAGAAAGAAATCCTCAGGGCTGCACAGAGTGTTTCTGCTTTGGTGTTTCTGATGTCTGTGACAGTCTTACATGGCCTATTAGTCAGGTATTTATATGTTCTGTCCATGACCTAATATTCTTTCCTCAGGCAGCTGTGAAATATTTCTCTTTGACATGTGCCCAAGTTAACTGCAAATTCTGGTATGCATCTCCTTACAGAGGAATGGATTTTCAGTATCATTAGGCAGCTCTGAGGTAGTCAGCATGTCATCACAGCATGTGTTTTTGCCCCACTGGCTTGCAGTAATATCAGAAATATTGGGTAGTGGAGGCTGCAGTAATGCACTGGAAAAAATGCGTTTTTTTCTGACTGGTTTTTTCATTCTGAAGCGATGAACCCAAACTTGTTTCCTTGCTCTCGTATCTATTGGACAAGGCCAGAGTGACCTGGCAATATTCCCAATACTCTTTCTTAGCACACAGTGATTTAAATATCACTGTCTTCTGAATAGACAGTTCTTGAGTTAGGGGGCTTTGGGGACACTATTTTCCAACCAAATTCCTTATGTATCTTTGCAGAGCTAGTCACACTTTAGTCTCCTGATTTGCGTGCCAATAAAAAGGGAGGAAAATACATCAAATTGACTGGAATTCTAAGATGATTCTGTAAAACTCTCAGTGAGAAGAACAAAATTCTCTCATCTTGCTCCCACTTTTGGGACTGTGGATTTCTCTTTTCTGCAGCTGAGTGCTATCTATAAATGGGGATGATCAGACTCATAGCCTTGGAAGTTCTGTATTTTTGTGTTGGGGAATTGCATCGGCATAATGTTAATTTTGTTGGAAGGATGAAAAATCACACTCATTATATTTTTGTTCCTGTCTACTAGAGAGGTGGAGACTATCTTATTCTGAAGTAGCATATTTGCATATATTGGGTGTCAGACATGGCTAATGAAAGTGCTTCTATATCCATCAGTTTGAATTATTATCTTGGAGAGGGTGAATGCTTTCTCAGTGACCCAAAGCCTGAATTCCATTGATATTACTATTTCTTGCAGATATCAGACATGACTGGATGGCTTGTTACTGATCTGTATAATGCAAGGAGTGTGCAACCTCAGAGAAGCCAATTTGATGGACCCCGTCAAATCAGTGTTAACAACACTGAGGCTGTGAAAGTGCTGAAACATACTTATTACTGGTCAGCACCTGAGGCATATCTGGGAAATAAAGTAAGTACTCACCTAGGGATTCAAAACTCCTTTATAATTTCTCTGTCTTAACCTATTGGTCTAAATATATAATTTTTGTAACTCAAAATTACGCATAAGCCCTGGTATTACGACACTTCCCAATCTTATCTCTGCTCTTCAAATCATACTGTTCCTTTCCAGACATTCCCAGTACCCTCTTTTTGCTCTTTGAGCTCATCCATCTCCCTACTTTCTACTCTGCCTGTCCTTGACAAAATATGTCTCTTTTTCTCTTGACTGTTACTGACTTATATGCTCACATTCCCCATATTCTTAGTTCCTATCCCGAAGCTTACACCATTCATGCCTTGTCCAATACAGTAGACAGGACCATTAAATTCCCTTACCTGTCTCTTGTCCATCTTCTGTTTTGCATGTATTAGTTTTCAGCCAACTAGTCTTTAATTTTTGCCCTGGTTGCTAGCTAAAGCTCTGGGTCTCCTATTTGTTGGCAGCAAAATCACAGAATAGTTGAGGTTGGAAGGGACCTCTGGAAGTCATCTTGCCCAATCTCCCTGCTCAAACATGGTCACCTAGAGCAGGTTACCCAGCACCACATCCAGAGAGCTGGTTCTGAGTATCTCCAGGAATGGAGACTCCACAACCTCCCTGGGCAACCTGTACCACTGCTTGGTCACCCTCACAATAAAAGTGATGTTCAGAGGGAACTTCCTGTGTTTCAGGTTGCAGTCATTTGTGGCCTCTTGTCCTGGCGCTGGACACAATTAGAAAGAATCTGGCTCCATCCTATTTGCACCCTCCCTTTAGGTGTTTGTGTATATCGATGAGATCTCCCTGAGCCTTTTATAGTCTGGACAGTCCTGCTACTATCAGTCTTTCCTCTTATGAAAGATGCTCCAGTTTCTTAATAATTTTAATGGCTCTTTGCTGGACTCTTTCCAGCATGTCTGCCTCTCTCTTGTACTGGAAAGCCCAGAACTGGAGTCGGAACTCCAGCTGTGGCCTCACCAGTGGTGAGTAGAGAGGAACTTTGCAACCTTATCTTTAATTTTTTTCAGTCTCTGCCCATGCAGCCCTGTTTTATTGGTATAGTCACACAGTAAATGAAGACAAGTCTAAGAAGTGTAACCTTCAGGAGTAGCTTTTGCGCAGGGCAGCCCGCACTCAAATTGTGATCTCTTATTCATTTAATATAGGTCTAACTGTTGGCTAACTTACTTTGAAGTAGTCAGCAGCAGTTGTGGGGCTAAGGACTCTGAAAGGTGGAGCATGGAATGTGAATAACTCCAGCGTGCTGTGCCCCTTGGCTAGGATGATTGTGTATACCTCTGCTATTTGTTGAAAGTCCTGTAAGTGTTTCACTGAATGAGGGCACTTACTTGAATCACCTGTAGTGCCTTGAGCTAGCTTTCACCACCTGTACGGCAACAAGCCAGTGCTTGTCCCTGTGCTGATACGCATGGCATGTTAATTTTTTCCTGGAAAGTGGTATTTGTAAGCCATGTACTCCTATAATTTGGACATTGTACTGACCCATGTAATTTCTTTGTGTTGGTTGGAGGTTATCGTGTTGTTAAGACTTTACTTTTTATTCTTTCAGCTCACAGCTTTTGGTGGAGACTTGAAGTATACGGTATCTTACGACATTCCAATGGAGAGTGTGGACAGTGATATAGTATCTAGTGTGGATGTCATCATTCAGGTGAATTTTTTTTTCAGCTTGTTACTATTCAGACATTATTAGGAATCTATGAAGGAGTTAAAAAAATAAAATAATACTTCTATAGTAGTAGTTTTGTCAATTTTAAGTCCCTTAAAAATCACTACCAAGATTTTATTACTGCTTATTTCTCTGATTTTCTGACCCGTTTGTCTGAAATTGTAGGTATTCAATATTAGTTTTAAATGATAAATACCTAAAATTCAATCTGTGTGTAAATGGGTGAGGTGTTTATTACCATTTCTACAAAGCTGTTTACAAGACTACAATAAACTTGAAGAACTTGCATTTATGAAACAGATGAGTGTTCTTGCTGGTTGCCTATTTTTCTAGATTTATCTTGTAGTTAAAAAATAAGGCTCTATATTGAATCCAGGCAACTCCAGAAGCATTATTTTTTAATATATACATAGCAATAAAACAAAGGAGAGAGGAGATTCTGTTTTGTAGAGGTGTTCAATTCTTGAAATTTAATTTATTCTTTTCCAAAAGAAAAGTATTTCTAAAGTTTCTGAACCAAAAAAGAATGGGATTGTGGTCTTCCTTGAAGCCATGGAAAATTTAGACCTTTTACTTACCTAATGCAAGAAATCTAGTTTGATTGACTCTTTTCTGTATTTCATGGGTGTATATTTGACACTAAATGTAATTGTTTAATAAAATTTACATACAAATGTGGAAAATGTTTTCTCTGTCTTTCAATTTCAGGGTAATGGGCAGATTCTGAGTACAAGAGCAGCGGGCTTGTCATTACAGCCATATGAGGAGTACTCTAATGCTGTGAGATTCGTATCGGAGAATTTCATAGAGTTCAATACAAAAAAAGCTATAGACCGGGAAATGTTGATGACTGTTCTGGTAAATGTGACCCATCTTCTGATCAGGGCCAACTACAACATTGCCAAGAAAGCTGTGTACAGGTGAGTGAGACAAAATATTTAAGTTCATCTATATACTTCTGTGATTTTTCTGCGTATGAATCACTATTCGTAGAATATTCCTGAGGTTTTATGTTAATATTTTCTAGAAAAAATGTTATTTATTGAATTTTCTCAAGACCAGTCTTGTCCTCAAAATAAAGTTATATGAAGTGTGTGGAAAGGGGCATTTGCTTTCAAAGATATAACATCTCAGAAACATTGTTTTGTGCTTTAAAGGAATACTGCATATAAGCTTTATTACAATGGCTGCTTTGTTTAGAGGGAAATACCTCTAAGCTCTCAACAGTATGCTTGTTTTGGTATGTGGCAAGTTAATCCTGACTATTGGAAACCTGTCAGTAAAGACATTGGTTGTAATTTCTTTTGATGTTTTTTTGTAGATGTTATTGACACTCATCTCTAAGAGAGTGGTTAATTGGAAAATTGTGCTGGAATGGACTAGCTGATCATTCCAACATTGGCAGTATCTGCATCAGACCACAAAGATGTCTGTTTTACCTGTTCTCCAAGATACAGGAATAAAGTTGTGTCACTCCCCAGAGAATAAGCTCATCCTTTTTTTTCTTAGTTTCCTTAGACTCACGAACAGCCTTTCTTCCTCATTCCCTAATTTGGTAGCATTTCGTGCCAATGAAATAGGACTTGATAGCAAATTTGCTTTGTGCCTTTTTGTGCACCAACACCATTCTGGGTGATATTTATGTCCACTTAGGTATAGTGTGTTCATCTTTATGGAATGTTTGTAAAGATTTCTTAACAAAATTTTGCATGTGGCTGAGAAGATTGTCTCTGCTGCAAAATGCCACTGTTTGTAGTAGGAGATTTTTTGTTCTGTTGTGTTCAGTATCAATGAGCTGGTGCTGTTTCTCCCTGCTTATCCACCTGTGATACGTGTCCATTTTAAACATGGTGCCAGTAAAGCTGTCTTACTTCAGGACAGCTACAGAAGTCTGGCCCACTGAGGTACCACTAATACCACAACAGAGGGGAAGGATTTTGTTTAAACCACTCCACAGGAGAAGAGACAATTATTAGTAATAATAATGATAACAGGAGGAAGGCACATCTACTGCCAGAATTGGAAATGCTGTGATAAGACAATGATCATAGACTTTTTACAGCAGAGATTTGTGCCTGTTCCTCAGCTGTCCCTGCCGGGGATCAGCACTTGGTGGTGTTACTTACTTAGAAGTAAACTCCAGTTCAGAATCAAATCTGGGGAACAAATGATGTTTTCATACTTGATCCTAGGCTGGACTCTGTGACTCTGGATACTGCAAGTGCAAATGTTATAGATCTTTCTTCAGCACCAGATGTGGAATTCTGTGAATGTCCTCAAGGTTACACAGGAATATCATGTGAGGTAACCTCTTACAGTGTTTTATGTATGCAAAATTATCTCCTATCAAAAGGGATCAAAGTTTTAAAGGCAGGCTGCCTTTAATTATACTGCCATAAAAGTATATGTTCTGTGGTGAATTGCTGCTTACTATACACAACGCTGTAGATATTTTCTTTCAGATGCGCTAAATGGGATTGTAAACGTATTTCTTAATTCTTTTTGGTGACACTAAAAGATGATGTTGCACTTCAGAATATCAGTGTTGCAGAGAGATCAGCTGTGAAAGCTCTGGGAAGCTGTTTTGAGCTTCCCTTACTCATTAATAGAACTTTTTATGGATCTGAATCATGTACAGTTTATTTCTGTTATGTGTCATTAAGTTTATGGGGGCAATAAAGAACCTTAGCAGGGAGGAAAGCTAGCTTTTGGAAGAACCCACAAGGGTCAAATGTGTTGTGGAAGGTGGTGTCTTGTATATCAGTGAATAGAAGATTAGAGAGGCACAGCCCCATCTGCAGAATAGCAGGAATTATTTTGACAAATAATTTTGCTACGAAGCCTTGTACCATAGCACTGTTAATGATTCTGCAGACGAGGTAAAACATCTGGTTTTTATATTATCCCATAATAAAGAACTTCACATATTAAACCGCACAAAACTTTTGTGCCTCCAGGGGACAAAGAGCTGAATTAAAGTTTTATGAAGTTAATTCTTATCCCCTTTATTCAGTGCAAGTAAAAAACAACCTCCAGAAAAGAGCTACAGTGACATCAATAGAGTTGAAAGAGCATTCAGTTACCACAGCGTGAATGAATTAGATGGTGGGTGGTCAGAAGTGCACTCTTTGAAAATGTTTTGATGTGTACTTTCAACACAGATAAAGCTACTGCTTTTTCCCCCTAATTTCTTTTCAGTCCTGTCTCCCTGGGTACTACCGTGTGGATGGAATACTCTTTGGAGGTATTTGTCAACCCTGCAAGTGCAATGGGCATGCAACTGAGTGTGATATTCATGGTGTTTGCTTTGTAAGTTGCCCTTCAAAGTGTTTTGTGTTTTAAGCATCTATTTAGAAGTTAAGAGAGCATTTTGACTGTGGGAGACAAGTTTACAGTGTACATGCATTTCAAGCTGTGGGTACCAAGTGTTTATTTTTCTTGCTTTTCATTGTTTAGTTCGTTACTGCAAATGTGTTCGATACGTAAAATATATTTAAGTATGTGTATAAGTAATGTGACTGGTTTCATAGTGTAAAGTATATTCTAAAATTTAGGAAAAACAATTGGGATTTGCTGTTGCGACTCAGAAAAAGAAATCAAACACTTGTTTTCAAAGTTTACGCTGTTCTTCATGGCTTGAAGAATTACTTCCTTGAATGTTATACTGCGTGCAGACTGCTGTAGGAATCCCTCAGGGGCTGAAAAAACATCAAGAGAAAATACAGGAAGATTTTTTCCATGTCTCACAGGCTTGCCAACACAACACGACAGGACCTTTCTGTGATAAGTGCTTGCCTGGCTTCTATGGAAGTCCATCCCAAGGAACATCTGAGGACTGCCAGCCCTGTGCATGTCCTCTCAGTTCTGCTGCAAACAAGTAAGCTGCTTATGTGAGACTATCCTTTGCATCTTAGCAAAACCAGAAAGCAAGATAAAGTAAAACATCATGAAATCTGAAGAAGAGAGAAAAAGGCTTTTTTAACTCCATGATTTGATTATATCTCATAGAAACATTTTTTTTTCCAGGTCCACAAATGCATAGACCAGGCTAAGAGAGGCTGAGTGAACTGGTGCAATTTGTGCATGGTGGTTGAAAGTAATAATTCAACCTGTCCTTGAACTTGGCAGCAAAATCACGGTTATCTTTCATGTTGTTTCAGAAAACAGCAGAAGGGCAGAAGTGTTGCATGTGAAAAAGAGGAACTCAGTACAGAAATTGTACAGATTTGCCAGAATGAGAGCCAAGTTTTTAGGAACTTTTAAAATCTTCCATTAAAAGAAAAAAAAACTTCAAAAAGAGGTTTTGAAAATTATGCCTTATTTTGACATATTGTAATGTTTGAAACATTGATGTTAAGCTAGAAAACATTGCAATTACATGATTATATAGATAGTTGCATGGACTTGAAGGGTGGATATTGAATGCTTGTAGAAATCTTGTGATTCTGTGTATTGATACCGATACCATAAATATTGTTGATAGTTTCAGTCCTACTTGCCAGCTGAGTGAAGAAGGTGGAATTGTCTGTGACAACTGTCTTCCAGGCTATACTGGTTCTCAGTGTGAAAGGTATGTACACTAACTTTGGGTAAAATATCTGTATCATTGCCATCACTAAGTGTGCATCTTGCCTTGAATTGTTCATACCACATGTATAGAACATTCCTAATAAAATTTTCCATTTTGTCTTTCCTTGTAACACAGAGACACCGTATATTAAAATTTAATAGGAAATAGTCCCTTTAGTGGGAAGAATGTATAATATGACCACATTCCAGCTAAAGTCTAAACTGTCATGCAGGTGTGCTAATGGTTACTATGGAAATCCACTCATGCCTGGACAATCATGTGCTCCTTGTGAATGCAATGGGAATGTAAACCCTCAAGAAGATGGCCACTGTGATACCTTCACAGGACAGTGCTTGAAATGTCTGGGAAATACAGCAGGTCACCACTGTGAAAAGTGTGCTGATGGGTATTATGGGGATGCAGTGATTGACAAAAACTGTCGTGGTAAGCCATTATGATTACTCTTAAAATTTAAAGAACACAAAAATATGGTGTACATGTAGCAAAATGCATGGGCAAATATGCACCTTTACTGACAGACTTAATATTCAAGTTGTGAGTTGGCAAGTACAAGTTGAAAATTATGGTGTTGGATTAGGCTGAGGAGGGGGAATGTATTATCCTGGGATCTGACACTTGATATCCCTGAAACTTATAGGCTTACTTTCCCTCCAGTGATGTGCTGTATGCATTTCCTACTTCTGAATGTCACATATAGGGCTGGAAGAAACAAACTTCTCAAATGTAGCCATTCAGAGGTGTTTTTTTTTTCTTTTAGCCCAAATGCACAGGCATTACTGTAGTATATTAGTATCTGTGAGATATAAACAGGTGAAGCACAATGTATACCAAATTTGGAATTCTGTATAATAATGAATGCATATAGATACACATGAATAATTTTTCATTTTGTTTCTTTTTGTCTGAAGCCTGTGCATGCCATGTGAATGGTTCTCTTTCAAGTACTTGTCAACATGAGACAGGTATCTGTTCCTGCAAATCAAATGTGATTGGAGAAAGATGTGATAAATGCTTGGTAAGCAAATATTTACCTGTTGATAAGGTATACATGTTCTTGTCTTCCTCTATCTATAGATATTGATCCAAGCAGATACAGAGATATAGCAACAAGCATATTCAGGGGAGAGGGGACCTGTTACTGGAGGAGAGACCAAAGTTTGTCTCAACAGGCCTTTGCAATTGCAAACTCCTCTGCGTGTGCTCTTTGCAGATGTGAAGCTATGTAGTTGACTGAGCACCCTTCTGCGTAGGGCTGTTCAGGGTGCAGTCACGCTGGCTTACCAAAAAAAAACAAACCAAAAAATGATAACAAACTTGAAGAGATCTTAGGGCTGTGCTTCTGTAAAATGAAGTCTTCATGGGAACATCTGAAGAAACGTAGTTGGTGTTAATAAATACATCATGGCTGAATGCCAAAAAGGGTTTCATCTAAAAGGCAAGACTGTTATAAGAACAAGTAAATATTCACTGGTGATACAAACCAGTGAATATTTACAATATTTACAATATTTACAAAGCAGTTTCTGGGCCATACTAAGTGTAAAACTGCATCAAAGACCAGAGCAGGAAATCTGTGCCCAGTAACTGCCCTTGTGCCAGCCCAGCTGAATGACTTTCAATCCACATGTATCATAAGTCACTGACCAGCTCTGTTCTAGGCTTTCATTCATAGTCACAGATAGCTGTGCATGATCAGCACAGCCCACCCTCATCTCATGCAAGTCTTTAAATTAAAATAACATCAGATTTCAAAACATAGTGTCTTATTCGTGAGAGTGGAGGACCACAAGAGCATTTCGGTGTTCAGCTTTTCACCTGAGTTTATATGGTATACTTGCGTGTAGGTGGGAGCAGTGAAGAGATAAGGCCAGGGAGTCTTCCCACAGCAGACACACAGTGTTGACCAGTATTCATGCAGGTCAGACATCATGGAAAGTAAACAAGAGAAAACAAGAGTGTATATTGTATTGTTTTCAAAAATTTATGAATCATAGCTCAAATCTATTTATTTCTTGTCCAACAGAATGGTTATTATGGCCTGCTTACTGGACTTGGCTGCATTCCCTGCAACTGCAGTCAATTTGGCTCGGTCTCCGAGGGCTGCAATCATCAGGGGCAATGTCACTGTGTACCAGGAGTGGCTGGAGAAAAGTGTGATCGTTGTGCTCACGGCTTTTATGCATTCCAGGATGGTGGCTGCACACGTAAGCTCTGATCCATGATCCTTTTAGAGTCTGTATGGAATTTCTTTCCGCAATGTATGTTGAACTCTGGCAAAGGTCAGTTGTTTTGACGACTGTATGGAAGAATCTGTAGAAAGGTCTACTAATACTTCGATTAAGCCGGAGAACAAAACATTTCTTTGCTTATCGTGTGGTTCCTTGTAAAAGGTGATGACTATGAAATAACTCATAAAGGGTGCATGAGAGAAACATCACATCCTCAATAGCTCCTTTGTCTCTTCAATAAAACCCTTCAGTCCTACAGAGGGAATAAAACCTTTTTTTTTCTGCAACTGTAAAAGTGAAGAGCTACTACTCTTAAAGATTTTTATATTTTTTCCATTCAGTTCTTAAATATATATTTCATGCTTTGATAAGATATTGATTCTATTTTCCCATCATTACCTGGGTGTGTACAACTTTTAGTCATGATAAGGAAGAAAATGTTCATCCAAAGGGAGAACATGCCATCAAAAACTAATTTATCATGCTAATAAGATACCTTTTCAACACAGTATAGCTAAAGGAATGCCTACTGTTTTTCCAACCAGACAAAAACACTCTTTTCATATCTCAAATAGTACAGTAAAATGAAATATACAGTGAGATTATGTGATGGGATTATGTTTTGAAACACATACACTGTGTCTTTACTAAGAATCAAAGATCCCTTAGTTACCTTTAACCATTTCAGTATCGGAAATTTTATAAATGTTTTAAAACAATAAAACCACTTTTCTGAACTTCTGCTTTTTAGCTGGAATAGTACTGCATTTCTTAAATAGACAAGTGTTTCTTGCAGTTATTAGTTATAAAAAAAAGTTATCCATCCCTATTATTCCATAAGCAATTCCTGAGATTAATATTTTCTCCTGATGAGTTTTATATCTTCTATAATAGAATTGTTTTCCTACAGATTTACTCTTCTCCACAGTAATTTTGTTTAGCTCTGTTGATTCCCCCATGGAAATGCAGCATTGCTTTTTAAAACACTAAATAGGCCAAGTCAAGAAGCAATAATGGGATTCCAATAAAAAGATGAAATGTCACTGTGGTCATAATTTGTTTCTCAGTGATTAGGGATGGCAAGGGGTTCCTAGAGGAATGGGCAAACTGTACTGCATAATTAAGAAAAATAAGACTATAGGTGGTCTTGGAGTTTTTTCTCTGTAGCTCAAGCAAGGATGAAGTTATATAATTTGGTTCTGTTTCTCTTGCAGCCTGTGAGAAGTTATATAATTTGGTTCTGTTTCTCTTGCAGCCTGTGACTGTGCCCATACTCAGAACAACTGTAATGCTGATTCAGGCCAGTGCATTTGTCCCCCTCACACTCAGGGACAGAAATGTGAACTCTGTGAAGAAAATCACTGGGGACTGTCTCCTAAACTTGGCTGCAAGGTATGGTAGGCTGCATGAAAAACCATGGCTGTTAAAAGAAATTCTTCCTTTACAGAACTGGGCTCTTGTTTTGAGAACCATGATCTTTATTCTCTGTCTCAAAGTGTTAGTGCAACATGCTCTAACATTAGAACAAAAACCAAACACCAACACAACAACAGAGTGCACAGTGTTTATTGAGTAACCTTTTTAGAAAGCTGTATTTGAAAATACTGATCAGAATGCTTACTCTGGATAGGTGCATAGTTCACATTAAAATTGTGAAGTGCGTATTCTAACTTTTAATTGTTTGAATAGTGTTACTAAACCAGATTAATAGCAACAATTAGCAGCTGGGAACATAGTTTCTGTGCAAATCAAGAAGTGATGATACTATGTATTTAAGAACAATGGAATCTAGCTTATCTTGAATGTTACTGCAGGCGTTTTTTTTCTGAATATATGTAATTAAAATAGTATAATATGGTTAATGGTTCATGTATGGAACAATGGTAGCTCCCATTATCTCAGCTTAATACTAATGATTAAGCGGTAAAATGCCAAGTCAGTGCAGCTCCGATGAACAGCAACCATTTATGCAGTTAGGTTCATGCAGTAAATTCCTGACAGATATGGCATTGGGCCAATCTTTGTTATATAAATATTGAGGTTTTTAAAAAAGCCTCAGAATTACATGAATGTAATGGGTAATTTCAATGGAGAAACCACAAATACAATCAACTTGACAAAGTCTGTCCTTACATGCGTTAAGCATTTAAGTGTCAGCCAAATTGTTGTCTTTTTTCTCTCTCTAATTTTTTAGAGTAAAGATGATAAAGTAGTAAGTCTTCAGAGTTAATTGTCTTAGTTATTTATTGCAACTTACTTTGCAACTGGTCTTTAAACCACTGCTTTGTTAGCTACCAGCTACTGTCATTCTCACTCAATGTACTGCAAATACTACGTGCTGGTCCTTTTGTGTTTCCCTTTCATAGGGTGATTCCACAGGACTTGCCAATGATCAAGTGTAATTAAATATTTCACTTCTGCTAAGTTGCTTATCATTCCTTTTGGTTACAGCATCACAGTAATTAACATGAATTACTCTAAGGTATTTTACTTACTTTCTTGATGCAATGAACTATAGTGGGATCTTCAGGTAACAGTCCCAACAGAGGCTCTCCTGTGCTGCATAGTCAGCTGTGCTAGGTTAAGATCTGGAGCAATGTCTTATGGCAAATCCTGGAGAGACTCTTTGCACGCTTTCTACATGCATGAAATGGGGGGAGTACTATCAGAAACGCAGGCAGTCTGTTTTTGCAATATGGGCTGCCTAAGTGGGCGCTTCATTTGGCTCTGTTTCTTGTGGTTTTCTTGATATTCAGCATCCATTTCTGTGTGCAGGGATGGAACAGAGCTGAAGTCATTGTTTTGCTTACAATGCTTTACAAGGATTTCTGCCACACAGTGCATTGTACCTTAGAGTCCTTATTTATCTTTATCACATAAAGATTGAAGTACATGTAAATTATTACTATTATGATTCTTAAAATAGGGTTTGGCGTTCAGAGCTGTAGACCTTTACTGGCATCTGGGAGCCAAAGTTGTCAATTTGATCATAAAGCTTGCTGCTAGAGAAAAAACTGCTTAATACAAAGAGTGCTAATGGTGAGCAGCAAACTTGTGAAGAATACTTAAGGGTAGATAGTAATGCTAATAGATTTTGTGGTTCTTGGTGTAGAGGGCTTTACAGGGTAAAGGCTTGTCATCTCAAAGAGAGATGATGAAAAAAAAGACTCACAGAAAATACTCACATCAGGTGATGGTAGATGGAATGCACTTTTCACCTGCACTGTTAGAAATAACCACAGAGCAAAATTGGTCTTGTTAAGTAACCAGAGATATGAAATTAAGACTGAAGATTAATCCAGTTTGCTTCAAAAAAGAATGACAAATTTAGCACATCCAGTTTTGCATATTACTGATTGCATAATGAGGGATGTACTCTACCAGTAAACACTATTCCTTTGGTACTGACCTGCACTGCATACTGATCTTCCCACTTTTGGATGCAATGAGATTCTTGTTTCCTCATCAAATAGTAAATGAAGCTTAAGCAAGATGGTAGACCCTATTAATGCTTCTTGAAATCTTAAAAGAATGATTTTCCTTTCTGTCATATTTATAAAATTATGGTACTTACAGATTTCTTTCATTCATCATTTATATAACGTTATTTTAATTTACTTGCTGCACTCAATACATAGTACTGTAAATAAAGTATTTTGGATTTGTTTGTTTGTTTGTTTGTTTTCTGGAACAGATTCATCCAACTCCTTTGATTCCCAGCCCATATTTGGGAGTCAACAAGGCTTCTAACTTTTTACCATCCACTATTTACTGGAAATGCAGTTCTTTGTCAAAATACAAACCAAACAACCTCATTTCTCCGTGCAAGTTCTTCCCTTTTATTATTGTATAGTAATTGTTGATAAACCCTGGATTTTAAGGGGCACTCTAAATTTACTATGCTGTTTCTGTTGTAAAAAAAATTATTTTTAGAGATCTACTATTTATGAACATTTCTTCTTTTCATCTAAGGCTTGCAACTGTAGCAACACTGGTTCAGCCAATCTCCAGTGTAATGTATTGACAGGTCAATGCCAGTGCAAAATTGAATTTGGAGGACGAGACTGTTCCAGGTGTGCATTAGGCTACAGGGACTACCCAGACTGTGTTGCCTGTGACTGTGATTTGAGAGGCACCAAAGTGGAGATGTGCGATGACACTGAAGGACTTTGTGCTTGTGAAGAAGAAACTGGCATCTGTACTTGCAAGGTACTGAACTATTCAGACCCTTCTGGGACAGCTTTGGGGGTTTCTGGACATTTATTGCATTAAAGTCATGGAAGGTGTAGAGCTGAAAGGACTTCAAAAGGCAATCTGCATCTGTTCTTTAAGATGTTTATGAGTACACCTAAATCACCACTAAAGGATTTTCTGTGCCAAACAGGTGTTATTATTTAGCCAGGAAGAAAATGAAATACAGTGAAGTTTTTCTGCTCGTACACATTTGGTTTTATTAGGTTTGGGAACAGCATATTGATTCAGATGATATAGCCTGCTTTTCTGAAAATTCAAATTATAATTATAGGAAGAAACCAATAAATACAAAATCAAGAATCTCAGTGGTTTTTTACATATGTTTATACTGCAAGTTCAAATTTGTTTCCTATGCTATAACCAAAGTCAGTGCTTAAGAATAACTCAACATATATTGCTAATAGTGAAACCTGAATTGACATTCTTGTATGAAAAGAAGGAAACATTAAACACACAGATAGTATAGATTTTTCTGAAAAGGTGGAAATCTGTTCTTGATAGATTGAGTGACAGAAAACTTACTTCAAGACTACGAATGTATACCTTCATAAGTGTCTCTCCAATATCTGGTTAAAGGTGCCAGTGGATACTAACTGTAGTTTTGGGTGTTTTTTCAAGTTCAGATTGGGGAATTGAGACACTTGAAATAGGTCCCCTGATTCCTATTTATACTGAGTAATTTCTTTGGCTTTGAGAGCTCCAGATGAGGATTTGAGGGGAGATTCTGTCTTGAATGGAAATTTATAGCTGCCAATTTTTGATAGAAATTCAAATATGAGTTTAGCTTGAATGTTCCATGGTCAGGGTTTTTTTGTTTGGTTGGTTTTTAATCAGCGTAGGAAAATATTGAAAAAAATAATGTGCTGCATAGTAAAACAGAATAGGTACAATAAATAGCAACTAGTTTTTCTTCCAAAAATAGCCATCTTTCATTTAGCTAGTGAAGTAATATGAGTGTACTGTTATGGTGGTTGTTTTTTAATTTCCTTCAGGAAAATGTATTTGGTCTACAATGCAGTGAGTGTAAACCTGGAAGTTTTGCTCTGTCTGCTGACAATGCACTGGGATGTACTCCATGCTTCTGTTTTGGGATGTCCACACTTTGTTCGGAACTAGAAGATCATGTGAGAATTCCTGTAAGTGACGTGACGCAAATATATAGACACAGTCTGGTGTTATCCTCATGTTAGGTACCACACTGGTGTGCCAAAAGTTGTGTGCATTTAATGAATCAGGCTGAATGTAGTTGACTGGTTTATGGAGGCATATGTCAGAATAGAAAAGAAAGCAAACGGCAAATGGTAACAGTCCTATTTCTAAAACTTCTGTTTCACTCTTCACTTCTTAAAAAAGTAAATATCAAACATGTTTTCCAGTTCTTTGTGTTGGACATTACTCCAAGATGGACTGTTGACTGTTTCAAAACAGCTAAAACTGTAAATAGTATATTACAACAAGGTAGAATATTTTTGTTGAATGATTCGTTTGCACTTTGTGTTGCAGATAACCTTAACTCCAGATCAGTCCATTCTGCATGTAGTAGCTCAAAGTAACCTGACTGGAACAGTGGAAGGAGTATTTTCACAATTTCCTGATATTTTACTGGATGCCACCATAGTCAGAAAATACTTAAATACAGAAACGTTTTACTGGAAGTTACCAGAGCAGTTTCAGGGAGACCAGGTAAGAACATTAAATAACTCAGATGCTCTGTAGATGACTTCTTTATTGTCTTAATAGACCTTCACTATATAATAGTCACTTTATCTTGATAATATTTTTCTATGTTAGTTCTATTCTTGTAGATCATAATACTATAACTATCCAGTGACTGAACTTATTTATAGCAAGCGCAAACAATATGTTTACATTTCTCTTACCTAATGAGGTATTTCTTGACCCTGTAAATTGGTAACACCCATATTTAATTGCTGTGTTACTCTTCAGAGATCCTAGGAGGGGGAAACAGTAGTATACTCAGTTTCACTGTGGAAACCTGAAAGAGTTTTTAACCTTGATGCTAGAATCAGTATACAGATCATGAAATCTCTATTGCTTAGGAATTAAATGAAAATTGAGTGCACACCTTGAAAAGGTTTAGAAGAAGAAACTAAGACTGCTTTTTAGAAATATGCATTTAACCTTGCTGGAAAAACTGCTGAGTTTAAGGCAATTTTCATGTTTTATTGCCTATTCTCCAAAGAACTGGCAGTTTTGCAGTCTACAGCTGATATTAAAATATTTTCAATTAGTAACTTTAAACTTAGAATAAATAAGAGTAATAATTTTTTAATCCAAACAGCTCATGGCCTATGGAGGAAAGCTGAGATATACTGTTGCTTTTTATGCTTTGGATGGCTTTGGAACGTCAAATTTTGAGCCACAGATTCTAATGAAAGGAGGTCACACCAGCAAGTTGGTCATATATGTAGACATCCCTTCTCCAGAAAATGGAGTAAGAACTGACAAGGAAGTAGAAATGAAGGAGGTAAGCCAAAACGTTGATGTAAAAATACTTACCTTTCTTCTATCAACTTGCACAGAAGAGCTCTATGTATTAAAGAAAATACTTTGAAAAATGCATATCTGATTTCAAATAGACTGAGTAAGTAGAGCACTTGGATTAAAATGCATCTATTTAAGGAGGAAAAAATGGCTGGGAATATTATGCTAAAGCAGCTCAGATTTTGGTGATAAATGGCAGGCAGCCAGGGATTGTCCCTCTTGGCCAGTCTCATAATTTTTTAGCCTGTGGGTTACACTTACAGCCAAGGTACAGCATATAGCACCATGTGAACCCTAGCCTAGCAGGAGCAGTAATTTGCAGCAGTGCTCACAGGGCAATTTCAGAAGAGATAATGATGGCCTCCTTTGATTTCTGGGAGTCTCTGCTGACTGGGGCTGAGGGGTGGTCTAGTTTCTATCGGCAGTTCACAGGATGCACTTACAGCAGCTTTTTTGAACTGCCCACGAAATGAATACTGTGAAGTCCTGATCTTTTGGCTGTCTGGGTTCTCCAGATCTATCCAGAAAAGCCTGCTATGCAGGCCTGAACTGCTTCACTGTAGAAAGTAGTCATGGAAGTTGAACACAGGGAAGTAAGGAGAAATTATATAAAACTATGTTTTGTTCTAACGTGGAGCAAACATGGAGTTTTGGATTTTCTGGGACTTAGAGTTTAGACAGCCACTGTGACTGCGTTTCTGAAAGAACACGTAAGGAGGAGCAGAGGATGACTTGAAGTAAGATTAAATACTCATGGTTTTAATAGTATGTGTTATGTTTCCCTAGGATTCTTGGAAGTATTTTAACTCTGTGTCTGATGAGCCCGTCTTGCGTTCTGACTTCATGTCTGTGCTAAGCAATGTTGAATACATCCTTATCAAGGCAGCTTATGGCCAAGGTTTACAGCAAAGCAGGTAAAGCAATCTGTGATTGCATTTATTTATTGTATTCCATTTACTGTAATTTAACCTACACATAATCCCAACTGAGCTGTATAGTAAAGATTTAATTCAAATTAGAGAAATTTCCAATTTCCTATTTATGACTTTTACTCTGTATCTGATAAGAAAAGATTTATGACCCTTAATGGCAGCAGAATTCCTCTTTAATTCTTTCTGTGAAACACTAAATGTCTCTGCTACTTACTTTGATAGCAAAGGGCATAAAGAAGCACAGGCTGATGCAATGTTCTGCAGGATGAGTGGTATATATATATATAAAACCACTCATATAAAAATATATATGTTATGGATTATTTCCCATCTTATTTTTATGGATATTGAATTTTTGTTGTTTTTTTTTTTTTTCTATTTAAACACATGGTCCCTTGAGTTCTTGTACCAATTTAGATATCTCCTGTAGTTTTACGCACTCTGGGCAGTGGTAGTAAGACATTCCCACCTCAGAATGGTAGCATTTTATAAGCCTTTTGAACAGAACTAAGTTATTAATGGGAGGGAGAGGATGGGATATGGTCATTGTATCTGTCAGTCTGGACACTTGCAAGAGAAACAAAGAAATGAAAACCCAATATCCATACATCTTCACTTCTGGGAAGAAGTCTGATTCCAACTCCATTTTGTGTTATTTTTTATTCACATGCCCCCAGCTGTCTTTTTCTTAGGTCTATCCAAAAATATGTGAGACAAACCAAATGTAGTTGTCTAATATATCTGAGATAAAAATACATGCTCTTACGTGGTGGGTTTGGCAGGTTTTGCAGATCAATAGGAATTAATCTATATTACTTTGAATGACTTCTGAAATCTCATAAATAAGTAAAGAATCTTCAGTTTTTGAGATATTTGCATGGGAAGAAAGGGATTATGGAAGATTATGCATGGTAACCCTGACCTTGAAGCATGAAAATGTTTTTGGATCTTGTTTTTGTTGTTAGAGATTCTTTAGATGTTCATGCTCTCTTCTGCATGTATCTTGCAGAATTGCAAATGTCTCAATGGAAATTGCAGTCAAGTTTGAAGAAATGCATCTAGGCAGAGCTAGAGCTCATCTTGTAGAGCAATGTAGGTGTCCTGCTGGTTATACTGGATTGTCCTGTCAGGTACAGAATCCTTGAATCCTTTTTGTGTGTCTAATAGTGAGATAGTAAAAAAAATTACTTAAATGGCTTTTAAAATTGTTTGTAACTGTTGATAACTGTGATAATTTTTTTTTTTAAATTTTATTTTACTTCCCCTACAACTAGAGCTGTGCTTCAGGATACTACAGGGGAAGGCATACAGAACGCAGTGTAAAAGAGCCTCACACCCTGATGGCGCCTTGTGTGCCGTGTCAGTGCAACAACCACAGTGAAACCTGTGATCCTGAAACTGGAAAGTGCTTGGTATGTACATGTTATACCTTTTTCTATTGATTTGACCCAAACATACAATAGCAATAACTATGAAAGGAGGTTCTGGGAGAAGTATATGGCTTTACTATTTGGATAAAGTGTGATTTCACACCCCCCCGCCCAACTCCAAAAAATGGAAAATCTGAATAGTGCTTCCCTTATGGTGAACTCAGTAAAATTATCAAGGTTTTGGGGCATTAACATACTCAAAACCATTAATTATTTTAGCTTTAGTTTTACTTTTAAAATTACTTGTGTATCAGTTCAGTTTATCTGTTTTTCTGTGAGACTTTTTGGGCTTGTCAGCAAGGTCTGCTTAGTCACACAAAAAAAAGAAGTAAAGGAAGCAGTAAGCCATACCATAGCACAGACTAAGTCAAAGGCAAATTCTTTGTCTCTCAGGAAGAGAATTCTGTGGGCGAGTTTAGATGAGGCTTTTTTATCACCCAGAGACTAAAGTATTGTAAGAATATGCCTCAGCTAAGTTAATTTGCTCACTTTCTCATTTTATCGCAAAGGTTGGAAAGAAATACATCAGTCTGTCACATTTGTGAATACTCACCATTCTTCCTCTCACCTTCTTTCAGGGGTAGCAAGTCACCTGTGTGTGCTGAGATTACTACTTAGATATTTCCAGCTGAGGGTTGTAGGCAAAAGAACTGGGTTTCACCTCTGACTTCTGCTCCCATGCAATTAGGAGACTGCATTGCTACTGTTTATTGTTGTCAACTAACCTCTAAAATACACACTAGCAAGTATATGAAATAAAAAAAAAAGGAAAAGTGAAAAGAAAAAAGGGGAAAAACCCCAGAAAATTATTTTTATTCACTTGGTGGACTAGTCAGTTAAATTATGTTTAAAATACCAATTTAATGTTTTAATATTAATAGCACTGGTTATTGATCAGTACTCTTGACAAATTAAATTTAGTGTCTGTGGATCCTAAGTGTGGATAGTCCTTGGTTTATAGCATTCAGATGCACTTGCTGAAACATTGAAACTTGTATTTTTCATCCATGTATTCTGTTTTATTTTTCCATCAGGTTCTTTGTTGTTGTTGTTGTTTGTTTAGGGGTTTTGTTTGGTTTTGGGGGGGTTTTTTGTCTGTTTTGGGGTGTGTTTTGTTTTAGGATTTTTTGTTTTGTACTGTGATGTCCTGGCCTGAATTAGATTAATAGAAGCAGAAATACATAAACCTTAATGAAAATTTAGAACAGAAATTAGGTCAGTGTGCCCGAAGGAGATTCACATAAGAGAAAATATGCTGGCATTCTGTTTATTTTTGCATAAAAGGTTCCTCCACTCAGAGAATGCTGACCAGTGGGTAGTGACATTTAGAGATGATTGTTGGAAACTGTATACATATATCGCTTGGAGGGAAGTTACTCCTGTTGTTTGTTGTTGCTTTAAACTGTCTGAATTCCATTTTGTGTATCAGAACTGCAGAGATAACACAGTTGGTGATTACTGCAGTGCTTGTGCCCCAGGCTACTATGGGAAAGTGACTGGATCTGTCAGTGACTGCTCTCTTTGTGCCTGTCCCAGAGCCAACCCTGTTAGGTAACCAGAACTTAACTAAATCCAATGTACACTTTACCATTCTGTATTTCTTGTGTTGTATGTCCAATCTCCTACTCCTCCTACTCCTCTCACACTGTGACAATAGGAGTTAGTTACTATTATTTGTCCTTAATTTTTAGACATTAGAAAGATACCTATTTTATTTAGTAAATGGAGCTTGCATTCCGAGTTGTTCACAGCTAGTGGTAACTCTGTGAGGTTTTAAAATAAAAAGATTAACACATAGATGAGTCATTTTTTTTTTCTCTAAGAGTAGATCAGCCACATAGACTGTTTTATAGACAATGGAGTAAGTTGCTCTGACATTGTTTAATTTCAAATGTGGGTCTCTTCATTCAAATAACAATGCTTTTGTATTTACAAAGATTCAAGCCATCTCCTGTCAATGCAGGAACTTTTCATGAGATCAGTCCTAGGGGAAGAACAAGTACTCTTTTGTCTGACATTTATACATCTGTTTGTTTGGTAGAGGAACAGTTAACTTCGCATTTTGAAAATCAAAATGCTGTGTAGGCTGTTTTTTCTTCAGAAGCTTGAAAAGCACATTTGTTGGTTGCTTTTGTATCATTGAGTCAGAATGAGAGTCTGGGAACTCTGATGTTCTCATGTAAGCCTCAGTTAGATACATATCATGCAGCATCTATTTTTCATTGTCTTACCTTTTAAAAAGAAAGCCATAAGGTGCTTTAGCATGTTATTCTCTAATGTTATTCTCTAATAAGGTAACATTGGGAAAGCAAACTTAATACAAAAAATTTAAAGTAAAAATTCTAGAGCACTGCATCAGATTGAGCAGAAGGTGCTGTTGCTTGCAGTATTTAGCCTGTGGTTTAAGGTCTTACCTGTCTTTGTATGGTCTTATGTGCGAGCAGGTGTTTGTTTATCTTTCCTCCAGTTTTAGTCCCACTTGTGTCCTGAAAGGTGTTCAGGATTACCACTGTGATGCTTGTCTTCCAGGATATGAAGGACAGTACTGTGAAAGGTGAGTTACACAATGTCCCCATTTATCCCCAACTCCCAAGGACAGTTTGATTGACGTGAGCCATATTTGTACTCAGAATGGATTATTCAGTGTTCAAAGATAGGTATATGAATGAGTGTTCAAGGACTTAGAGTGATTTCTTAATTACTGTTGAGCTACTAATAAAAAAAACTATTAGTGATTCTTAAGGATAAGTGTAACCTCTGATTTCATGATGGTTATCCCCTGATGTTCAGTGTCCCATTCCTCCCTGTGTAGGTGCTCCCTTGGCTATTATGGTGACCCTCAGCTCCCTGGTGGCAACTGCCATCCATGTCAGTGCAATCCAGGAGGCTCTGTTCATGATAATTGTGACCGTGCAACTGGCCAGTGCCTCTGTAAGCCAGGAGTGACAGGACAGCTCTGTGATGAGTGTGAACCGAGGCATCTTCTTCTGGATGACGAGTGTGTTTGTAGGTGCTTTTTAAATTTTTTACTTTCCCAATGGGCTTTGGTCTACTCCAGTGATATTTGTGTGCACATGATTATTCCTTGAATGTTTTTATGGTGTCATGCCATACCCTTTCTATGAAGGAAAGAAATCTTATCAACTTAATATTTTTTAAAACAGAGGAGTTTGGACAAGGTATTCTCTGGAGGTCTTGTCCAACCTCAACCATTCTGTGAACACAGAGGAAACTGCAGTAGAGATCATAGCATCAGACAAGCAGTTGATCCTTAAAATGGCTTATTTAGTGTTACAGAGAAGTTTAGGAAAGATCATTTTAAGACTTTTTTGATGGCTTTAGAATACCTATGTTTGTTAGAAAATGTTGAATACCTATGTCATTGACCCTTTGGATGTGAGTTTACTCTGATAATACTTTTGGATTATCTCAGGTTTATAGGCATTCTCCATCAATAATTAGTCATATTCCACCAGTAATTAGTCTTGAAATTCCTTATAAGAGAATAAATAGCAGAAAGACACATGTGGTACAGTAATCTGCTTTTACAATGAATTAGGATTTGGAACTCAGATTTTACTTTGTGTAAGTGAAAAAAAAATACAGAGAATAAATGGAATTACAGCACTATAGGCTTGAATTTCCTGTTTGAGTGAGTGTCAGTAACTTCAATCTTTATTTATAGTAAAATAGCTAAATAGGTCAATAAGTTAATAACACAGCAAGTAGCTCAATAGGTATCAGGACCAATAAGGCTTTAATGTGTGCTAGACTAAGGAGAATATGTTTAGTTAATGTGTGCTAAACTAAGGACAGTATGTTTAGTTTAAGTTCACTCTTGGGCAGGAAGGGGAGGGCAAGACTACAGATCTGTATACTCAGAATTATTATACCTTATTACCTTATATTAATATTATTATATATATATTTGTAATACATATATAATTATTATACCTTAACTCAAATGGTGATGGCACATACTGTCTTAATCAAAATGGCTTCATTTTAATACTAATACCTCTTCATTCTCTTAAAATTGTTTATTTAGCTTGTGATGATAACTGCACAGGAGTTTTGTTAAACAGTTTGGATAATCTCAACGAGGCCATACTTTCAGTGAACCTCACTGGTATTGCCCGTGTGCCCTATGGGATATTATCAGAGTTGGAGAATGCAACAAAACATCTGAAGGTAAAATGAACATGTAAACAGTAGAAATACTTAGTCACACCTTTAAAACAGAACTTGCAGCCACTCGTGTGCTGGCAATTTAATAGAAGCCCTCCTGAAGTTCATGGCTTGAATATCTGTATGTGTGATATCTGATTAAGGCCATTATGTTGGCTGCCTGTATTAGTTTATTTTCATTTGTAGCACTAACATTTAAATAAATGGGTTAATATATTTTTCAATCAGTAATATGATTACTGAATGTGCTATATGTATGTGCTTCAGCTGGATTATGTGTGTTCTTAAATCTGGCCCAGTAAGGGGATTAATTTTCAGCAGTGGAATAGAAACATCAGGCCAGGTCTTCTCCCTTTTTGGCCCCTTTTAACCAAAAGAGCTGCCGAGGCATAGATTTGGAGGCTGTTCCCCTATAGCCCCCTGAGTCCTCCCATAGAGTGCTAGGCTGCTTCTCCATTAGCCAGTGTGCTTGGAGTGCAGTAATGTGCTTCCTTTTTAATTGTGTGGCAGTCGAAATGCCTTACTCTATCCTCACCTCGGGAAACTATAGTCAGGTAGGATGTTTCAGTGTTGGACACTTTCAAGCTGCTTGGAGCAAACATCCCTTCAGCTCCTCTCCCCCTTAAACAAAGCAGGAAATACCACATTTAGTGATTCTAGAAGGTCATTTGCTGTTGCTGAGGATTAAGTTCATGTGGTCTCTGCACAAAGCCAGAGATAAACAGGATCCTCCCTACTTCATGGCCACTAAAATAGGAACATTTATTGATAAGAGTCTTCTCAGCAATAGTCAAGCAGACAAGCTCTGAGTCAGAATCAAGCTATCTTCTTTGTATTTCACAATCTCACACCAAAATCAAAATAATGTGAGCCTTTTTGTGCTGCCAAATTCAGCAAATCAAGAGTCTGAATTATAATTTCTTCTGTTTAAGATGTAAGACAGAATGAATTCCAGTTAGTGTACTTCAAGATGTTAATAATTACAATATTTGAGGCAAACTTAGATTAAGTTACATGTTTATGCTTCAGCAGAGATACTCTTATCCTTTAGTTTTAGTTGCTAACCTTCTAGTTTTAAAGCTTGTTATGCTTCCCTTCCTTTATATCCTAAGGCATAAATGTACTGAATTATTGTAGTACTTCAAGGATACAACTAACTTGCTTTCTGTAATCGTTTTGTGTTTGTATAGGAGTGTCATCTTCTGGAACTTGGATACATTATTCAATATATAGCTTTTGTTTAGCAGTTAAATTGCAAAACAAAGTCAAATTTTATGTAAAAATAAAGGCAGTTTAAGTTTCTCCTTTAGTACATACATTTTTTATATTAAAATCAAATCAAAGCCAGCTGTCACTTTCTTGGAAGTGGGGTGCTAAAAGTGATATAAAACTTCTTGTGATACGATGTAATTTTGTAGTGTTTTTTAAACAACTTAATCTTGAGGGTAAGTTTATAGTCTTGTGATGTTTCTCTCTTTGGAAGTAGGTATTCCCCTTTTTCTGGCTAATTGAAGATTACCTTGGCTTTTACCTTGTACCAAAGTAACTGCATCTGGAAGCCAGAAAATCCCCAAGTTTATTTCTGTGAATTATAGATCTTCCCTGAAGGGCTGTCCCTGCACTATATTTTGTCTGTCTCATACTGGTAGCTCAGGATTTCGAGTTTTTCTGCTTTTCTATAACTTAGGTATGGGTCCTTTCAGTGATGAGAAGGTTACCAAATCAGATTAGCCACTCTTCATTGCTTCAGTAGTTCTGTTTTTCTTAATTAAAGCCTCCTACTTTACTCCTCCTTATACACCTAGACTTGATTGCTATCCATTTCTGGTTTTTAGAACTAGGCTTTTAAAGAAGCTTGCTGTCCTTTATTCCAGGAGGCTCAAGAGCTTCAGCTTTCTCTTTCATTTGTTCTTCCTTCACGCTGAGGAAAGGACTTTGACACAAGGCTGTTGAATACCCTTGTATTACTTTAAAAACTTGGACAAAATTGTACTTACTATGGTATTTACAATGATTTGCTCTGAAACATCTGAAATCTAAAAATAACCTTTCATAGACTTGCTCTCTGTGTGAGAGATGCCTTAAGTTTCTCTGCAGCTCTAGAGAAGTGGTATTCTGTTGCAGGCTTTGACTGTATCAAATATTATAGACTTGGATACAGTGGCCTCTTTATTGCCATATAGGGCAGTTTTGAGGTGACCTTGAAGACAAATACAGCCTATTATTTTCTCTCATTGACAAAGGGATGCACAGGGCTGCTGATCTCCAGGGTCATCCTCACGGATACACCCTAAATGCAGCTGTTCTGACAAGACCAGCTGCCGAAACAGTAGTAGTGATGGGACTGGATGGAAACATTTAATTTGATGGGCCTTGGAACTTGTCAAAGTAGCTTATTTGGCAGCTGAGACTGTGGTGAAATTGAGAATCAGGAAAGCAGAAATGCTGCTTCCTTCCTTTTTACTTAATTGAAAATATGACATGGCTGGATTCTCGTTTCTTTATTTAAAGAAATGGTACACTGTGTTGCATGAACTGTGTGTATGTAATTATTTTCTGTCATTTTATGTGCTTTGCAAATCAGTCCTTTTAAACATATAAATAATCTAAATAGCGTTCATAGCTATTTTCTTCCCATTACTTCTCTGGACACACAACCAAAGTCTTCAAATGACAGTTCCTTCTTGTTTCTTATAGAGGTCTATAGTTCCTAGAGAAAATCCAACTTACTCGTTAGCTACAGCAAAAGAAAGTCTTCTGAGTTTATCAGGAGGAATTGATCAGCTGCATGAAGAGGTGGGTGCTGACTTCTTTATTCTTAGCCTTTCTGGAGAGATCATTTGAGGTTTCATAGCATGATAGATTAGCACCAGAGAGCTGTTTAGAAATTATTTTAAATCTGTGGAGTTCAATGAAAGAATTCAGTCCATTCTGTAGTCTTTCTGAAGAGGGGAGTTCTGTGAAATTCTTCTGCAAGTTATAGGTGGTTTATGATACTGTACAGGAGATCTACCTGGTTTCTGTTAAAGTTCATAAGTTTTTTGTACTGTGATCACTTAAGGTCCTAAAACCGGAGAAAGTGAGATACTATCTTCTCACTGGTTTTAACACATGGAGCTTATTCAAAATTATGTCATAGCTGAGTATTCACCAAAAAGTCCTTGATACCTGTAGTATTGTGTTTTAAATTATTTCGGCAGAAATACATCTGTTGAAAAGTTGCAGGAAAAGTCAACAACATTTGTATTCTTTATTTAGTTTTAACAGAAGAATAATTGTAGGTAGAAAATTGACAGTAGTACTTCAGCCATTAGGTCCCATTTGCTGACCACATGTTCCTATAATTTTCTGACTATACAGAATCTAACTATGTGCTTCTACTGACAGTGTTGTTATTGTTAATAGTGGTGTATCCAGAACACTGATTTTCTTAAGAAACATTAGTTGTAGTTAAAAAATGATGTAATATTTGCTTACTTAAAGAAATGGCTTTGGTAACTATTAGCTTATTGATTATGAAAATAATTGATAACTCAATTCTTCACAGGTCTCAGGGTCTGGAATTTTAAATACAATTAAGGCATCAGCAAACATGGAAGCATCATAGATTTATGAATCAGCTAGATCTACCTTATCTAAAAGCATTGTTTACTCACACTAAGCATTGTCAATATTGGGAAAGAAAGCATAAAACCCCTGCAGAAGTGTCATGATTTAATGAGAGTTTTAGGAGAACTGTCCAAGATTATCTCTGATTTTATTCTAGATGACTAGATTTTTGAAAAAGGCTTGGCACCTTAACACAATGACTCAGAAAACCAGGAATAAAAGTCAAGAACTGGCTGGCTTTATTGACACAGTACATACAACCATCAAAGGTATCCTATTTTTAACACATTTCCACTTCTTTACAAAATTTAGAAGGATATTTCCTTTGCAACTTTAAAAGAATTATTTACATGGAAAGTGCTGCAGTTTGCACAAGGGATTCACATGTGTTCTATTTTTTAATGGTATGACTAAATTGTTTACTTTCCTCAGTACTTGCTGAAGTTGCAATGTCACTAAATGAAACACTTGGCCTGGATCTCCCACTCTCAAATGCTACATCTCAGAGACTACAGGATGATATTTCTGCCCTTTTGGATGCATTACGCAAGAAAGATTTTGTTCAACAGCACCATAATGCTACCCAAGTCCTAAAGTAAGCCTGTTCTACTGAAAACTTTATTTCACATCTGTCTATAGTGTACAACAATGCTTTTTGAAGAGGAGAAACATTTTGCCCTAAGTGGCAGTGTGTTGGATAGTTAGCCCAGGTGGAGCTATATGAACTTTGAGTTTGGAATTACATGATTTGATGATATTTGGTCATCCAATATGGGTAAAGCCTGTTCATTTGGATGGGATACAAAATTCTCTTTCAATAAGTGAAAAGAGTCACTGGTTTCAGTTTGTTTCAGATCTGGCCCTAATACACATGTCCTTGTTGATTTTGGCTGGAGACATCATAAAACTGTCTCAGTCAATTGCAAGCCCAGGACATGTCAGGCCTGCTGGAGGACATGATGATTTATTATCACTGTAATATGCATCACATGGATTTACAAATGAAACCAAGGCATTTGTTTAAGCATTCTGAGCCATTGTTTAGGATTGTGTTCTGTTGTCTTGATTTGTCCCCAGTTAAAAGCTATTTGAAATGGCTTTTTGTTAATTATTGGTTCTTATTGCTGGACTTGGCAAGATAAAAAATTTACTGATCCAACAGGCAGCAAAAGTTTTGTTTCAGTTTCAGAAATACTAAGTAATGTGACAGGACACCAAAAACTGTAGGAATGTTAACACTGGCTTCAGGGAATAAAGATTTAGACCACAGTGGAATATTTCTGAAAATATGACTCTTCTTTATGAAGTGCTTTGGATTAACCAGGAAAGACTATCTGTGTTGCTGGCATGTCTCATTTTCTTCAGCAGACTCTTGTGCTGAATATAAAATTGTATAGAATCTAAATAGACATGAAAATGGACTAGGAATGTGCAATTTATGTCTCAAAATGTCCTGTTGCATAGTGGCAGACTTTTTAGCATCAGTTTTTAAGCTGTTATACAAGGTGTTTGTAAAGTAACTTTTTCAATTATAGGATCTTTTGAAGTTTCTGAAAGTTCTCTCATGAGGGTCCTTTGAAAGATTGAAGAGAGTTAACACATTATATAAGGTTGTTTGCTCTGCAGAATTTCTCATGCAATGCATCTGTAAATTCGAAAATCATTTAAATAAACAGCTTGCTGGTCCATATTTCAGGAAGCAGAAGTTACCACATGACTTGCAGTGGATTGAGTTTGTGATGATGTACTTTAAGCAACATTTGTAACAGAGGTCTCCACACATTTGCCATATAAAGCAAAGTCCTGAGACAGTTTGGAATATAACCTTTTTCCTCTATGCTGAAACAGAAAGCATTACTGACATGTAAAATACTTTAAATCTTGCAACTTTTTTAAGGCTATGGCTTCTGGTTCTAATTCTCTGAATTATTAGTTTTAGGAAATACATGCAAATGCACATCTGCTGTTCAGTAAGAAAGATGGGAAGTGTTTTGCTGTGTATAACTGTGAAATAAACTAGGTTTCTTTTCCTTTGGCTAAAGTTCTATGTGATTTGCAATCAGATTAAAAGGGACAAACATTTATGTAAAAGTATCATTTCAGGAATTGCAGTGTTCAGCATATGTGCTGAAATGAAGAGAAACAAAGGATTAGACTTTCAGGATCATTTTCAGTTCAGTTTCTTCAATACTGAAAAGTGTTCAAATGGAGATGCAAATATTCCCAAATAGAACAGCTGAAGCGATTAACAACTGACAAATTTGGGGGGGATTTAATATTTGCCAGATAATCCTTGTTACCAATTAAAAATATTGGTAAGTGCAGAGATTCCTCATTTCAGTGTTCATTTTAATGAGACTATTCATTTTTATTTGATATTTAAACTCTGGACTCTTGGATATATGTCTTTCAGTTCTGGTTACTTGTTTGTTTCCATTGTCAGTTCTTGTAACTGATGTTTTGATCTTGCATTCAAAATATGAATCACTACAATTAGGATAAAGAGCAGGCCCAGAGGAAATTTTCACAGAGATTTTGATGTGGGGGATGTCCCAGTTTAAGACCAAGCAAATGTGATTTATACTAACTCCCTTTCCCCTCTAATCATCACATACAAAATTTTTGAACTGTATTTCTGTCCTCTCCCCCAGCCAACCATCTAGTTGTGTGGTAAGATGAATAACTAAGCTACTATGTGTATGTATGCTATTGTAGAAAAAAATTGTAGACTTTTGTAAGAAGATTCGTTTAAATTAATTTAATGTCTCCATTTTCTCCTCAAGAAATCCATGCCTAAGTTTCTCCTTCCCCGTTTAATTTCTGATTCCTCTCTTTGTCAGAGCTGTGGAAAACTTGTTGATCCAGGTTCAGAAGGAGTATCTTAAACCCCAGCAGGAACTTGCTGAACTGAAAATGGATGCAAGCCAGCTCTTGGCAAAGCATAACAGGAGACTTCAAGATGCCCAAGACCTGGTGAATGAGGCGCTTGTGAACATCAATGAGACCAATCGCTTGTTTCCTCTTATCTCTAGCAACCTGGCAGAGTTAAATGTAAGACTGGATAGTCAGTATTGTTGCATAAGAAATATCAAAAATGAGATTGTGTTTAAAAGCTGATTTTGGGTTTTTTTTTAAACATATTTAAACATTTTAATATGTACGACACATTAAAAACTCAAAGGAAACCAGACCACTGTTTGAAAACCAAAATATTATGTGTTATGTGAACTCATCTGCACTAGCTGACTTTACAGACTACTATAAAACACTTGATTTATGCTATAGGACAAAAAGCTAAGTATAAAAGAAGGTGAAGAAGTTGCAACCATGCACATTAAAGAAGGAAAAGTCCTAGTGAATGCTGCTGCTGCTCTTGCCCGAGATGTAAAGAACTCAACATCTGTAAGTCCTTAAGTTTTAACATCCTCTTTGACTCTCGAGTGTATTTTAGTCATGAAAAAAAGAAAGAAAAAACATTTTGTTTTGCAGAACCTGGAAGTCCACCAGGATGGGTTACTTCTGTGGAGCAGCAAACTGCGACATCATGTGGATGAGCTGGTGATGCAGATGTCTGTGAGAGGAGTGCTTGACCTGGTATACAGAGCTGAGGACCATGCCACCCAGTTCCAAAGACTTGCAGATGCACTGGAGAGGTGATTAACTCAAGAATTATGGAATCATGATATTTATGTTATGTCACATTTAATATAAATAGGTAGTAGCTTAATCCACTAAATAAATTTCCTGCCCATGGCAGGGAAGTTGTACTAGATGATCTTTAAAGGTTTCTTCCAATGCAGTTGGTTCTGTGATGAATTTTTATTCCTCATTTCATTTCAGTGCTTTTTACTTTTATTGCAGTGTAACTTTGTTAAATGATATGGAAGAGGGTCGATTAGTCATGCATTTTTTTTGGTTGACTTACGCAGTAACTAGCGAATTATAAAATGTCCAGTGAGTATATCCTGGTACAGCTTGAAAAGCTTTTGGTCTGTGTATGAAAACTTCTTGACAATATACCTCTGAATCTTGTCAAGAAGCTATTCTTACTGTACCTCTTTTATTGTTGCTTTCAAAGCATTTTGCAGAAATGAGTGGGTTGCAATCTCAAGTCCACTCAAAAGCACTTCTAGAATTTGAAGTTGTTAAGTCATTCCAGTTAATTCAGTGGAAATTAATTTTCTATCTCAGGAATCCTTATAGGATGCTTGCTGTTTTCTCATTTAAAGTCAACTAAAAGTTAAATTATATCACACTGGAAAACAACACGTATTTTTAAGTTTGAGAACATAAAATTTTGCTCTGAGTAGCATTGAGCAACACTTGACTTCACTACAGCCACATAAATTCAATAGAGCAAAATTTAATACAGCATAGCTTTCAGAAGTGTATAATTTCCTCCTAGATTCTGTATTTCTCTACTTCATTTTTGAGCTCCAGATAGGGACCTGTTTCTGTTCTGTTTAGGCAATGTGATTTATTTGTTCTAAGTGTCTTTATAAATTGAAAAACTGAACATAAACAGAAAGGAACAAAACAGAAAAGAGGAAATGGAACAAAACAGTACAAAAACTAACAAAATAGAGAAAAAACATAGTTGAAAAGCTCTGAACTGATTTTTTCAATTCAAAATAATTAATTTAAAGCCCGTTATGCAACATTGGGCAAGGTGTGCTCGTTTTTTCAGAATGCATCATGTATTCTGGGAAGATGTACATGTTTTCATTGAAGACATGGAACTCAGTGCTTCATTGAAAACAGAATTACTTTTAAATTGTTTATTTAGTGGCCTCTCTAAAGTAAGAAATGTGACTCTGAACACAACTGCTGCTATCTACACCCACTCCAGTGTTAAAAGTGTGATTGAAAGAACAGAGAGTTTGGCAGATGATGCATCTAGAGTCGTGAATGGCCCCTTGGATTTAGTAAGTATCAATATTAGTATTTTAAGGTACATCTTCCGCTCTTATGCTGGAATATTTCTTCTGATTGTTTTTGCACTTGCTGAAACTTGAGTCTTCTTGATGGAGGCATGTCCTTCTTGTGGCAGCCTGTCCTACCAACTTGTATATACTGTATCCTGAACCCATACTTCAAGGCTGCAGTGGTAACACATTTCAAGTTCTGTTTATCTGTCTTTTCTCTCTTCCTCATTTACCTTTTTTTTGGTTAGTTTTCTTTTTAATATATAATGCATGACTAGCTGTACTGGATTTAATTCTGTGAGGCTCTATATCAGTCATCTGACATGCATTCCTGTGGAATTGAAGTTCCCAAACCCTCTAGTGCTCCCTTCCATTTTTGGAATTATTCAACCATCTCCTTATTTGACCTGTCCCTCTTCCATTTCTATCTGGGTATTCCCAATCACAACTATTTTGCTCAGTTGACAATGTTTCACAATCAGTGTATGTTTGTGTCTCATCTACCATCCCTCTGCCTTGAAAGATTATCAGATTGTTATTGAAACAGTAGATTAAAAAGACCTGACCAGTTTCCAGTCTGATCTTCTTGCTTTCATATTATTCTATTTTCCCCCATATACCTCTTTTTGCTTTTCCTTATTGTAAACCCAAGGAAGGAATGGGCTATATTTTACAAGTGTCATGCACATTATACCTGCAGAAACAAATATGTGACAATGCATTTACATGATAGTGATCAAAATACTTGGCATTGTTTTTTGCACATGTTATTATATAGTGCTCTGTTTTATTAAAGCTTTTTACAGCATGAATCTTTCAAGGAATTTTCTCAGATTTTTTTCTGTTGAAGAAATTTTGGATTAGAAGAACACTTTCAAGACTGGGATTTTGAAATATCTCACTTTAAAGTGCTCAGTGCTGGAAATTTTGAATTTGACCTGAAACTAGAATTACTGATGTTCCAAAAGACAACACTGAATCACTAGCAGTGTTCAAACTAGAATTTGATAGATTTTAATAGTTGTCTTTTTTTATTAACTTGCAAAGAGATTTAATGTCACATTCTGGATAAATGACTGCAACTTGTCGTTTTTATAATTGATGCTTAATAAGGTAATGAATAGAATATCTCATAAATAATGAGAATATTCAGTAACTTGAAGTAGATATCTGCAGATACTTATATGTTTTCACTTGAATTTCCGTTTTTCATATGTGGCAACTCAGTGTCTGTGTTTTTCAGCCAGAGGAGTCTTTCAGTCTACTTGGAAAAGAAACTCTACTGCTTAGTTCCGAATTTCAGAGTGAGGCTAAAAATCTGAAGAAAAAAAGTGATGGTTAGTTCTTTAGAGTTCATATTTCTGCCTCTATTTCTTTTTTTCTATTTTCTGTTTGTCCTTTTTTTTCCGTTGGCTTTTTTTTAATGTGGTGTTTTTTAAAAAAAAAAATTAGCATAAGCTAAGGTAAATATGACTATGTACATAATTTCATACTATTAAGATTAATGTACTCTGGAGTCATAGTATTTTCATTTTTGGGATGAGATTATAATTTTTTCTCTGTAAACATTTAAAAAGTTGGCCTTCACTATTCCTCATTTATCTACAAACAGTGCCTTTTTTAAATGGCTGTTTTTCCAAACTTCATGAATTAAATCATTAGATATTGTGCAGTAGACAAAAAAAAAGCACAGTTTGTGAAAAAATCAGTTAATCCATTTTTATTTAATAAATCATGGATTGCACATGTATGTAGGATGATATATTTAAACCATAATGATTTTTACTTGTTTGTTCTACACAGCTGAGATACAAAAACAAGCTGAACTTTGTCTCCCTAAATTTGAAAATACTTTTGGTTTTTTTATTATTGCAAAGATACCAGCAAGGGATTGAAGTCTACACCACGAAAATTCAAAAGCATTTTGAACACAGACTTTGTGTAGGAGCAGAACCAGACCCCAAGTTAAATTTCGGACAAAATGAGACAGAAAGTGAAGGTTTCACAGAGATAAACTGTAACTGTAAAATGGTCTTGTCTTTTAATATCAATGGCTTTACAATTATGGAGCCATTTTGTGTAGTTCAGATGGACAGAAATGCATGCCTTTTTCGTTCCTTCTGTTCTACATATTTTTATTTCTAGTGAGAGGATTCTGCAAACAGATCACAAATATGTAGAAAACCCCCCACTTCTTTGGCTTCTGTCAAATAACCACAAAATGTGAAGAACTCTAATGAAAATTATTAGAGTTCACAATCATTGAATCAATTTATAGCCTTTTCCTCACTATGTTTCTACCAATCCAGTCTCATGGAATTGGCCAAAAAGGATAGCTTTTAATAGAACAGTGCTCACAGGAGTTTATCTGTTCATACTGCATTCATTTTGCATTCCTGTTTGTAAAATGCACTTTCTCTGTTGGAGGGGAAAAAGAAGTTCCATTGATTAAATAATGAATGCTTGTTATCCCTGTAGTTGGGATTTGTGTGGGTTGTGTGGTATTTGTTTATGCATATGTTACTTCTTTCCACAGGACTTTTATTTGGATTGAATGGGTTGAACAAAAAGGTAGAAAAGATTCAGGAAAGTACTAATAAAATTGTCAACCAACTTAATGATTCTCTGTGGACACTAAGAGTATTGCCCAACAGTAAGTGAAATTTATGTTAACATTCTTCTTATTACAGAAATGTCTAGTACAATCGTAATAAGCATTCATTGTCTGATTGCAGAGATGTAGAAATAAACTATATTGGAGACTACATTTAGCCTTCTTCCTTACAAGGAATATTTTACATTTTTTTTGTAAACCCACTAGACATAACTGGGTTATCATATAAGGTCGATCATCTGATTCCCATTTCACATAACTTTAAATCACGAGGACCTCTGATAGCCACATAGAGTCACTCTGGATATTAATTGCAGGATGCTATCTAACATAAAGCTAGACACTGAAAATTAAGGCAGTATGAAAATTACAGGAGTGTCCTTCTTAACTCCCAGTTTAACATTGTTTAATTTCAGTTTTGTTTTTACATTTCTTCAAGTTGCCTCTTTTCTGTCTGGGCAGAGATTCATGGTGGCATTACCCTCTGTGTAGGGTACTGATGATGAAGGAGGATCCTTTCAGGCCTAACTCAAACCTTTCGTGCCACCTAGAGCATCTTCCCACTGTTCTGGGCACAGAGGGTGTAAGGCACAGGCTGAGATTGAGAGTGGTACACTCTCTACATAAGCGATTGTAGCCCAAAGCAAGGGGTGTAGGATTGTGTAGGATTCAAAACATAAGTCTCAGACTAGTGTCTCTGGGTGCCAACACTCATTTAGGAAATTTAAACACTATGAGCCCGATGTATTCATATAGTCTTCCTGTTGAGATAGGCAGAATCAAATTTCCCAAACAAACAAAAATACAATTCTTACTATGAAAAGAATATAACTGACAGAGTTTTGACTATGTTTGTAACTGCTGTTATGAAACCAGGCATTTGTTAGTCCCAAGTATGTATCAGAGTTTTGAAATTTTTTTATCCTGGGTTTCAGATACGAGGAAATACATGCTTGAAGTGAAAGAGCTGGCTGTGTCTGCGAACACCAGTGCTGTGGTGGGTTTAAACCACTTTGGGGATTTCAGTCAAAAGCTAATGAACACATCTTCTACACTGTCCCAAGTTAATGACACTTTGAGGAAAACAAGTGAACTTATTACTGATTCATCAAAAGCTGGTAAGTTTACTGCCTCATTGCTCTATAGAAATGTCACTTCTTGCAGAAGCAGTACTAATATTCAGTTTTAATAGGCATTAAATATGAGTCTGATGGACTGAAGGTTTCTTCCTAATTCAATAAAAATGTGTTAACTTTTTTTAAAAGACCTTTAGAGGATTCACATGGGATACCCCTGAGTATATGTATTCCTTACTGATGTTTAAAATTGCTGAAACCAAAATGGTCAGAAGCAGTCCACCTTGGCTAAGTATTTTAGCAATGAATAGCATCTTTTGCTTTCACCCTCCTTCAACATTTCATTTATGTTTTTGCAGCAATCACAGCTGAAAAACACGTTAAAGAAGTTGAAGCACAAGCAAGTCTTTTATTGGATAGACTCAAACCTTTGAAAATGCTAGAAGAGAATCTGAACAGAAACCTGTCTGAAATTAAAGAGCTCATCAGCCAGGCCCGCAAGCAGGCAGCGTCTGTAAGTTCCATCATCCCAGACTTAACTGACTTCACATTTACTTTTAGCAGGGAGGGAGTCTCACTAAAGTCCAAAGAGAAGTCCAACTGATTCTAAAATCATACTTGCCGGGCTGTTGGTACATTTTAAGGTTTCAGCATCACATTTGTTCTTGCATTTGTGAGTTTATCAGAACAGCTAGGTAGTAATTTATCTACTATTTCCTTCCGTTTCCTATAAAAATAGTGAAATACAGTATGTCAGAAAGCAGTCACAAGAGCTTTTGATGAGAAAGAAAGAAGAAGGGGAGGGGGAGGGTGCTGCTCTTCTTTTTAGTACAAGATGTTAATTTTTAAGCTTATTTTCAAGATTGAGGTGGAGTGCCCCCATATAACATCAAGTTACAAATTTTTTATCAAGACTGTTGATTCTATCAATAAATTTGCCAACTGTGGCCTGTCATGGCAATATGTTCTTCTTTGCAAGAAGCAGCTGTGCGTCCAGAATACTCTAAGACAAATAGTATACTTGTTTTTAAATCCCTGCTTCTCCCTTAAAGACAGCGAAAGTGTACTATGGATCTCATTAAAGTGAGAGAAATATGAAAATGACTTTGCACTCAATAATTTTTGGTATGCCTTTAACTTTAGTGTGGATATGTTATTGTAATGTTTAGGGAGGTTTTGTTAAGAAAAAAAAGACTCTCGGTTCTTTCTGCAAATCTTCTTAATTATATGGTTATTGCTTCTGTTACAGTCTGCTGAAGCTTAATGAATCCACTGCAGAAAAGAGGGAATAGTATTTTTTGAAGTGTTGTAAGCCACAGATGTTCCTGGTGGGGTGAAAAGAAGTATTAGCAAAATCCCTTTTTCCAATTTTGGGAGTTCGTTCTGGGGTTTTTTTTTAAATTTTTACTACACGAAAGAAACTTTATATGTCTGTGTCCATATGCATACACACGTGTGCTATGTGCATTTGCTTGTTACAGGCATAGTCAATGAAGCTGATGGAGTTAAGGCTTTTCTGCTAAAATGTGTTTTCTGTCATTACACTACCAAGCTCTTTGGAGATGACTGCATTTAGCTTGAATGAATGTCTTATCAGTATACTAGTCAGTGGTCAAAGGCATCAGTGGTATGACAACAGGAATAAGAATTTCTTTATTTAACCTTAAAAAAGTTGAACTTCTTATATATTCAGAAATGTATTTTTTGGATAATCTTATAAACTGTGTTATAACTTTGAAATAACCAGAAATATTACAGACTCTGTATCTTTTAAATTTGTTTATAAAAAAACCCTTTCTCTCAACATAGACTAGAAATGGTTTCTTTTATTGTAAAACATTTTCAGTTTCTCTATCTTTATTTTCTGTTACTATTACAGTGGCTTTTACTGATATATGGGCTTCCAACCCAAGATTTATTGTTATTTTCTAAGGTATTTGGATAGTTTATTTTACTAACTTCAAACCTTCGGAGTGAGTGTATTAAGACAGATTTCATTCTTTTCTATTGTGAATCTCTTTGTCAAGTGATACCTGGAAGATTGCTAAGATCTAACCCAGGTGGCAATACTTAGATTGCATGGGGGTATCTCAGCAAAAATCTTGCATTTGTTGATCAGAAGCTAAGTACATACTCCAGAAATATGTGCTGTGTGAGACTTCTTTAGATTCCATTTCCTTCTTTTCCCCCCAGATTAAAGTTGCAGTATCAGCAGACAGAGATTGCATTCGTGCCTACCAACCCCAAATTTCATCCACGAATTACAACACCTTAACACTCAATGTGAAAACTGCTGAACCAGATAACCTGCTTTTCTACCTGGGTAGCAATGGAAAGGTAAGTTTCTGGTGTACATTTTCTGAAGGTGATGGGAGTCAAATGTTTTAAATGACTGTAGTTATGTTTTTTCTTACTTGATTTCAAACTAAGTAACCAAGCAAAGCCCCTTGCAGACACATTTGTTCACTAGGGGTGGAAATACATTTGTGCCTTAGATGATTCCAGAGGTTCTCAAAGGTAGAGAATAAAAACACCTGATTCCTTAGCACTGCCTCTTGACCGTGTCATGAAACTCTCCCTTCCTTTTCCTATGTTGTACATTAACCTTGTGAAGTTTAACACTCGATGGAATGCTTTCATATAGCATGCTGGAGTATATCAAGTGATTTGCTAGGTAACACAGCAAAAGTACTTGAATTTGGTGCTCATGGGCATGGTGCATCCACCCAGTTTAAAAAGAACTTGATGGCTCACTGCTACGTTGCCATCCTCTTCATTCCCTCTATAATCCCAATAAAATGCACAGCTATTAGCTCCTTGTGGCATGCTATCATGTGAAATAGAGTACTTCTTCACAAACTGGTAAGTCATGTCACATTCTCTCAGAAGATTATATTTCTATACATCTCTCTGTGTGTACATCACATTTCTACTTATCTGTAAAAAAACATTCACCTACTTGTGTATAACCTAAGGGGGTTTTGTTTCATTATAGGTAACTGAGTGAAAACTTGCTGTTCCTGATTTTGCCAAAGTCAACTCCTGTAATAAGGGATGTAGGGGCATGAATCTGGAAAGACTTTCTCGATGTTACTTGTTAAAATACACATTTGATGCCATGTATTAGAATAAGCTGTGCTGTTTTTCAGACAGACTTCCTTGCAGTAGAGATGCGACGGGGTAAGGTTGCTCTTCTTTGGGATTTGGGCTCTGGATCAACAAGATTGGAATACCCGGATTTTCAAATTGACAATAACAAATGGCACAGAATACATGCCACCAGGTAATTAAAATGAGAATGCGTAAATGTTGTACACAAACCGTCTTCTGAGTTTTTCTTTGATGAGACTTTTCTTATCCTTAGAAGAGAAGCCTATAGTATGTGTGGATTAAGCCTGGTGATTTCTAAAACTATTTATTAGTATTTGTATTTGGCAGGTTTGGAAAAACAGGTACGCTCAGCATAGAGGAAATGAATTCCAATCAGAAGCCTTCACCTAAATCTGCAACCTCTCCAGGGACAGCCAGCATATTGGATGTTAACAAATCGACCTTAGTGTTTATCGGAGGACTTGGAGGGCAAATCAAGGTTAAATTCTGAGATTCTCTAAATGGTTTTTAACATGTTTGAGAGATACTTTTGTGTTAGAAATAATTGCATGATTTGTTTACTTCATCAAGAAATGCCAGGTACTTGGACTGTAAAGCAAAGATACTGTAAGGGTCTTCTAGTTACCTGAAGTTAATTTTCCCTGAAAATTTTTGCATAAAGTATTAACCAGGATAGGCTGTGTGTGCATGCAGGTTGTATAGACATCAAACAATGAATTTGGTTTTTGTTTGCACCTTCCATGGCTTCTTTTAATTTACCATTGTTATTCATGCCATGAAGTGTGTAAGTAGGTCAAGGACATACTTATTTTACTTTTTTACATACTAATCTATTATGATTTGAATGATAATTGTTAATGGTTATGTTGAAACATGTTGTTCTCTTGTTATGATTTATATCTACCAAAGTTAAAGTTCAAGGAAAACAACCAAGCAAAAATTTTGCTGCATAATTTTCGGAGTACTAAGTAATTGTATTCATGAAGTATTTCTTGTCTTATAGAAATCACCTGCTGTTAAGGTGACCCATTTTAAAGGGTGCATGGGAGAGGCATCCCTGAATGGCAAATCTATTGGTCTTTGGAACTACATAGAGAGAGAGGGCAAGTGCAATGGCTGTTTTGGAAGGTATTTCATCTTTTTTTTTCTGTTTTTTTTAAAAAATGGATTTAGAATAATTGACATTTGTAATATTATATTTCTGTGCTAACTAAAAATAATGAGCTCAGACAAATCTCAGTGTTTCCTTGATCATTAGCGTACTGTTCTGAAAACACTAATCTGAATGTGCCATTGGTGTAAAATATTTTTATTGTATGGAATTTTCTCACTTTTTAATCACTTTTTCAGAACAGTGTATTGTTGTTGTCTGTTTTGTCCATTGGAAGTAGGGACTACTAGCTAACCAAAATATTCAGGAATCTTTGTTTTTCAGTAGTTTCCAGTAAGGCAAATTTATTCTTTCCTAGAGTAAGAAACAGTGTAAAGCAGTCTTAAAAAACAAATCCATAGCAAAACTGTAGCCACTGAGCTTGATACCTTTTGTGGATTGTACTATTTTTATGTTTAAAGAATTGAAAAGAAATATGCTTGCCCAGATTCCTTTTTGCAGAATATTTCAAGTAGAAACAGCAGAGGGTGCTGCTTGATTGTATGAGATATTTTTTAGACGTCTTGTATTGCAGGGAAAGGGGATAACATTTATTTTAAGTGCAATTATGCAAAACATTTTGATAAATGGATGACGCATTTTATTGGGGTTTTTTTTCATACATAAGGGAAGAATACTTATCTTGTATACATCCTTCTCCATGGCAAAATCATGTATTGTGAGATTCTATAATGAAAGTAGCCTTTGACTGGAATCCTTCAGTTATTCATAACATCAAGTTTCAAGTCTCTTCCCACACTTTTCTAAACATATTTCCTGGGGGTTACACTGACTGATCAGTACCTGGAGGGAGCCTACAAGAAAGATGGAGAGAGTCTAGTTACAAGGGCATGTAGTGACAGGACAAGGGGGAATGGATTCAAACTAAAAGAAAGTAGGTTTAGATTAGATACTAGGAAGAAGCTCTTTACTGTGAGTGTGGTGAGGCATTGGAAAAGGTTGCCCAGAGAAGTTGTGGGTGCCCCATCCCTGGAAGTGTTCAGTGAGAGTTTGGATGGGGCTCTGAGCAACCTGGTCTAGTGAAAGGTGTTCCTGCCCACGGCAGAGGGGTTGGAATGAGGTGATCTTTAAAGTTCCCTTTCAACCCAAACCATTTTATGATTCTATGATCTAACTTTTCTTGTATTTTATATAAAAATTACTGTAAAAACACAAATCTTCAGTTAACATTTGTAATTGTTTTTCTACTTCTGTAGCCCGCAGGATGAGGACACTTCATTTCATTTTGATGGCAGTGGATACTCAGTTGTGGAGAAGGCACTCCGCTCAACAGTGACTCAGATAATAATATTTTTCAGTACCTTTTCACCTAATGGGCTTCTTCTGTATCTTGCTTCAAATGGCACTGTAAGAAAATGGATCAGATTCCTGAACTGTCAAAAACTATGTTTAGATGATTCGATGGTTTCTTGCTTTCTATGTTATTTTTCAGCTTATATATATTAGAGCAGTTTACTCCCTTTGTGTAGATTGAACCTGTAACTGACATCATAAGCCAAAGGAGTAAAGACAAGAACCCTAGAAATAATTCATTAGAGCAAATATTCACCTATACTAAAGACAAAATTAAACAATGAAAATAATTCCCCACAATTCATTTCAATTTTAGAATGAGATTAACTAAAGGAAAGAAAAGAAAACAGTAGGGACAACATTCTAGTTTTGTTCAATTAGAGGAACCTTTTCAGTATAACATGTTTTGGAACTGAGCTTGCAGAAGGACAGTGTAATGTTAAAAACACATATTGAATTAAATCCATAACATGGGAATTCAGTAAACTGAAATAAATTAAATAAAAGTCCCTGCAAAAGCAATATAACCCAGACCCATCTCCAGACCTTCATTGTCATGTCATGCAGTTTACTGCATACTTAGCTGGTGGGTTTTGTTTTCCTGAAGGAGGTCAAAGCTTTGTTTTGATACAGATTGTTTTGGAGTTACTGCATTATTCATTTGCTTTATGTACTCAGTGCCTGAATACATTGCACAGTGATATCTGACTTAAATTTTACAGTTCAGAGGGGGCACTTTTAATGCAATCCAGGAAGTCATTTTTACTGCGTGAAGAGGGTCTTTGCTTCTTGCAGAAAGAACATGATAGTGTTTTTGATCATTATACTAGCAGTCAAATCAAATTACTTTCAACTTAGTCCAAAAAAAAGAAAAATGTGACTCTGCTATTTAAGCCTTTTTCTGCCAAGTAATCTAACCTCATGGTGCATTTAAATAAGAATAACAACAAAACAAAAGAAACATCCTTGTGAAGTATTTGTAACTTAATTTTCCTAGATATAGGAAAGATAAGCATCTTGGCCCTAACAAATAGGTCAGGTACAAGAGTTACCAAGCCTGTTTCATGCAGTAACCCAAACCTGCCAACAGTGCATTCTGTTGGAATATTTAATTTCCAGGAATATAATCTGTTGTTTATTTGGTTTTGGTTTTTTTCCCTCACAGAGAGATTTCTTGTCCCTCGAGCTTGTTGATGGCAGAGTGAGACTGACTGTTGATCTAGGTTCAGGACCTCTTGCTCTTACAACGGAAAACCGTTACAACAATGGAACATGGTACAAAATCTCATTTAGTCGGAACAAGAAGCAAGGTAGGCTACAGACTGAAAGAAAACAGGTGTCTGCACATTTACAAATACAAATATCTAAGACAGCTGCAGGGAACATCACTGCAACCAAATCTGATCACTTCCAGTGCAGTGTCTTTAGTAGCCACACCTATGTTACTTTGCCTTTAGAAGGACAGCAGTGTAAATCTTATGCTTGGTTTAGCATATCTTATAAAGAGCAAGTAGTGCAGAAACTACCGGACAAAAACATATCTGTAGTCTCTAAAGAGTGAAAGATCTTTGTCCAAGTCTGTATATCAGAGATCATGTTTTCTGTTCTGTGTTTTAATAGTACCTAGTACAACAGTGTTTTAGGGCCCAGGTTGGGGCAGTAATGCATTACAAAGAGGATGTGTTAATAGCTATAAGATATTCTCATATGTATATATTTTCCTACAGACTTCCCCAGATTTGGTTTTGGCAGAGAAGAATGAATGAGATTAACAGAATAGCTGGAAGTACAATAAATTACTCATTCTAAAAATAAGAAGATTGTCCATACATGTCTGAGTCAAGGAATGCATTTTCCTCTATTATGGACAAGATTGCCAAAATGGAAGAATTTTGTATTCGTGTCCTTCTCCAGATCTTTACTCTCTTTCATTTGCAGGAGTTTTGGTGGTCATGGATGCATATAACCTTAATTATAAAGAAACCAGGCAAGGAGAATCTCCTGGGGTTGCTTCAGACCTGAACCGCTCTGATAAGGACCCAATCTTCATTGGGGGGCTGCCAAGATCGAGGACTGTGAGGTAAAGTGTCTTACTTTTCCATCTTTGCTAAGACTCTTGTAAGTAGAGGGAAAGACTAACAAACTCTATCTCCACTGAAATTAGAAAAAATCAGTGAAGTCTGAATTCTTCTTTATGGCCATGTATACCACATAGTTATCTGTCCTTTGACTTCAGACTCTAATGTGGTGCTTTTAACTGCTAGGTCTGATGACACTGCAGTTCAGATCATAATAAGTTTCTGTTTTCCTCCTCCATGGGTGATTTCCACCACAGCAGCTGCCATAGAAACCATGTGCTGTTGGGGTCAGGCTGTAGCAAGAATTCAGCACTGCTGTCTGCAACAATGCTCCTTTGATCTGTACCTGTGCAAATATTGCGTTTTCTGGCTGGCATTTTTGGGCAAAACTGCACTTAGGCATAAAGATCTACTTCAGAAAGGAATTCTTGTAATTCAGTTTTGTAACTTAGAACAGAGGAGAAACAATTGTGAAGAGATCATCAAAAAACATTACAAATACATATTTTATAGTATGTTTCTGGTTTATGTTTAGGTTTTTTGTTTTGTACATCCATGCTGAACTTGTGAAGTCACATTTTTTCTACTGGCTTCACTGTGAAAGGATAAACATGGCAAGAGAAAATCAAATTAAACTTTCTGCATGGTCTTGACAATAAGGTAAATTCTAGCACATTATTGGTCTCTGCAAAGTTATTGTAGAGCTGCAGACTTGTTAATCTTAGCTGGCATATCAACCTGTGAGAGATTTTGGCAGGACAGCCTTAGATTTCTCTGACTTAAACCTGGGACCAAATTAGGCATCCTCCAGACTTGAAAAATCAAAAAGAAATACAGTGTAGTAGAGAGCTACAGTTACCCTTTCACACAAAATCCATTATGTTCCAGCTAAACATTCATCTTAAAGTTTTGGAAAATGGCCTGACCTGGCAGCACAACAATACACACTTGTATGTTTCCATTTGGGCACAACATTATCTGACTCTCTTTAAGATTAGATTTAGCATCTGCTAAGGGTAAGACCTAAATTACCTCTGTTTTCCCTTACACCAGGCTGACTGCATTCTTTGAATGAGATCTCTCTTTTTTTCTTATTGAAGAGAACTTAATCTTTTGTCCCAGGGGATTCCAAATACTATTCCTTGGAAAGAAAGACTTGTTTTGTGTTTCAGGAAAGGTCTTAATAGTAGAATGTATGTGGGATGCATCAAGAATCTGGAAATATCTCGTTCCACCTTTGACTTGCTTAGAAATTCATATGGAGTAAGAAAAGGCTGTGTATTGGAGGTAAGAGACTAAAGTTTTGCAACATTTATTGTTATAGAACAGTGAATAGTGATGTTTACAGCGAATTGAAGTGGATTTATTTTTAAAAATTCTAAAATTATTAAACTATACTTGAATTTTCATTTTTTTCTTACTGGTCACTATGTATGGAGAAATTCTGTAATTAATTATCTTCTTCATAAAATAGCCTATTCGTAGTGTGAACATCATGAACGATGGATATATTGAATTGGTACCTAAGTCCTTAAGCCCAGAATCAGAACTGATGGCAACTTTTGCTACCAAGAACAGCAGTGGCATCATCCTTGCTGGACTCAGCAGGGGGCTGGAAAAGCGACGACGAAGACAAGCACATTTGGCAAGTACTGAAAACAAAGATTTTGGGGGGGATTATTTTTGCCATTTTTATTTTGTAAAATCAAGTTAGGTTGCTATTTATATCTGATGGACAGTTGGAACTTCTAGAATCCAAAGGCAAAGGAATACCTGCCCCTTCTTATTTCCTGCCTCTAAGAGAAGAAGTGTGTGTGTGGGGAGATGGTATAAAAAAACTCCTGCATTTTAACTGGAGCCTGACTAGAGAAATTTCCAGCTTTTGTGTTTGCTCTTAGGAGACTTTGCACTCTGAGAGGTACCAATACAATGCCTACTAGTCTCTGAGTTTCATTAAAAAGTTTGTTTAAAACAAGGTTGGAGGAAAATTTTTCCAATGAATGTTGTTTAAACACTCAATAAATGTCAGAAAATTGAGCTGTAGTTAAAAATTAATCTTCTGATTATATCCACAGCCCTTCTTTTCCATCGTGCTGATTGATGGTCATCTTGCAGTGCACGTTAATGCTGGAGATAGAGCAAGTACTAGGAAAGTAGTTATTCAGTCTGCTAATGGAACATACAGTGATGGACAAGAACACTCTGTCATCCTAATTCGGAGTAAGAGGTACATGCAACTGCAAAGAGTACTACCTCTTTAATTATTGTATGCTGTTGTCAGTTCACTGCACTCTCTGAGGAATTGCCTTTGCTAGCTTATTAGGTGGAATAATCAGGGCTATGTTTTTCTGCTGTTGATGCAGATGTTCTGATTTACATGGTAATTGTATACAGCATACAGCTACTGATAAAGGTGTAGCTGAAAGCTCTCAAAATCTCTAGACAGCTTGGGGCACTTGAGTAAAGTATACTAAATAGTATTAGAAAAAATACAGCTATCAAATTAATTTAGAAAGATACTTGACAAAACTTGACATGTTAAAAATCATCTAAAGAAGGTCTTTTAGTTTTAAGACATAGAAAGGATTATCAAAGTGATGGAATCTTTATTTATTAGAACAGGGCGTTTATGAGGCTGAAAGGAATGCTTTTCATTTGAAAATGGCTGTCTTAGACCTCGTTTAATGTTTTCCCTGCTTTATCTTTTTCAGGATCATAACTGTACAGGTGGATGAAAGTAAACCTGCGGAATTGAGGCTTGGTTCATCAGCAGAAATGAGTCCCATTAATATTTCCAGCTTTTATGCTGGTGGCATTCCAGTAGGAGAAAGCATCTTAGGGCTAAAATTGGCTGGCTCCTTTCATGGCTGTATCAGCAATCTTATTTTTAACAAGGAGTAAGTCAGAGGGGTAACTGCTTTGTTTTGGAAAACTGTGTATAGTAATTATTAAATGTAGTTTGTGATCTCTTGTATGACATCTCTGTTTGCCTGGTTTTTAACATAAGACAAGAATGATACTCATGATCTGAGTATTATAGCAGCCAGAAAATTAATATTATCAGCTACATTTCTAAATAGCATTAAAAATGTCTTTAATGTTTATAGAGATGCTGCACAAAACACTGCTTTCTCTACTATAATTTCATCTGTATTCACATCCAGACAGGATGGTTTTCCAAAAATATTGTCTATTCATATTGTTCTATGGACAGATTATTTGCCACTACTCTGTTTGTCCCAGATGCCAGTTCTATCCCTTTCTCCTGTTATTAGTGAAAGACCTTCTCCTTGTGCTTGGGAAATGTAGGGATTGGGGATCGCATCTCTTAAAATGTCTTTTTTTTAAAAAAAAACCACAGGCTTTTATATTTCACCACTTCCATGAAGTATGAACATGTGGATATGGATAGTTGCTTTCTGTCAGAGAAGCCTAAACCAGCCATGCAGCCCGCAGACATTGAGATTCAGCCTGAACTTCAGGCTTTACCAGTTCCCCTGAGACCTCTTACAGATACTAAAAATGTATGTATTGGAGCAAAGCTCTGTTGCTTCTTCTTTTGTCCATTCTTTGTGGAGAATTATCAAAGTACAGACTGTGTATATTTACCTCTTCTATGGTATGGAATGGTTCAATGAATGTGGATTTGAAATTATTATTCCCTGTAGAAATACTGATGTTAATCTTTGTAGCAGCCTGTTGGCCACTTGGAATGGAAGTGTAGTTAGGTTTATCATTGTTCAGGCAGCGACACTAAAAAAGAAAAGAGAAAGTGGAGTGACAATCTCCCAGCAGAAGGACTTGACAGTAACTATTATCTGTAGTGTATTCCTACCAAAGTGGCTCTGTGCTGAGATTTGCATTAGCTGTGCAATTCTGCATTCACATTTTCCTGGTCACACACATGCAGTGTCTGCTCTGTGTCAAAGAGGAGGCACAAACCATTCTAGAGACACACAGTGTCTGAATGCAGCTTGTGTGGCACCTGTTTCCTCTCACATGGTCCCCATTCCCAAGAGAGAAGGAAGCATTACTTCTCTCCTTCTCCAGCTGCACATCTTTATAATGAATCGTTTCCAAAGCATCCTGAAATCATTTTTCTGTGTCAACAGAAAGCAAAATTTTATACGTTTCATGCAGCTGTGGCTATAAAAAGAAATAAGTTGTCCTTCTTAGAGCTAAAGCATGGCTTTGGCTCATACTCTGCTACTCAGCTCTCCATCCCCCAAATCATAACATTATATGTGTGCTCATTAAATGGGAAAATATTTCTACCAAGTCCATAAGATTTTCACACAGAAATTGTACTCTGTTTTCCAGCATTTGTTATCAAAAGGGCTATCAGTTAAGACAAACAGTGAATGAATACTTCTCAAACTACAGACATTTCACAGTAGAAAAGACAGTGGCTGTCTATGAGGCATAGCTTAATCATTAGAACTAGTTTTTTATGAGCCTGAAGATAGCTTGGAATGATTGTGAGTTTAGCTGATTGATGTTGCTGTGTACTTTGTGGTTACCTTGTGGCTCAGTTTTGCTTCTTACAAAGTTATACGTGGGCACATTGTCATTCAACACTTGCTGGTCAGCGCTTGCTTCTATTCTTCCTAATAAATTCCTTTTATTAACAGGTAGTTTGTGTAAAAGATGAGCTGCCCGATCATGTTCAAGGTGCCCATCAGTTTGGACTTGCCAAAGGCAGCCACTTGACACTGCTCTTCAATCAGTCTGCTGTCAGGAAGAAGTGAGTATATCATGAATTACACATGCACACAGTGTTATTTTGTATTGAGCTACAAGAAGTGCAGTGACAGTTTCCATGAATGATCACTGCATTGTGAGCTTTGAACATGGCCCTCACTTCAGGTTCCTGTGGACTTCTCATGGAAGGAAATATCACAACCATCATAATGTAACTAACATGTCTTTCCCAGGTTAGTGGTCATGAGTTTATTAACTCCTGGTCAGAGTTCTGCATTTTTTTTTCCTCTCAGACTTAAGAGCCTCACTGTACCTTCCATAAGTAATTTGATTTCATACATGCCTACTCCTTTGACTGATGGTGCTAACATCTCACCCTCTCCTCTGTATTTGCTGAAAGTGCACCTGAAGGAGACAAGACTACTAAGAAGAATCATTTTGTTGAGACTTAAGGTGCAATAGCCTCTCTGCCTCTTCTACTTGTTTGAGAGGCTCCCAACAAGGTCTCCAAAACATAGCCTTCAAGTCACTTGTATATGCTTCTTTCAACTCAGGAAGTCTCCACAGGCAATGAGAAAAGAGTGATTTTTCCTTCCAGCCTTTCTGTTATAGCTATTGAACATAAGGACATTGCAGAGGTTTGATGCCATGTACTCTGAACCTAGTGTCTCCATAATAAATGGCTCAATCAGCTCCTCTGCCTTTCAAGCCTCCCTCTGTTCTCAGTCTGCCCGTTATATCCTAGCATGCCTGGCTAGCAGTAATGGATGCCATCACATTATCCTGGAATGGGTTCTTTTCTTGAGGCAGTAGGGAAGTCTGTAGTCACAAATAGCTGAGCCCGTCCCTCTTAAAGTCCAGCTCACCCTGTGACAAGCACTTTTTGTATTTCTGTCAGGTACAGGACTGATTTCTATTATGAAATACATTATAGTTCATGTTTTCTTAGAATCCATGCAAATCCTGCTTTTCTGGCCTTAGAAAAATAAATTTCCTTTCATAATAATAAATTGGTTGAGGCTGTTCTCTGCCTCCAGAAAAGCTTTTTTTCACTGAAGAAGAAATATTTTTCAGTAACAATGAAATTTTATTGTCTAGGCTTTCCATCCAGTTGAATCTCAGAACCTTTGCCTCCAGTGGCCTGATTTACTACATGGCTCACCAGAACCAGGTTGATTATGCAGCCCTACAGCTTTATGGGGGACAGCTCCATTTCTCATTTGATCTAGGCAAAGGAAAAGCAGTAGCTCTTCACCCTGCTGTTATAAGTGATGGAAAATGGCATACGGTAGGTGGTCACCAATCTCTTGTGTTCCATTTTCTCTCTGGAGTTATTGATATGGTTTTCCCCTGCCTTTCCTGTATGCTTTCTCTGTTGCAGAGGCAAACTGGTTTTTAACCCCATCATGTAACCATTCAGAAAACTTTTATTTGGTGATAGTTATTTCCTTTTTAAATTCTCATTAATTATACATCAATTCCAGCTTCCAACTACTATCAAGTATCTCAGATTATTTAGAAATTAAATATGTAATAATGGTCATCTTCAACAGAGAAGACGCTAACTTGAGAGGTGTAAAAACTCGGACATTTTCCACAGAAAGTTTTCCGCGCACTATGTCACCAAAGACCTGCAATTATGTGGTCATAATGACACGTACATTATGTGACAGGGTGAAAGATTTGTGGGTGCACAGTTTCATTTTTCTCCAGCTTATTGCTTAATACCTGAGCATGTCACCGTGGCTAGTGATAACAGGGAAGTGCTGTCTTTCCTTTCCTTGGTTCAGGCAACGTGAGAAAGGGAGACATTTGAAAAGAAGAGAGGCTGGAGGGGGAGGACTTGGCTTAAGGAGAGTTTGAGGAGAAACTATGGCTACAGCTTTCAGGTGCCACATAGCATTCAGAGTCTTCTGAACAAAGACTGTATGTCAGTCTCTACTGGCCCAGTTCCTCTGAGCAGCCCACCTGCTGCTGACTCAGGCTTTCTTTGTGAAAAATGACTGTGATGTCTGCATGAATTTTAACAGTAACTCTGACCACATTACTTCTCCTAAAGGCAGCTGAGGATGACAATATTCATCCTGCTAAGCTTCCCCTCCCCTACTCATACATGAAGCCTTAACTCCAGTAAGTGGCTTCTGTGAGACAAAGTGATTGATGACACAAAGCTGTCAACTCTCCTAGGTGCCTTGGGAATCAGCAGAGTTATTTTTGCTTTTCATACATAATGAGCAGAAGAAAAACCAGCAAAAACTAATATAAAGAAAGCAAATTTGAACTTCTGTCAGAGAGAGATATCACAGTTAATCTCTGCTGCCTGAAAGGAAGAATGCTCTGGGATTTACAGCTGCATGTTTAAATATACTCACATAAAGCTCATACTACACTATCCACATTATAAGACATGAACAGATTCCATGGAAGAGCTGACCTACCTTTACTACCCAGGACATAAAAGCATGAACTTCCACCTTTTTCAGAGATTAAGGCTGAGTCACACCACTTCACAGCTGGGGGTTACTGCAGCCAATCTGCAAACAATTTGAACTGATATGCATTGCTACTGAAAGAAGCACCACTTCTTTCCATTCTCTGCCCTCTGCCCGTACCACCCTGCTTTACAGCTTTATCCGCTTACCAAACCCACATGTTCACGAAACTTCATGTTGAACGTAGTCAAAATTCTGAGTGGGGCTAAAAGTAAATGGAGAAGAGCAAATGGCTGGCTGACTTCAAATCAAGTCCCTCAGCTGCATGTAAGCAATTGCTTTAGGGCAAGGAGGGTATAGGGACATGAGTGAACAAGATGGACAGAACTGGAAAGCTTTTTAGTCATAGCAAATTTAGGACTACCCATCCTAATATTACAGCATAGGAGTTTGCACTTCAGAGAGCTGAGATGGGTCAGCTGGTGGGGGCAGCACAGTAATTGTAGAAGACCAGCACTCTTCTCTTCAAACTCAGTGATGTACCTCTATCCTAAGACAATAAACTAGTAATTTTAAATAATGATTGTTAAAAGCTTAGGACCACATGCAATCATTGTGAACACTTCGAGAGGCAAGGAAGCTGTTTAGCTGCTCAGTTGCAGTTTGAAATGGCTTCAACCTCAGGATGAATTTCAAGGGGTGCCTGAGAACAGTGTGTCAAAGCAATCAAACAACTAAAAAATTGTCATGCTTACTTCTGTGGCAAATGATGACTAGATAACTGATTTAGCTTACTGATTCATGTTTTCATGCTTTCATTTTTTCCAGGTAAAGACGGAATACATTAAAAGAAAAGGTACCATCATTGTGGATGGACAGGAATTGGTAGCTGTCAGCGCTCTTGGAGATGGTAGCACTTTGGATGTGGAAGGGAAGCTCTATGTGGGAGGACTCCCCTTAGACTACGTGCCAAAGAATCTTGGGAATGTAAGAAGGTTTGGGATGGTGGGGTGTCTCTGACATTTTGCAAGACTAGAATGAGCATACTGCATCAAACCCATCTAATTCAGTATCCTGTCTCTGATGGGCAAAAAAGTACTTAGGGAAAAAAGCAACAAAGAAAGTAATGACCCTTTACCAGGTAAATCTTTCCAGCTTTCTATGGCTTAACTACTCTAGCTAGAGATTGTATCCTTGTTTGTTAGTAATAGCTTCTATCGATCTCTCTGTTAAAAATGGATAAAGAATATAAACTTCTGTGTTTCATAGTTTACATATACGTGAGCTAGAATCTCAGACATTTTGGTACCAAAGTCCTATTGCATTAAAATATCTTTAAAAGGCTGGGTTTACCTGAGACTAAAACATACTTTGTACACATGCTTTTAGAGAGTAGGTTTTTGTTGCTTTCTTCCTTGTGCAGCCCATTATATCGGTGAGGATGCTGGTGATTATGATAATGTTTCTCATAGAATCACAGAATATTCTGAGTTGTAAGGGACCCACAAGGATCATCAAAGTCCACGCGAAGAATCACACCATGTGTCTGAGAGCATTGTCCAAACACTTCTTGAACTCTTGCAGGCTCAGTGCTGTGACCACTCCTGGGGAGCCTGTTCCAGTGCCTCACCACCCTCTGGAGTAGTTGGACAATTCTCAGTTCTTCTCAATTCTGGGCACACCATCTTCACCAATGCTTTTTAATTGGATAATGGGGTTAACAAATTTTTTAATACTTTGAATCTGCAATTACTGAAAATAGTAATAGTGAGAAATTCAGATGAATCTTGGCAAATAGAACTTGCAAAATGCCTTACAAAATCTTGATTTACTCATTAATTTGCTGAAGCATGTCTGGAATGTCTAACTGCTAGGTGCATCCCTGCTCACAGTTAAGTGAATACAATCCTTTTTGTATGCTATAGAGAGTGTATACTGTGCTTCTAAGCTATTTATTTTGACTCTAAGACATTATGTATGTTTGTAACCTTACATAATTATATATAATAATAGAAATTTAATTATGTAACTATTTTAGATCTTGCTGTGATTTATTCAGATAATTTTTTTATCTGCAGTAATATCAGGTGAATCACTTAAAAGAGCATTACAGCTGTTTATAATAAACATTATCTCTTATATGCCTAGGTGACTCACAGTATTCCTGCCTGCATTGGTAGCATGACAATTAATAGCAAACAACTGGACAACGAGAGTCCTGTCTCCATCTTTGCTGTGAATAAATGCTATGTAAAAGTGCAGGATGGTACTTTCTTTGATGGAAGTGGCTTTGCTGCTCTTGGTAAGTATCACTAAATGAAAATAGTACCTTACTGAATTAATGTTAATGAAAATGTACACTTTTTAGGTCTTGCTGGAACTGTGTGCAGTTAATTGACTCCTCACACAGCAAGTGCATGCCCTGCATGTGTATTTCTAACTGAGTCCTTTACATGCAAGTGGTCATTTCTGCAAAGGACTGTCTTCCCCAAATGAAAGAGCTAATGCTTTTAGCACTGGGAAAGAAATGAACTACCTCTTTCTTCAGCTAAGAATATCCATGTTCCTGATGTTAAAGTCTGTAAAAGGGTATGGAGACAAAAGACTTGTGAAGTAACATGAAGGATTACATTTGTGCTCTTTACTGTTTCTTACAAATGAGACAGAATGTATTAAATCTGAATTAATAAAAAGCTCCACTTATTTGGGAATTTATTTTTTCCAGTATAAAATATGAATTATGACTTTGGAAAATTTACTTTCCAGAGGTACTGCAAGGTCATATTCCAGCAGAATAATTAACAATTTTACTTTGTACTGTGGGTTACAAGTCTTCTACCTTCTTTTCAGTCAGAGAAGGTTACAAAGTGCGGTCTGATGTGAACATCACACTGGAGTTCCGTACGACAGCGGTGCATGGTGTTCTTCTTGGGGTCAGCAGTGCTAAGGTTGATGCCATTGGACTGGAGATTGTACACGGCAAGGTAGGCTGCCCTGTGCTGGCACATTCATTTCACAAAGACTGCTTGAAACAGGGAGGCTAGAACTCTTGGAATGCACTGAATACATACCAGTGAAATGTGATGAAGGCAACTCCCCACAGAATGAGTATGGGACATTTTCAGTCTCAAGGTTTCTCATTGCCATCATATGATAAAATGTGTAATGAGCAACAACAAAGACACTGGAACTTTTTTGATTTTTAATTAGTGTAATTTATATCAGTGTGCAGCCACTCTGACCTCCTGTACTATGTACCTTGTATCTTAAACCATATATATATCTTTTTTGTAGCTTAATACTTTTTCTGCCATAAAGCTACACTTGTCCTTGAGAAACATTATTGCATGTACTAAACACACTGTTTTGTAATCTCTTCTTCAATATTCATGAGCAATTAACTCATTCTCTACTTCTACTGGCCATATACTCCATAAACCTTTTAACAATCAATACACAGTTCTCCAGTCATGTCTCGCATAAAAAATGTATACTTGATTGCTCTTAAGTATTTTGTTTTCTCAGAAATAGCTCATTTTTTATTCAAAGCTTCCTAGCTAGAGACAGTGTTAAATACCACTGTTTCTGTGGGACATACTTTCTCAGTTAATATTTGCATATTAATCCTCACCACAGAGTTGGGGAAATGTCTACTGCTTTGAAAAATAAATACATGAAAAAAATCGATACGTGTATTGGCAATGACAAGCGCTTTCAGTTCACTCTTCTTTCTCTTCCGTTAGATACAGTTAATCTTCTTTCAGGTCTGAACTCTCAGGTTCTGTGAAAAATGTCTTGATTTGTATTTGTAAGAAACAATGAAAGCCCTAGTGAAGTATACCAAGCTAAACCAATAGACCATTGCATAGATCGATCTACGTCTTTTAGGTTTTAAAGACACTTCAAAAAGGTTACACTCTATCCATCAGAATAAACATTTACTTTGCATACTGCCAAACATTTAAAATAGAAGTATCTATACCGGCATGATTGTGCTTTTATCTAGGCAAATTAGTTTATGTATTCTTACTTTATATCTTTATTGGCATCTGGCTGTTGACGCAGGTTTTATTCCATGTCAACAATGGAGCTGGCAGAATAACAGCTTCATATGAACCAAGAGGCACAAATAATTTGTGTGATGGGAAATGGCACAAGCTTCAAGCAAACAAAAGCAAACATCACATTTCACTGATAATTGATGGGAATTTGGTTCAAACTGATAATCCCTACGTCCAGTCCACATCTGCAGATACGAACAATCCCATTTACGTTGGAGGCTATCCTGGTAGGTACAATAATATTTCCCTTCCCTTCTGTCCCTCTTGCTCTCACTCTCACGAGAGTGACTCTTAACATGTGTTCCCTCCACCCCCACCCCACTTTACCAGTGGAGTCTGAGATGGTGTACACTTCAACTGTTACTTCATATTCTACCAGTTTTGATTTAACTTAAAAAACACCTCTATGGAATGGCTTTCTCCTCTGATTTCCCCTCTCATTTCCCATTGTCCCCTGGGACACAGTATTTCTGCAAACTCTGCACAAGGCAGCAGAGACTGTTCATGTTGGTATGTCCTAGATCATCCAAACGTGAATAGAACTTGGTGTTCCTCAGGTGTTGGTTTTATCTCTCATTTTAGAGGGAGGAGAAGCAGTTTAATAACCTGGATCTTTGTATTGTTTCTGTTCACTGGAAATAGATTCTATGTATTTCATGTTTTTTTTTTCAGCTGACGTGAAGCAAAACTGCCTCACGAGCAAGAGCTCATTCCGTGGCTGTTTGAGGAACCTTGTTTTGACCAAGAGCCAACATGCAGAATTGTTTGACTTTAGCAGAGCTTTTGACCTCCGTGGAGTCTTTCCTCATTCCTGCCCTGGGGTTGAGCACTGAACTGTAGCAAAGCCCGTCTGGACTGAGAGAGGTTTTTTTTTGTTGATCTGTTATTTTGCATTCTCATTTTGTAATGAAAAGAATTGGTGAGAGCCTGCATCTCTTTGATTTTTCTGGTTGTTTTCCAACTCAGGTCATTTATTTTTTTTTAATCAGCTCTATGTCTACATTTTAACTAAAAGGTTTTAAACAACAAATACCTCTACCACAATGTAATGGCATTAATTGCATATTTTTCTCTTGGGAATTTTTATTAATCAGTGTTTACAGTATGTTTTCTTTTGATTACTTGACAGTATTTCATTTTATTGTGTGTTGTTTGTTTTATAAAAAGGTAATTATTTTGGACCACCAAATAAAACTAAATAAACTGTGCATTATTTCATGTAGTTCAGTTGTCCATACATTTCAGTCAGAGGAAAAAGAACTGACAGGCTAAGAAGTGACAAATGTGCCCACAGCAGGGAGGCTGGAACTAGATGATTTTTAAGGTCCCTTCCAACCCGGGCCATTCTATGATTCTGATGCAAGAAGTGTTAAGTGCATAAAGTCCAGCAGAGGGAGCAGGAGACTGACTAAAGGTGTAATTTTGAAGGTCTCAAATTCAGAGTCTAATCAATAGAATTTTCTACATTATACTTTATATGATAGCTCCAGTTTCTTTTCCTTCTGCCTTAAAATCCAGTGCTTCTGACCCTCATTATAGATACATTATAGATATATTATAGATAAATCTAGGAGGATTTATGTAGCTCTTTATGCTTTCATGTAATCAGCTTCAGGACAAGCAGCAACTCCATAGCACAGAGACAAGCATGAAGTGTTGTGTTGGTGAAGAAACAATATGGGTCTGACTTGGGAAATACCAGGCATTTTTGCAATTAGAACTAATGCATCTTTCTTTGGAAAACTGTATTTCCTACAGGACACAGGGAGGCACTTTTGGTGCTCTGCAATTCCTAATTCACAGGCCAGTAAGCAGCTCTGCCTTTGCCTTTTCTTACTGTGCTTGCCTCTCTAAAATGAGTCTTCCAGTAGTTCCTTTTGATCCAGGTTTGGGGAACATGTGCTCAATCTGACTCAAGTAAGGACATTCATTCATCAACTGGACAGATCACTGAGCACTGGCAAACTTGTTTCCTACTTTAATATACATCTATAATAAACATAGTTCTTTGCAAGTCGCTTCCATCTACTTTTTTTCCTCTTTGAACCAGTAGTATTTTTGCTTGCTCCTGACAATTTTGTTTGACTTTTACTATGCACTTTTACAATTTTTCTGGAGTTAGTTTTGCTCTATGTATTTCATACTAGTTAAAAAAATACTGTCTGATAGGAAACCCCAAAGTGGTTTGCCATTGATTTCAATGAGGCGGGATTCCAAGTAGTGTCCTTTTGTACCCTGCATCGAGGCAGTCCAAGAGAAGAGCTCCTGGAGCGAAGAACTCCTCCACTTAAGCAAGGGTGGCAGAACACAGTCCTTTGTATAGCTAGCTGTACTGGTGCTATAACAACACAGTTGCTTTTAAGACAGATTCACCACTGCTTTTTGTAATTTCTGTCCTCTGCTTCTATCTAAAAAAACCACGTTTAGATTTGAAGAGCTTTCTTTGTTGGTATGCTTTTATTTTTGACATGGGTACAATACAGTGGACACACTCTGCTGTACAAATACACTTACATGTTGGTGTACTTCAACAAAACACAGAACATAATGAGGCTTGTAAGGGAAACACACACAAACACTTTGCTTTGATTAGTGGCATTGTATTATTTTCCAGAGAAGACACACATTAATAGAAAGCCATTGAAAAATAAAAATGAAACACAGTGTGTATCTGTTGTCTATTTAAACCCAAGATCTGATCTCATAAGGTTCACATTACAAGCAGTAATTTAGGCAACACAGTTTGGATAAAATTTCCTGAAATATGTATTTTAGTATATATTTTTTTTTAATTTCAAATCTTGCCCCACAGAAAAAGACATTTTGTCAATGATAAGACTAGTGGAGAGGTGAAACTGAGAATAGAAAGTTCTTGAATAGTAAACCTCTAAGCCAAAATATTTTTCCTGGAAAAATGCAGAGTGAGGTAGTTAATATTACACATGGACACAGACACATTTGCACACACTCACACATTCGAATGACATTAGCTGCATAAACAGGTTAGTGTATTCCAGTCTGTTTCCAAAGCCTACTTTTTACAATACTCTCTCTCTGTCTTGATATGCAAAATGCTTGTCTTTGTAGAACCATGGAGTACATAAATAAATGCTCAAAGCATCTTTGGAATTTGAATAAATTTCTCCCTGCTTGCTACCACTTTCTTATTAATAGCTTTCCACATATGTTGCTTTTTGTTAGGTGATAATCCGATTGTAACTTGGTTTTGACTTCAGCTGCTGTGAGGAGGAACAAAATTTCTCATGCCTCCACCAGCATCTTGAAATATAAGGCCTAAACTTGAGACCTCATATTTCAAAATGTCATTGAGATTGTTCCATTTGTCTGCAGCATATGAAATCTAGTTAGTGTACCACAACAATACAAAACAACTTAATGTAGAACAGTATTAAGCACAGTACACATGGGTCATTAGGTCCACTTGTATCACAAAAGAATTTTGACATTCTGTTTCAGAGACGGGAGGTATTTGGCCACGCTATAGTAGTCTGGGCACTGTACGTAGAATCTAGTTCATCTGGTAATATGCGTGTCTTATAAAGTTATAGGCAGTTTTAGCATAAAACAAATGCTCACAGGATGGATTTTATTACATCATATTTGACTTTTTAAGTTGTGAAGTGATATCAGTCTTTCAAAAACCCACTGTATTCTGTACGGAATACATGGAGATCTATTTCAGAAATAACACTGATGAGGTTCAGTGCATGAGGTTCATGCTGAGCAAATTACAGCATGAACACAGGGCTTCTCTGTAATTTCCCTTGCATGGCCATTGAGAACACAGTATGAAGTTAGTGGGCAAGATGGAGGAGGTCAGTGTATTTGTCTGAAAGTACTGTAGAAAGTTAGCTCATTTGCTATGACATTTCAAATGCTTTTGTTAATGTTTAGGCTTTCTGTATAGTCATAGAACCTCTTTTAATGGGCTATAAATACGGTGATGCTTAGCATTTCTATGATGCTCTTAGTATTCAAAGCACTTTCCACATAAAACACCTTTGCTAAGTTTATCCTTTCCAGATGGATGTTTGTAACTCCTCATTTGGTCAGGGAATTGTTTGACTGCATCTGAGAGTAGAATTTAACTCAACTAATTATCATGTTGCCTTTATATGGAAAGTACTCTTCCTGCTTTACAGCTGAAAGAAAAGGGCAGCATAAGTAGGAAGAGTTCTCCATTGCCACAGGGTGAACTAAAGGGTATTGGGAGCAAAACACATGACAAAACAATTATGCTTAGTCCTATAAACAAACCACAGATCTACTATCTCTTGTATACTTATAAGAAATAGTTGTCAAAATAAGGAGTGTATTTTATAATACAACTGTCCTGGTCTTTTCCTGGCTGCAGCTATGTCTCCATTAGTGTTAAGAAGAAAAAGAAAGGGAAAAAAAACAAAAACAGAAACAAAAAACCAAACAAAACATCAGGAAAGTTTAAAATGTCACTGTTTTAAAGAAAATGAAAGGATTATGTTGCTAAATTGTTATCATTTTTTATCGAGAAAGTAAGAAAGAAGACAGGATCTGCCCTCTGTAGACATTATTGTTGCTGGTAAAGTTATTAATTCCATGTTGATTTCTTTCACTGATCACTAACAAAGAAAGTTAACTACTGAACAACGCGATTAACTTAGCACATTCTAGAAGCCCTGCTTCTGGTTCAGGTCCTCACTGCACAGCTTCAGCAGAGCATCACAAGTTACAGACTTCCTCTGCAGGACAGTGTCCTTTATGTTCACCTGGAGGACTTGGTTCAGAACACTTTTACACTGCTACATGATAAACAGCTTCTGCCTTATCTGTGCATCCAGGTCAGGAACAAAACCCACTGCTCAGGCTGTGGGTGGATTCATTGTGCAATATCATCATCTTAATGATGGAGATATTGCAGTGCAGTTGAAGGTATTAATTCCCATTTTTTGCATATGACAAAGATGAAAAAAAGACTTGCTCTTTCCCAGAGATCTGTGATTTCCCAGCTCAACAAACATGCTTTAGTTCAGTAAAGTATAGCCCCAAAGGAGATGACTAGGGAAGAACAGTGCTTGCCCTTGTAACTAGCTACAAACTAGACATACTGTCTTACATTTCCAAGGCAGTTGCAGCACGTTGTTCTCTCAGCCTGTGTTTTCATAGACTGCACGTCATTCGTAAAAGGAGCTGCAATTTTCTGTGTATTTGTAAAACCCCTAGCATGACTGGGCCTAGTTTGGCTATTGTTTTGAAGACCTAATGTGTAAATTATTAAATCTCACTGCTCATTGGAAGCTCTTTTTCTTCTCCATGTTGTATTATACAAGACCTGAACAAAGATCTCTCTTGTCAATGCAGCTGAATAGTATAAAAATTGCATACATATTAAAGCTAAAATAAACAAAATAAAAATAATTAGGTTACAAATAAGAAACTATAATATTTGACAAAAACAAGTGGTGACTGTAAGTGGCACCATTAACACATATCTTATAGTATGGCATTACACAGACTTAATTCTGAGAGTATCAAGTAAAAGGCAGAGCCAGGGTCATATGCCCCTTCTTACCTAGCATTTATCTCCTGAAATTTGTGTGTGTGACAGAGGAAGGAAGGAGAGAATGGTTTGTGGCATTACAATTGCACACAGCTACATGATCCAGACAGATGATTTTGGAAGACTGGTAGTGATATGTAATACAGTGGTACACATTAGGCAGTATAGCTGTCTATACAGTAGTTCTTTCTCCTGCCTCCCACCCCCAGTATCAGGTACTCGTGAAGAGTGACTGAGAGACAATTATTGCAGTAATGCACACTGTACAGGTTTACTTTCAGCAGAAAGGTTTGGTTTTGTCACACGGCTGTGTCTTGGCACTGCTGCATGTTGAGCTCCTGTCTTCCACATCTGACAGGTACCTTCTCTTCTTGAACGTCTCTGTGGTGCTTCTGTGCTACACTGTGGTAGGTAGTGTTTCATTCATCCTCTGATGCCACTGGATTATTTTCAAAAATCTGTGTTCTAACACCAGGTCAGGAAACGAACAACTTGTATGTGACAGGTTGTTTTCTGCACACCGTACCTTGGTCTGTCCTCCTCAATTCCTGGGCCAACTGGCACAAGTGTAATCCATATGAAAGTATAACTGATGTGATATTTTCCTGATGGTCAGAATCTGGAATACCAAAAGTAGTATGTGCTGACCATCAGTTGGACAGTACAGTAGGAAGGAATGATGTCCTGTAGCTACCGTTTTTTCTCTGCAAGAGCTTCTTAAAATGGCAGGCATCATTCTTGTCCATTTGGCTTTTGTCCAGTACACTGCAGCCTTCTGCTTCAGCTCGCTTTTGGTTTTATCACCCATTCTGCCTGAGGATTTGCACGGTAGACATCTAACATGTACGCATCTGGATCCAAGCAGTGCTGACCTGAAACAGAAATTAAAACCCATGAATTATAGGATGTTTTGAGCACATCGGGACAGAGCTTCGTTAAATGTCTTCGAATGTTTCTCTGACTTGCACATAGCAAGCCTAGTTTGGTGTGTCCAGCTAACATCTTGCCAGGACACACAGAGGGCCTGTGATAAATTTGCCAGTGATCTTATTCTGTGGGAATCATGAATGCACTTTCACTTCCAGGCAAGATGACCTGCATTACATCGAGTTATGGACATTTAGTTAAATGGTGAACAAATATGTTTTTTTAAGAAGCATTAACAACACTCTTACTGTAAGTGCTACATTATGAGGCTTTTTATTTCTTTGAATTTACTAGGCTGGAATTACGACTCTCTGACTTTGTTGCTACACTATTTTTAAATGCTGAAAAGGTAGCTCTGTAAACAATGTGTTCCCATCTAGATGGGATCTTGCAAAGAAATACAGGGATTATATCAAGGTTTTAGATAGTTGCCATTTGGTTGGTTAAAATAAAAAAATAAATAAAAAAAATCTTCCTAAGGCTGTTTCAGGGTTTCATTAGGTGGTGATTGGGAAGTCCCTGCTGCCTTTGCCAGAATGAGGCATTTGGTGCCTCTTAATTGAGTAATAAGGCAATAAATTCTAGAGTTAAATTGATTTGTTGAACTATATTACATTTATGTGGGGTGATGAAGTCATTTAACTGGTGAAGTTACATTGCTGTGAGACAAAGGATTATGGTAAAATTTTTGTACAGTTACTTATAAGGTCACTGGGGTCTTAATGATTTTATTCAAGTGAAAGCAATATAAATGAATTAATGCCTAATCAGCTGACTAAGGTACCCTGAAGTATCTAGACTATAAAATAATTTTAAATGAAGATGCAAATTAAACATCCTGATTTTTTGAAAGAGCATGGTGGGAATATTTGGGATTGTTTCATAAGGCTTTTAGGATCTTCTTCTTTTTTAGCATCAGTTGGTCATCCTGTTAAGCCAGGCAAAAAAAAGTCACTAATCCAATTTAGCTTTGTGTGTCGTCAGTAATAAAGACTGCTTCTTGTTTGCTGCTGAACTAAGTCTGTGATATTTGGTAATAACTTTACAAAAACTCTTCTGGAGTGAATCAAGAAGAAATAAGGAATAATCTAATCAGATAGTTGACAACAGACTTGAACAGAACATCCAGAATTTTGGTACGAATAGAGAAAGAAGAGAGCCAGGATTGTGCAATATCAAATTTTGACCTTCAGGCCAGAAACTTGTGGGGCAAGTCACTGTTGTTATTACAAGAAGTGGGACTGCATGGAACATAGAAGAAGACAAAAGCCCTACTGCAAAGAATTTGCTATCTAAATAAAGCACATGGATTACTATAAGTATAGAACACCCATAGGTACAGGGAGGTGAATTCTCAATTCTGTGTTTTTTATTAGAGGGAGGTTAACACTTCAGTACACTGAGGAAGAAATAGGTCTTGGGAAAAGGCTTGACAACAAGGTGGAATGTGCTTGCAAGAGGAAGACTAAGGATCTCTTAACCACGAAAAAATGATGAGTTATGAGAGAGGTAAGACTGTAAGGGGTGCTCCTGTGGGGTGCCCCTCTAGTCACGCTGGAGTTGTAGTAAATCATGGCATTTGTTTTAGCAGCTTTTGGGTCAGGCTCCTTTCCTCCAAATGCACTGGAGGGTAGGAGTGACCCAGCTGTGTCAAAACAGTGCTGCCCCTGAGGTGTTTTAGGAGGTTAAGGACATTCAGAATTAAATCTTCAAAAATGAGACCTACCTATATTTCCTCCAATTTCATGTAAACTTTGGATCTGGCCTCTCATATTCTGTGATGATCCACGGCTAGGATGGAAAAACAAACTTTCAGTGTGTATTTCTGTTATAACCACTGCCTTATCACCCACCATCTATGGTAAGCAGAAGTGTGATATTTTTTCCCCTGTGAACTGCCTTATCAAAAGCAGGAACTTCTACCAAATGGACCACTACAGAATACTGAATCTGCTACAGAGGTAGATTACTGCATCACAGTTAACTAAACCTTCTATATTATTTATTTTATATTATATTTATTCAAAGAGCAAAATTATGTGGTAACATGGGAAGACTACAGAAAAGACTTCCAGATACAATTTACCATTTCCCATAACTGTTAATAATTATTACCTTACAGAAATAAAAGCATTAAAGATTTATGGACAGGTGTAAGACAATTCTTTTGGGTTCTCTATGCAGCAAGTCTATAAAATATATGTTTTATGTACATTTTTAGTAGTGATGTAACAGAGGGCAGATTGATTCTGTATAGGAACCAATTATTAATTAAAATAAAAAGAATAAAATCAGAGGTTAAAATTTCTTTGACCAACATAACCATAAATTAGCAATTTTAAATTAGAAAAAGAGGTTTTGTAACACAATGAATCTTTGAAAAGGGAACAATCCATTTATAGTTCTGACATTGTCGTTCAGGAAAAACAAAATGTTCTGCTTTACCCACCTGTTTTCACAGTGGAATCGAGCCAGGATGTCTTTGGCTTTTGTTTGACTGTTGAGCTGAATTGCCATAGAGACTTTTGAATGCAGTGGAGCATAAACTCTTATCACCCCCTCGGGTATGTCAGACTGCAGGTATGGGGGAAAAGTGACAGCTCCCTAAAATCGATATTCAATAGAGTAAGTCTAAGGCAAATATTACTCTAGCTCCATTCAGAAGCAGTTCTGCAACTCTTTTGAGGTTGCTTGCAAAAATCAGTGTCCTGCACTCACTTGATTATTCAAAAGACATATTTACAGTCACACAAATGCAAATTTGTAGATGTAGTATAGCGAGATGCAACACAAAGGCCCAAACTCCTTGGTAAGTATCACATAAATGCATACAGAGTAAAGCCTTTGAATTTTAAGTTATTTCTGTTAACATTGTTCGGTGAGCCAACAGCTTACGTAAAAACATATAAAAATTATTAGAAGTATCTGTTCTTCCTTTTAAAGATGAAATTCTCCTGAGGCATAAAAATCCAGTTCTCTGTTTCCGCTTCCTATAGCTTCAACTTGATTGAAATGTGTGTACAGTGAAATATCAAAGTACCATATGGTTTCTGTTAATTTGAAATTTGACCTTGTATAGGGTTCAAACAATCATCTATGATGCTTATGCGCTCTTCCATGATTAATGGTGGGTAAATCAATTAGCAAGGTTTGCATTCCAGTTCTAATCCAGTTAATACCATGCTGAGCAGAACACAATAGTCTCTCCAGTCTCTGTCTCTGTGTAATTTAGAACATCTGAGACCTGGGGATTGTATTAAGTGCTCTCAAAATTCAACTCAGTTATCCAAACAGAGTTTGCCTCCAATTTACTCTTCATATTTCAGCTACCTGCCACAGCTACCCTCGTTTTTATTAGATGTAAAGCCAATTACTACAATCAATGGACTTGTCTTCCTGAAAGTGCAATGACCGCAGTAATTGACTCTCCTCAGAGAGAGAGCCTTTCTGTGTTTGTTCCAGGCTGAATACAACTTTGCAACACAGTAGTCTACATCACCAATTTAAACAAACATCTCTGTCTCCATTTGCAGCACTAGTGTGTCTCCTACACACAATATATATTGGTCAGTGCTGGCAAATAAATTCTCCAGAAAGTTGAATTAGCATGGATTCACAATTCATACATTACATTTATTTTTCTACTTTTTTCCCTGTACATTCCCTTCTGCATTTTCTCTGTTGTCTGCACTAGGCAGCTCATTCTCTATTTCTTATAATCTCTTAATATCACTCCTTCCTTATGTGTCTTTTCTTTTTTCTTCAAGACTGTTCTTCAGCAACTGTAGAGTCCTTGACCATTTCTTTAATTACTTCTCTTACAATTCACCAGTTTTTATTCTTTTAAACGTCCATGGAGGACCCTAAAGACTTTTTCTCCAGGTTATTAATGGTAGTTACTACATAGAAATACTATATTTAAGCTGCTATAGGGACTGTATATGTTGTACATGTAGACACAACATTCTTTGTTGCTCAAATTATATGTTGAACCTAATATGTAAGTAACTTTATTTTAGTTGTCTATCAAAGCAGCATACCTCAAGTAACTTCCTAATCTCCGTATCTAGGCAGTGGAGAAAAGTTGGTGGCTTTAAGATCTTCAAAGAAAGATTTTTCTATCAGATTTTCCTAAGTTGGAACTGCACCTGGAACCCTGGAAATCCTCAAAAGTACTGACCTCTCTCCTCTGACTATACAGGGAATAACAACACGAACTACTTCACTGGGCGCTTAACATTTAGACCCAATTTAGGTGTCTATGGCAGGCAAACTGGATTTGCTTTCCACCTAGGAAGTTAATGCAAAGCTCTAAAACTAAACCTTGCAAGGAGACTATCAAGTGGCCTGGAGCAGGGCATGCATAAATTCAATTAATCCTAATACAGACTATTCTACTACTCAGCTACAGATCCATGCACTTGTTGAACATCTACAGATCACTACTGCCAAGGACAGTCCCCATATAACCATTTTCTTATGAAACAGGTTAAAAACCAGCATGCATTTGTAAACAGCTTACAGCTTGGGCTGCTGGAAATCATTCTGCCTTCCTCACCTCTTCTCATCAATTCCCAAAGCTTTGTCTTATCAGGATGTTGGACTGAGAAGCACATCTTTCAAGATAGCTCCCTAATCAGCTAATTCTATATGGCAAAATTTCCTCCCTGCCCCCAGTAGTTTTCATGAGATAAAGGAGGGAGGCTCATTAAAGCTGCCTTTGAAAACTATCTTTTTATCACACCTCTGGTCTTTCAGGTCTCTCCCGTTCCATGGTCTTTCTCCTCAGAAGTTTTCTCACTCCTTTGTCAAACATCAGCTGTCTCTTGCTGTTGTTCATCGCTGCCTCATTCATTTTTCTCACTTGGGAAATCAGGAAAGATGGGACCTAAAGGGAGGAAACCAGATCTAAGAATAGTCATTTTCCCCCCAGCATTGCTGTTGGGTCTTTAGAAATGCACCAAATTTTAGGCAGCAGAAATTCTATTTATTCCTAGAAGATACATGCAAATTGTAGCTCTCTCTAGCAGCCTACAGTTATTCCTTCGGTGACACTGTAGATCTTCATGCCATATGAAACTCTTAGTGATGTTTGAAGTTGCAGGAACTTCATTAGGAGGTAGTCTTTGCAATCCTCATCATACCCTCCTTTTTGGGGAAACAAACTGAGACTGCCAAAATCTTCATGCTAACCTTCAGCAGCCCAACAAGTAGTACACACTTTTGGTCTCATATTGCTATGGGCTAGACTCTAAACAGACATTTAATCTCACTCAAATTTAGACATATCACCTAGACATCTAGATTAAATCACTCTCTTATGCATTATTCTGTACAAACAATGGTGTGGGACAGGTCAACTCGTGCTAAAATAGATGACTCAGGTAAGTGAGGTAACTCAATCCACAGATATCCGTCACCCTATCTCATTTTGGATGTAGAAGACTTCAGCCAGTTTCCCAAGAAGAGCCAACTGTTTCTTCTTGGAAGGTCAGTTTACCCTGATTTCTGCAGAGCTCCTGCATATAGCAAAATACTGGCCTGTACTGGAGCCCTAAAGAGGGAACCAACATTACTCACTGTCCACAGAATGTCCTGGTACCGAATTAACAGCCGCACGATGTGTGCTGTGGTGGCAGCTGCTTGCATTTCTTGTTGGTTTGCACGTTTCCCTTTGTAGATGAAGAGGTTTGGTGCAACAATCATAGAAACATTCCACAAATTCATCTTGTTTTTCCCTTCATTAGCAACCACCTTCTTCAGGAACTGAAGAAAGGCCTGGAAAAAACCAACACTTGTTGAGTCTCATGAAATAATTTGCTTCTGAAATGCAACAATTGCACAACATGTCAGGCTCAAAAGCTGATATAATTGCACTTAAAGGTGAAATTTAGGGGTTTTTTGCATTTTAATTTGGATTACTCTGTTTGGTAGAACCACCTGTGTCAATCACAGAGGAACAGTTAATGCTATCAAAATACACATTAATAAATTATCTATCACTTAGAGCATAATCCCAAATTTGCAAGTTAAGTACAGTGTCTACGCTAAGGTACTGAATACTACAGTGGAGGAAAGATGTACAGGTATTGCAAGGGAACAGTTACTTTCTTCATAGATTTCCAAGTGTCCGTTTTGATGTATGTAACCAATGCTTTTTATATAACCATCACCAGGGTGATCAGTCTTTCTTCAAATGTGCACCAGTCCCAAATGTGATTTGAAAAATTTCTGCCAGCAACCCCCAAACTTTTATTTTGGGATGATGAAAACAAGAAGAGCTCTGTTGTTATTCACTGATGTTACTTCTGCACATGCATGGCAGAGTCAAAGAAAACTCATTTCCCTTTTGGGTAGTTTGTTCAGAATTTTCTTTGAGTGACTGAAAAGGATGAATTGCAGCTGTGGTTAGAGTTGAGGTCTACCAATGAGTCCTTTTGCAATACTGTTATGGTTTCAGCTGGGATAGAGTTAATTTTCTTCCTAGTATCTGGTACAGCACTGTGTTTTGGATTTAGGATAAGAATAATGTTGATAACACACTGATGTTTTAGTTGCTTCTAAGTAGTGTTTACACTTTGTCAGTGTAATCTTTAGTTTCTCAGGCTGCCTGGCCAGTGAGGAGCCTGGGGATGCACAAGAACTTGGTAGGGGACACAGCCAGGAGAGCTGATTTCCACTGACCAAAGGGATATTCCATACCATATGGCGTCATGCTCAGTGTATAAATGTGGGAATACTGATCTGGGACTGCTGTTCAGGGGCTGGCTGGGCATCAGTTACAAACAGTTGTGATCAGTGGTGAACAACTGCATTGTACATCACTTGTTTTGTATATTCTAATTATTTTATCGTTATTATTTCCCCTTTCTTTTCTGCCCTATTAAACCGTTTTTATCTCAATCCATGAATTTTTTTTTTTCAAATTTTCTAATCCATCCCACTGGGCAGGGGGAGAAGTGAAGGAACAGCTGTGTGGTGCTGTGCTGGTTGTGGCTGGGGTAGAGTTCATTTTCTTCGCAGTGGCCAGTACTGGGGCTATGTTTTAGATTTGTGCAGAACACAGTGCTGATAATATAGAGATGTTTTTGTTATTGCTGAGCAGTGCTTACACAGAGCCAAGGCCTTTCCTGCTTTTTTTGTACTGTCATGTTGGTGAGGAGGTTGCAGCTACATGAGAAGTTGAGAGGAGACAAAGTCAGGACAGGTGACTACAATTGACCAAAGGGATGTTCCATACCATATGACATCATGTTTAGTATATAAAGCTGGGGGGGGGGAGAAGAAGGAGGGACGGGACTTTTGAAATGATGGCATTTGTCTTTCCAAGTAACCGTTGTGCGCGATGGGGCCCTGCTCTCACGGAGATGGCTGAACACCTGCTTGCCCATCGGAAGCAGTGAATTCATTGTTTTGCTTTCTTTGTGTGTGTGGCTTTTGCTTTTCCTATGAAACTGTCTTTATTTCAACCCATGAGTTTTCTAGCTTTTACCCTTCCGATTCTCTCCCTGATCCCACTGGTGGGGGCATGAAAGAGCAGCTCTATGATGCTTGGTTGATGGCTGGGGTTAAACCACAACAGGTGTTTAGCTGTCTCCTGTGTTAAACCACAAAACCCATACCATTCAAACCACTGCCTTTGTACACCTGACATTGCAATTAAAACGTTTTTACAAACCCAAGAATTACAAAATAGAAACTGTGTTGGAAATATTTCTAAAATCTCATTATAGATAGCAAGTAGAGATGCATAGTGAGTTTTGCCATCACTTCTATTTTTGTAAAAAATAACCTAGTAATAATTAAGACTACTCTTCTAGCATATGTTTTCCATATGCAGCTCTATACCAAAGTGAACTTCAGTAGCAGAAAAAAATTCTTTACAGAGCACTACTAGGAGACCTCCAGATGCTTTAAAGAGGGTTGTTCTTGTCCATCATTACTGTATTTAAAACTACAGGTAAAGAAGGCACCTGAACTCGTAAAGTTATATGTAAACTGACTAGTGGGAGACTTTCAAAGGTGGGGGACCTGCATGGTCCTGATAAGCAGAGGACCTGATGAAATGTCTGGGGGCTCCCAGGCAGCTTGTTCCCTTAGGTTTCCTTTATGTAGAAAGAAGCCTGAAGATGCAACCAGTGTCTCCTAGGGTCAGGACATAGCTGCAGTCAGATTTGGGAGCTCCCAAACACCCAAGATGCTTGAAGCCACTGTGTCTGTATCAGGAAGTAGTACAGCGGGGTGGGCATGGGTTTGTAAGGCCAGCCAACTGAGGACGAGATCCTGACATCTGTGCTACAGATACACATTTTTACTTTGGACTATTTCCAGTCTGGTCCAGTGCTCCAGAAGCCCTTCAATCCTGGGAATGCACTAGGCAAGTTCCTTGAGGGCAGCTTCTCATTTAAATTCATCCTGGAGAATTTCTTTTATACAGAAAACCCAGAAACTGGACTTTTTTTCTCCAAACTATGTGAACTATGTGAGAAACACGCTTATTTGAAATGGGTGCCCCAGAATAAACAATGCCTGAGACCCAGCAGTTAGGTACCTCCAGCAACTGTTTCTTAATTGCTTGTAAAAGAAATCACAGCCAGGGAATTGGAACATCTTTTCAAGGAGATAATAAAAAACATGGATGAATTCTTTCCTGGTGAATCTTCTGAAAAAAAAATGTGTCTCATTTAAAAGTCAAAAGCACCACAGATGGCAGGTGATGCCAAACAAAGAACTTACCTTGGCTGTATCTCTGTTGGCTTCAGGCAGCAGCATGATCAACAGATGCAAAGCTTGTAGCTGTAACTTGATCTTGGAGATTTCTAAGGATATGAATAATTAATATTTCTGAAATCCCAATTGCAATTGGTTTGTTCAAAAACCTTGTGTGTCAGCAGTTCTAGAAATAACAGCTAGTACCTGGTTGAGACTAGCATGTTTAGGTGTTGTTTAGGTGTTGATTTTATATTTTCCAAATATAAAATATAAAATCAATTTAATGAGTGGAGTTTTCCTCATCCCCTTGGATGTTTGTCATATGGGGAGACAAGGCTCTATAAAATTCTGTCTACATAGTAACAAACCAATATTTTTCAGCACTAGCTAGTTTCTCTTAGATATTTGTGTATTTGTTGTAGGGAATAAAATAGTTCCATTCTGCACAGACACCTCCTCTTCAGTCTTCTCCAAATGGCTAAGCCATTGTAACTGCATGCAGTCTGGGACTCTCAAGGAGCACACTCAGGTATGTGAAGGTTACAGGAAAGGGACACCTCCTTCTGCCCTGTAAACTACCTAATGCAGACACTGAAAACTTGGCTGCAATCTTAGGTAAAGTTCCTCAGTTTTCTGTACCAAGTTGCCTAATTAATTCATCATCCTGAGAGTTTCACTCTGTACTAGCTCAAGTGACTTTACAGTGAAGTCATAGGTATGGCAAGGTACAACTGCATTCTTCCTGGAAGAGAAATGAACAAAATGTACTGAGAATGAAAGAGTGTATGTACACTGAAAACAAACCTGACTGCCTGAAGCTTTCTGTGATCACACTTATCTCTGTACCAGTATTCTGACCTCAACATAAACCTTAAGAGAAATAAAATAGATCCAAGACAATATTGGCTAAAGGGCTGATTTTGAGTTCACCTTGCAAAAATTTTCATTTGTAAAACTTATAACTGGTGTGAATCAGAGTCTATATATGAAAGTCATTTCTCAGCCATTGTTTACTCATAGTTTTCAAATTTTACATTAAACAGTTGTGTTATTCATACAATACGCTTATAGTACTAGCTAAATGCAGATACTTTTTTCTATTTGAAAACAAAATCTTGCAGAAAATTCAGATGTTTAGGCAGTGCACTGGGCCTGTTTTTCTTGCACTGGGCATGTTTTTCTCTCTACTTCAGAGAGAGAAAAAAAGCACATTTTTTTTCTCAGTACTTCAGAAAGAGAAAAAAATGTAATGTCTACTCTTCCATTCTATCTAGATCAGTCCACACTAACTCCATTGCCACATACTTTCCACTAGCGTGATAAAAGCAGGCAGATATTCTACTGTGAAGAGTGGGCTTGGGAGTTCTCTGATAAACATTTTCAGCAGTCCCGCTGCATCATTATTTCGTACTTGGTCCCAGTCAAAAGTGTCTTCGTAAAATTTTGCCTCAAGTTCTTGATGGAGATTCTGAAAGATAAAAGAAACGTTTGGCCTTTAATCATTGTTGCTGACCCAGCAGTTTGCCATCACTTCAGAAGTCCCATTACAAAGAGAATGCAGGTTTTGCACAGCACTTGAACTAAGGTAGCCCTAAACCACTGGCAGTCTTACACCCACATGGAGTTAAGAGCAGGTTAGCAAATCAAATTCCTGGGGATATTTGGCAACCCAGGCTAAATATGGTTTGCTACAGCTAGATTTCTGCCAGTGACCCCTTTGAACCATTTTAAAGCAAGACAATGTTGTGCAATGTCTTAGAACTAGAAACAGAAAACTCAGTTAACCGGGATCTTTTTAACACAGCTGTTCTTTTTGTTTAAAACACTCTCCAGAGGTTTTGACCCTTAAATCACAAAGGAGTGGTGTTTCTTCCTCACTGCTAGTGAACTCGCTAGATAGACTGTTGGCATCTGAATTCATGTGCCTTTAGCAAATGGCTTTAACTTTGTGTCTTCCTGTCTTCAGAAGGAAATTTTATGTCAGAATAATTATAGTTAGATTTTGTCAAAGTGCAGGAAAATAAAGGTATCAAACCATTACTGTCAGAAAAACCTCCACTTAAGGTATAACCCCCCCCAACCCCTAAAACTCAAAAAACACAAGAGAGGTCTAAGAATTGACGATTATACCATTTTAGATGCCCATTTAATCCTCTTGTTCTACTATGTAAGCTGCATAATAGAGGTCTGTTTAGTTCTGGAGGGTCACTAATCAGAGTTCAACACACGTGTGAATGGGAAATACTTAGCAAGGTTCCTAGTAGGAACAGAATTTGGCTTCAAACCCATATGACTGGAAAATGCAAGATCCTCAAAAAATTGTTGAGTTAAAATGATTGAAGGATGCTATTGTAATATAAGGATATCCATAAATAACACAGCTTTCATGATTATTACTGGCCAAACACTGTCTTATCCATAGGAGGGTGGTTGCTGCCTTTTATGAGACCATTTATGACAAAATTGTATCTGTAGCAAATATTCAGGTTTCACATCATGTTTTTGTCAAATGTTCTTTAATATTATGCAAAAAGTTTAGTCTGCTCAGGCAGAAAAGCTTTTAAAAATGAATTCTGTTTACCACGTCTCACATGAATGGAAGGAAATTACATATCAAATACAGTCACACATAATGAAGCAGAATGGTTGCACAAAAGGAAGTAGAAAGTCATTCAGGATTTGGCATATAATGTTACAGTCTCATTTTTACTAGCACATTTAACTGGTTGTAATCTGGGCTATCTCAGCTTCCTCTGTATTCACATCCCTTGCACATAATCCATACAAACACCTAGACTAAATTCTCTCCTGGTAATTGACTGGGAAATGTGGAACAGAAATCCTCACCTCATCAAAAGCACAAGAGGACAGATATCTACTCCACATTTTTCTGCTGAGAACTGGGAAAAAGCCGCAGAAAGAGAAAGCAAGATCTTTGAAACACAAACATTTTATATATATATATATATATATATATATACACAGGTAAGAATATATTTTATACACCCAATTCCCTCCACCCCCCATATATGTATGCATCTAAATACTTCTAAAATATGTGTTTGCAGTTTTTTTTAAACATGACTGACCCTACACTAGACCATCCTACATTTTTTGTTCACTGGAACTTCTGTTACAAACCAGATTACAGAGGAAAACTTGTATTTCTTTATTCTTTGTTTTATAGAACAGTAACCTTTAATCACTTCCATACGCCTTTTCTTTCTCCAAACAAGACTGAAATAAAGTTGGAATGCCCTCAAATCCTAATGTCATAATAATGTATGAAGGCTTTGAAGGATGAAATCTGGATCTGCTTTGAAAAAATCTCTCTTGCTCGTTGGCTCGTTGGACAGACTTAAATAAAACCAAACCTCAAATAATTTACAACTTTCATATGGGCAGTTTAATTTACCACCCAGTATAAGAGAGTTACATATAAAGTCATACCTTATTGCAGCTCCCTGGATATGGGCTGTGAATAAGAAGTGAACAATACACAGTACATCGTACACAAAGAATATGAAAATAATTGAATTAGAGCACAGCCCTGTGCTGTAATCTCCCTGAAGAGGTTGGTAAGATTTGAGATTGTGTGAAATAACATTTAAGCATTCATATGAAAAAAGGAGGAAGCTGAAAAGTACAGGGCAAATTAGGAACTTCCTTCTGCAAGATGAGGCACTTTTCAAGCCACTGGGTACTTTTATCAATCCACAGAGTCAAAGGAGCTGGGATACTACTGCCTATCTTTGGTGTGTTTCACATAATGTTTCTTTTCCATGTACAGTCATTTTTTATGATTCGCAGCCCCAGCCAGTTTAGCAATCCCCAACATTTGTATGGCTGTCACAATGTTGAGACTTCCTACCTCAGAAAGCAAGGCTAACTTTCTTGAGGATGAGAAAGTGGGAGTAAAATGCACTATAAGGTGTTTCTTAAACCAGAACAAAAAAAGCCTAGGGGGAAAAAAAAAAGGCAAAAATGTGGGAATGAGGTAGACACTACTAAGCCCAGAAAAAAAACACCAACCCAACAAAAAACACCTTGTTTTCCTAATTTGCCTGTGCCAGCTTCCAGAATCAAGTTAGTCTGGAGAAACAATAGCAAGCATTACTGCCCCACAATGTCAAGAGACTGGGTACCAACTATCCTGTGTTCACAGCTCGAAAACAGCCTGTGAAAATGCAGTACTTCAGGCTGCCAGCAGTGAACATATGCCAAATTTCTCTCACTTGGAACATGAAATTGTAAGATCACAGAAGATAAATGAGAAATAAAATGCCACAGAGGTTAAAAAGACATAGAATAAGATCTTTATCTGATGTTCACTGAGTTTAGCAACTTTGAATTTCTGAAATAAATTAAAACAGAGATAAGATCATAGCAATTTTGGATGACAGAGATAAACTGAAAGGATCCCTCACTGTTTCATGGAGAAAAACTGCATTCAACATCAAGACTGTGCTTTATATAGAACACTAACTAAAGAAAGCAATGGACTACATGTTCTGTGCATTATTGGTTCCCAGGAACCAATCTGACCTGTCACTGGCAGGAGAAGGAGCTAGACACATCAGTATTTATGTGCAGTGTGAATTTATGTGTGTGATATATTATTTTACACAGAGTCTGCGGTCCAGAAGATGGAAAACTGGCATGAGTGTGTACCTTGACTCTGGAGGCAGATCCAGGAACCCGTAGAATTCCTTCAGTTTCCAAACCTGTTTCCTCAAGCTTGAGCAGCAACTGAAAGACAACAAAACACTCAGAAGGGAAAATACTCAAAAGCACTTAAGAATACTATTCACTTTTTTTTTCAATCTTGGTATCCTTGAAACTAATTTGAAAAAGATACATTTCTATGGAATTTGCTCATGAAAAGATGCCAGCTCATGTAAATAAACCTGCCTAATTTGTTCTCCATATTCCTGAACCTGAAATAAGGAGTATGCAGCGTATGGAAAACTGCTAATGAAATAGGCCCCTCTGTCCTAGACTTGAGAGTTGTCACTGCTATAGAACAATTAACACATAAATGAATAATTAAAAGAGCAGATACACTGGGTAAAATACAGTGGTGTACTGAAGGACAAATAACCTCTGAGAAATGTTGAAGTATGCCCCAAGAAGCATAATGGAAAGGTCCATAGATAACATATGTTTTTGGGAACTGAGAACTCAGATTAGAAAATGATCCTAGGATATTCTATTTTGAAATTTCTGTGAATAGAGGAATAAGCTTTCCATTCTAATTCTTTATTAGAAAAATAAATATGTTTTCATTTGACATAATTTTGAACATTGTAAAAAAATAGTTTCCTAGCATTCAATCATACAGCTCTGGATTTTCACCACCAGATCTTCTTCCTGCCCTAACTTGGATTCTTCTAATTTCCCATGGTATTTTGACAGGGGAGCTGTAAAGCTAAATGCCAAGTCATGTAAATGTTCAAGTTGTGTCAGTCTTTCCCCTGACACTCCACACCACTTTCCCTTTTGTCAGTATTTACAAGGAAATTTGTTGTAATTGCACATGTACTTGTGTCTGTGTACCTGTCTCCAAGACATCCACTAGATGTCATTGTACTGCCAAATGGCTCATATAAGTGTTGTCTTGTCATACAAACCTCAAGGAGAATATACCACTTCTATTCTGGAAATAATAGCTAAGTAATACCTACAGTTTCAATTAATGTGAAATTAAAGCTCCTGAGACAACTCACATCTGCCATTTCTGCACATACATAATTTTGCCTGGCTCTCTAGTTTAACAAAAAAGGGAAATAGAAAGACATTTTTTTCCTAAAGTTTCCTGTGTGGTTTCATATCGTTACAAAAATAAAATGAGGTCCCCACCACAGATAAAACACACAAAAGGAGTAAATTTTGTCTCCTTGTCAAGAGGTTTTCAAACCACAATATACAGTCAGACAGCCTGCACGCACCCGCAAGTCTGTAAGGCCTGCATCTTCTCTCATCTGATGACTCATTTGAGTGTCAATGCAAATGATAGAGAAGCAAATCTTATTGTCCAAGCAAGCTGAGTTATACTCACTTTTTGGAAGATAAGGGGAACTTTTATTCCAGGAACCTTCTTTTGATCGTTCTCCAGCAGCACAGTGAGAGGGACTCCGAAAAGACCATTCTCTTAAAAATAACAACAACAAATGTGAAAAAAAGGAAACACAGCCTCGTATGCGCCTTCTTTGCAACGCTGATCGACACAGGCAAGTGGCTGCACAGGGGATGCCGTAGCACAGTACCTCGTCCCCGCACTCTCTCTGCACGGTTCCTCTTCAGTTCCACCCCCAGCGCATCGTAGAAGGCTGTTAGCTCAATCAGGGAGAGGTAGCGGATCTTCTTCATGTCTTCAGGGGAGAGGTCTCCGACCTCTGTCAGTCCAAACCGGCTTTTCCGAACAACGAATTTCTACAGTAGAGATGGGTCGCATCTTTATTTGCACAAAAATTGCAAGGAGTGAATTTTTGTTTTGAAGGAGGTGCCCGTATGTGATAGGAAGTCATGTTAGGGTAGATGGATAACAAAAAAAAGATGAACTATAGCTCTGTATACTGGCCTGGTATGATGACATCATTTGTGTCCACCTGAACATAAAGTTGAGCTTCTTGCTCACTATGTTCCCTTGCAGTTTGACTGGGAAGTGGTGTTGGAGCACCTCTGTGCCTGTACTACAGCTAGGACAAATGAGTTACATACTACTTTCAAACTTCTGCCCTGTTTCAGCAGGATGCAACATTTTGCTCTGCTTCTGCCTTCCCCAAAATGTCTTGAATGCTGTTGAAGTAGCTGACACAGTTCACCATGGATATGGTTGTGTATCAATCATGTGTCTGTAACAAACACATGCCTGCTTAGCATAATGCTATTAATTTATGAGGTCTAACAGAAGAGTTCAAACTAAAGACCTGTGGAAAAGCCCAGAAGCAAAATCACTTAGTCCTCATGCCAACCTGCCAATTTACTGGTATTTTTTATTGCTTAAAAAGCATTTGGGCTTAGAAGCAGGACTCCCAACAGCTAAGAAATAATTTATTCAAGTAGACTTGAACTAAATGATACTGAGGAATTTGAGGGCATGTGAAGATTTCTACATGTTTTAGAAACTGCAGTGTTGTAGACCGGAGACAGGAATGTTGCCTCATGACAGACACATTTGTACAAATGTCAAAAAGAACAAATACCCATCAGTTTCTAACATAATTGTTAGACATAATAACAAAGTTACAGTAAAAAACATGCTTTTCAAAGATCTTTGGTATTGTATGTCTTTTTAATTTAATTGTACTTTAAAAAAATGTTAGAGATATAAACAAATAGTATTACAAATCATCTCCTCCCTTTAGGGATCTGAGTGGAAACCCAGCCTTTAATAATGTTTTGCTTCTGGAGATTTCAGCCCAGTCTTTCTTTTTTTTAAACAAATTTGGACTCAATAGGTTTAAACCATCTTGAAATGAAGCCAGTCAAACTAATTACATAAAAGGCAAACAAAAAAAATTCAAACATACACCGGATTTCAAAAACAAGAGACTACAAAGGACATCTAGATCATGTAGTTTAGGACTTCCTAAATTATACTGCACATGGTCAATAGGGGTTAATAATAATTGGGGCAGAAAGAGTTCAGGGAACAGAATAACTAATGAACATGCTGTCTGTAGCATTTTAGCCCAGAATATTCCTTTTGTAGAACAGAGCAATTCCACAATTCCCTTATGCTGAAACTTAATAATGTAACAAAAGTTGCATTCAGGACAGTCTTCTGAAGATACATGAAATACTAAAGAATATCTATGCATTTTGGTTCCAGTGATGCGAAAAGTCCAAAATCAGTCAAAGCACAATAAATCACCTTGAAAATAAGAAAAAAAATCAGATAGTACACGTATATTTTCTGAGGGGAAAGTGAAAAGGTATGTTTGCCCGTGAAAAAATTCCAAACACTCAAAACTGGTTACAAAGGGTGCTACAATGATTTTCCATGGTGGCTGTTTGAGTTCTAGGGTCACTATGATGTGATGCTATGGTTAGCACAAGGTTTGGGGCTGGGCCTCTTTCTTCTGTCTTGTGTCACAATTTTCCAGTGGTTTTTCTTATGAACAGTCGTGTCAAAATATGCATCACTAAAGGAGGCTGTGCTATCCTGAAATTTGATTACTAATGTTTTGGCTAAGGACCATGTCTGATATATTTTGTGATGTTGTTTCTATGTGGAACTATGTAGTGTATTCAGATGGGCCTGATATGCTTACTGACTCGTAGCTTTGTAATATCTTTGACTAAGTCACATGGATTATGGTCCCGTGTTGGGGAAACTGCATGTAACACTATGCAGCCAGGGTTGTTGAGGTGGTCATTCTGGGAGCTGCATGGGACATGCTATTTTATGACATACAATATATCTTTGTGCAGCTCTGTATACGCTATCCATGACGTTGGTTATGTTGTCAGACCTGCCCTGGAGAAAGTATGATGTTGCACAGTCTTCGGTCTAGCCCCATTGGCCCACCATGGGGAAGGAGGGACAGTCCTCCAGGGTATAGAAGGCTGGTTGCTTGGTGTAACAGAGCAAGAGGTGAGGCCCATGACAGTCTGAGTCATTATGGGAAAAAAACAAATACCATGAGTGACAGCAGATGAAGTACGGGGAATGCCAACATCAACAGCTATGACTGCTGACTTTATTCAGAAATCTCTCTCTGTAATGACCTTTCTTATTTCTTGTGTACTCATGAACTCACAAAATTATGTCCTGTATGCAGAGTAGTTCAACCCCAGCACAAGACTGGCTTTTTCTAAAACTAATCGATTATGAATCCACAGATCCATGATATTCAATGTGGCATCTTCACTCTTTGTCAGCAGTTTCCCTCCTCTGTCAACTGCAAATTTTCTGAGCTGTTGCAGAGAACAATCTGTGTGTGTGCGTGTGGTAGTAAAGGCCAAAATTATGATGAATGCAGAAATACCCTTACTTTCCACAGGACACCAAGTTATCCCCCCAAAAAAACCCCAAAACAACCAAAGACACAATAAAACACAGGGATTTCACACAAGTTGTGTAATCTACTTGGTGTCTTATCTTTTGACAAGCAAGCTTACTTCTGCATCTCAGCTTCTTCCTTGGTAGAGTCTGAGATGGACAAATGAACGTCTGTGTGGATTATAACAGCTTCAGATTAGTTCAGGATCTCAGAACATCATGACACTCAGGAAATGCTTCCAAATAATTTACAGCTGACATCATAGATGTCACTAAAAAGGCGGCATATGAAGCACTAAACTAATGCTTCCAGTGATGGAAGTTGTGAGGGCTGATGGAAGTAGAAAACAGATTTCCTTGACTTCACGAAATAATTCCAGATAATGATAAAACTGCTCAGTGTATGTCTGGTTGGATGATATGGTAAATTTTTCTTTAGCCATTCATATAGTATTTCCTATAGCACTGAATACTGATTGGAAACAGTCAGTACTGCTGCAGGTCTAAGGTTTGCTTTCCTCCCTTCATCTATGGAGCAATTTTAAATCCATGTGTTAACTAAGGCAGATAATCTGTGGGGGAATAAAGTAGGAAAGCAAACCCATAATGAAAATGATTGTTAGTTTTCATGCCAGTAAGAGGTTTTTATTTCTGCGTGAAAAAATTGTGGATGATGCAATATTTGTGGAATGAGTTACACTTGTACTGTGATGGGTACAAGTAAAGACCTGGTTTGGATATCCATATTAACTTTGGTGCCTCTCTGGGAGTCAGTCACAGGCAGAAGGCAGGCACAGGAGGCAGTCTCTACAAAGCATGTGTCTAAAAGGACAGCTCATGTATCTTAACAGACTCCAACAGTGCTGGGGTGTAAAGCAGGAAATTGCTGTATTAAAGAAAACAACCAGGGAAATATGTCAAGAACAAACTTACAGGCAAAGCCGAGTCTTCTTTTTTGAACCTCTGATTTTTTGGCCACTCTTGGGTTTTTGGAAGGACTGTAATGGATTCTGAGAAAGAGACCTCATAAGAGAGCTCTTCTGTTACGGATGGGCTGCCTTTATCTAGTCCACAGTCTAGACAGCTATTAGCTGAAAATAAGGGAAATAATATATGAATGCTGAATATATGCTTGCATTTAGTACAGAGACATTAAAAAATTAAACCAAGATGACAAAAGTCTTGAGACAGTAATAAAGGAAGTGCTTCAAAGAGGAGTTTCAGTGCAAACCACAGCATGTTCCTGTTTTGTCTGGAGGAAATAACCCCTTAGAAATAAAATCCCTATTTTCAATTTAGATTATTTAACTTGTTGCTTTCTGTGAGAAAGATAGTCAAGCTGGAACTTCCTGTTTATCAGGAATTGCAAAGTTTTTGTACTCTGTCCTTGTCTACCCAAGCCAGCAAACTGTGGTAGCACTTGTCTAATGAACAATTAAAAATTAAAGGTCTTGACAGAAAAATGCTGTTGACATAGTTTCTTAGGTTACTTATAATCATAAGACATTGTGCATATATTTTATGTGGTCACAGACATACATTTCTCAATGTTGACAGTTTAGTGTATAGCACCGAAACAGGACACAATGTACAATATTCCAGTTTGAAAAACACTGTATCTACTGGCATTTATGGTAGATACTGTGAACTGACTTATTGCTCTTTAGTTACCTCCTGAAATTAGTGGATGCCAGAGGAAAACTTTTGAAATCAGTACAATCAAGTTCAGTAATATGCTATTGTCATGGAATCCAAAGTGTGATAACATACATGAGTTCCAGTGTTGCCAACTTTCACAACAGATCTCTCATATCTCAGGTCAATTTTTATTTTCCCTTAAGGTCCAACTCCTAGACTCACCTAACTGGAATATAATCATAAATTTAACTGAAAGTGAAGTAAAATTTCATCACCCAGGACTTCAGGAAAGAATTTACTAACATGACCCAAATGTGTTCAAAAGCCACGGAAATCAGAAAGTGAATTAAAAAACATTACATATTTTATAAACCTGTGCATGTCCAATGTTTTTTGAATCACTGTATTAACAGATACAAGGATTTAAATATTTTTTGCAACACCCTTTGTTTTGCAAGTCTGATATGAAAAAAGCTAAGTGTGTTATTGAGTGGCTTCCAGTTTTTGAACTGTGGATTTAGATTTTATCTAATAGCCAAGCCATTTAAGATGTTTTCCATCTCTTTCCCCCCTTGGACCTGAGACCACAGACTGTCTACAGTAGCACTGGGAATTTGGTTCCCCATCTGCTGCAGTACAACTGCTTGAAGAGCAGAACTATCAGGAGAGCAGCTTTTGCCACCAATGAAAATGCCTGTGGCACTATACCCAGAGGTAAACATCCAAGGGACTAGTTTAGTAACTTGGGAATTAATATTAATTTAGTTAAGCCCCGAACAATGTGGATGGGAAAAGCATTCAAAATAAAAGATGGACTTTCTCATGGAAGGCTACTGACAGTTATTCAGACACTAAGTAGAGTAGAGCTATTGTTTTCATTAGCAGTGCCAGTCACTGTCAGGACAAAGCATTTAAGGGGTAACACCATTAGTGGATCAGAATAATAGGGCAGAACCACAAAAATGATCCATTTCTAATACTGCAGTTTCTGCAGTACTAGAGAAATGTGGAGGAAAATAAGAATCTTTCTTGTCATCATATGCAAAAAGAAAATACACTGATGACATAGATTGGACAAATTCTGCAAAATATTGTTTAGTGATTGTTTTAACAATCCCAGCCTTGCAATGATCAGTATTTTTTAGATGCTGATGCCTCAAGGGCAGCAGTCTGAGTAGTACAACACTGGTCATTAATAGGAAACTTTGGGTCCTGCATGACAATAAGCTGACAATGATTTTAAGGAAATATATGCAGCACTGCCTCAACATGAAAGAAGGGACTAACCCCTGAACCACAAAAGGGTCTGTCTATCATTTTTCCAGGAGAAAGTGAATACTGGTTACATGTTGTCATACTCACAGGTAACTGATTTCCAAACTGCCTTCTGCCCAGGGAGCTGGATACCGTTAGAAGGAACTGGTGGCACTGGAACTGTCTCAAATGTGAGCTGATAAGCAAGGAAAAATGATCAGACTACAGTGAAGGTAAAAGTCGATGGACAAAAACTACTACAGTTCAAGCAACAGTGTATAATTCCCAGCTTACACTGTTTTGAAAAGATAGAACAATCTGTTGTGATTCTCAAGAGTATATTTTTCATAGCCAAGACTGAGAATTAATTTTGCTCATCCTGTATAGATTTGGATCATGTTGAGGTCAGTAATATTAAAGCTTGCTGTACCTAATGAGTCCTGTCCTATATAATGACTGAAATTAGCTAAGCAAATTGCTGTACAGAACTATGCTAAGAAAAAAGTCCTCGCAGAACTGTAATTCATCCTGCTTTTAATCATTTTGGCCACAAATCTTTTTGAAGAATCTTTGGCACATGTTGAATATCTGCTGTTCCCAGGCATCTGTCTTCTTTGGTGTCTCTTGCAATTTAGGCACCAGCAAGTTATTAATGGGCAGATGTCCTCCCACATACTAACATTTTTATCGGTGGACTGCAAAAAACGTTTTGAAGGAACGAAGAAATTTTCTGTAGTAAAATTAATTTCTTTCCACTCCAAAAGTCATTCTGCACTGCAGAGAAAGAGCTTAGTAGCCCAGGGGGTGACTTTTAAGCAGTGTCACCTCTTATTTGCAGTGGAATTTAGGCTTTGTTCTCAGCAGTTCTGTGACTCATAAAGACAAATTCGAGTGTTTCTGTGTACATGGGGCAGTAGCAGCTCATCTATGTGTTCATGGGTAAAAAAACCAAAACTACAAATCAAGGTCATGAATTAAAGAAATAGTCTGAAGATTACTCTGTGAAAATGACTACAATATTCCAAACCTTTCTCATATTTTTTTTCTGCTGTCTTCTGCATCCTTGTGGGAGTCCTTGGAGCCTCCGCCTTTCTCAAACCTGCTGCCTCACCCTCTTTGAACCTAATGGAGCAGCTCCAGTTTTCTAGCTGAACCTGCATCTGAGAGACCCCATGAGCCCTCAATACCCGCTCTTTAAATTGCTTTTTAAATTGCTAAATCGGTTGTTTACCAACAGCCAGCAATGCCTCAGGGCAGAAATTTTGTCTTCCCCATTTGTAGCCAACACACAGGAGCAACATTCAGGCTGCTAAAAAATGTCATATATTTAAAAGACAGGCAGCTCTTCAAATTGGAAGCCTGAAATAATGTTGCAGTTGTTTTATTCTGCCTTATCCTCTGAGCTATTTGGGTAACAAAGTCAAATGTAACATGAACAAAATCTCTCCTGAGAGACTCCATTCAATAGCTTGCTAACTTGAGAGCAAACAGGATTTAAGTCACACGGACTTCCTTTGCCAGAAGACTGTAAGGACTACCGATTTTTTGAAAAGGAGAACTATAAGATGCTTTTATGATAAAATCCCACAACATTTACATAAAAAGCTTCAGGACATTAAAAATACTATAAATTTCAGGTGGGAGTATGGAAGTGGAGGAGATGGTTAGACCTGTCTCACCAGTTTGGGAAAATCAACCATAAAAGTACTTATGCTTCTGCTTAAGTTCCAGATGGAGAAATTAATGGTAAACATTAGCAACTCCCTCATTTACTTTCAGTGCTCAGAATGTCTGACCCTTCTAACAGTTTTCAGAATAGATTTACAATGAGTCAAGTTTATTAAGGAAAAAAATACTTCCAGCCTTGTTACAAGGGTGAATTCAATAGCAAAGCACCTGCAGTAACCCACTTCCATAAAGCACAACAGAGCCAGCAGAAAGGAGCAGACAACACACCTCTGCTTCACACCCATCAGGGCTTGCAACAGCCCGTGGGCTGCTCTAGCTTCTGGCAATTATAGAATAATGTGGACCATGCACAGTATCAAGCTACAATGTCATATTCTCAGTCTCTTTTCCCAGCCTCCACAGTGAGAGTGTACAAAGAAGCCAAATCTATGTCCCTTTTGTGAAAATGTCTTCCTTCCCCCCCATTTTACTTTTTTAAAATCTTAAGATAATATGAAAAAAAGAAAGGGAAGACTGGGAATAAAACCTTTTTAATACATGAATTTTAAAGATCCAGATTATTTCTGTAGTATAAAAGAAGAATAAAAAACTGTGGAAGATCTTAATGAATGTGAAAGACCAAGAGTCAAATTGTGTCCTTAACTAAACTGGAACAGCTTTATTCATCTGGCTGGGGCTCCAGCTAAGGTGAAGCTTCTCATACCCTGATTTCTGTCTGAAAGTGATTCATTAGACATATTAAAAATGAACCCACTGTTTACTGCCACAATGTACACAGGAATTTCCAACGGGGAGAGGAAATCAGAAGAGCAAGGAGAAGCTAGAGATGAGGCTGACAGTTCTTTAGTAGCTACCCTCATCGTAGAAGATGTAAAACCAAATCATTGCAGCACCTAAGCAACCAAATTCTATTGTCAGCCCTGTAGCTAAGGGAAATAAAGGCAGAGGAGGATAACCTTATAGTTCTGGTCAGGGCATAATTTGCCAATGCTTTGAATATATTCATATTTCCAAGCACTGTCATTACAAACACCTTTTCATGCAAATAGGTCTGGGTTAGTGATTTCTCCTTAATCAGGACATGATTTTCTCATGCATTGCTGAAGTAAAATGCTTCCAAAAACTCTTAAGGAGTTTCACAAGGCATAGAGCTGGGCTGTTAAGGAGCATGATGCACTTCCTCCCTCCAATAACAAAATCCATGTGTGTGTGTGTCCATTTGTATTCTGCTGATTTTTCTAGGCTTTGAGCACTAGCAATGCCAATGGCTTCTGATGGAAGCAGCAGGGTACCAGCAGTAAGAAAAATCAGGCCACAGTGATTAATAAACCATCCAATTTAAAACTCGGTATTGTGGCTGTCAGTCAAGGCTCCTGGCTGTAGACCTGTCTGAAGCAGAGCAAAAGCACCTCAGCTGGGACAGGCTGCTCTTCCAAGGCATGGCTCTTGCAAGGGTGATGTACCACAGGGGCAGCATTTTGCCCCCAGGGATCATGGCACCTTTCCAGGATAGGCAACAGAAGAAAAAAATCCAAACAAAACGAGGAATGGCTGCATTTCCCTTTGAGTCCACTTTGTCTGTTGAGGGAACACTCCTGCCCTGAGGGGACGGACCTCAAGGCAGGAAGACTGAAAAAGCACCCTCTGCTCTGTGTTGACTCCCACAGAGGCTGGCCACCAGGTAGTAGTAGTAGCAAAACATGTAGCAGGGAGGCTTTTTTTTTTTTTCAGAACGGAGACAAAAAACTAGGGCAAATTTTTCTTTTCCCCCACTCCAGATGACAACTATTTACGCCTCTTTAGTGATCTCCTAAATCTCATCTCAGGTGACCTTACTGAGCTAATCACCTTTTATCTCATCATTAGCCACAGAAGACAGTAAACCATTCTGTAACCCGTCCCTCTAGGCTCTTGCAATTCTTAGGTCGTTGGGAAGAAGGTGTAAATCCATCCTCCTAATGGAGAGGATTATAGAGTTATGTGAAACAATTAGAGCTGTTTTGCTATTTGCACCATGATTACTTCTTCCTTCCCAACAGAAAGGCAGGATGGGAAAGCAAAACTTCATGTCATTTCAAGCAGTCTCCTTACCAGCCTCTCTTCAGCAGCTATGCTGAAAAGATTTGCCCCTTCCCGTCTCCTGTCGCTCTTTTCTTTTTGCTGGGTTGTTTTTAATGCGGATCTCTTTCCTAAGCTGATTCATCACAAAGATTCACCGCCAGCCGCGGTGCAGTGCCCAAAGAGGCAGCAGAGCGCGAGGGACTGCTGATACCCCCTAACAAAGACTGCTCGGGAAACCCTTAGGTCAGGAACACAAGCTCCTCTGAAGTGTGTTTATCCCTGAAGAGCTGATAATTAGCACAAAGTTCCTAAATCCCATAATAAGCAGCAGAGATAGGAGCAATGGTCAATAGGAAAACCAAAAGGGTGCTGGGAACCTTGCAGGCTTTTAGAAATACAATCTTTCACAGTCCATTGGAGGGAAGTGATGGTGTGTTCTGCAGTTGTATTTGTGCATCTGTGTTTAACATTTAGTTAAGTACCTGCCTAACTGCATATTTTTGTGGGAAGAAAAATTTGAAGACTTAATTATTTATTTGATTCTATCTTTTAGACTTTAAAAATGCAGAAGTAGTAAGTGAACTGAATTTCAGAGGAAGTAAAAAAGTGATTTGAAAGGCAATTGGCTCTGAAGATACAAATTCCTCTAGCAACTGAGAAACTTCAGAAAGTGAGAAAGTAGAAAATAAGCAGGTCAAAGATAAATCAATAATGTGCCTATCTGAGAGAACGGGTACAACATTTATTTTTCTGATTGAATTTTATTAGGAAACTTTAGTTTTTTTAAACACCTTAAGGTTTACAAAGACTTGAGTCAGGAGAAATGTGCTAATCTAATTAGAAGAACCATCAGCTTTTTAACGTTCATGCAAACATGCTTTTTTATTTCTCACGAAAGAAAGTCTGACCACAAGAAACTACTGGATACTTCTGGATGTATTTGTGGGATATCCGTAAGAGGTTCAAAAAAAACCAGATACTTAAATTCGGAGACAAATAAGTTAACTTTCTGCCCATTATATCTTTTTGATTTTATCATAACTATGAAGCTAAAATTTTGTATCCCAATTTTTTTTTGTTTTAAATACTCCAGGAAGCCAAGCCTTGAGGAGAAGATAGGACAAACAGAAAAGGACAAAGAAAAATCATAATGAAAAAGAGTTTCTTGGAGTTTTGTGATGGCAAAAACTTTAATATTAATTTCAAAGGTGAGACCGTGAGCTTATTGGTGACTCCCATTTAAGGTATCATGAGTGACAAAGGTAAAATCATGCATGTTGCTTTGAGCATTGAACTAAATTCACACAGTTTACTGCATTCAACAGAGTCAAAACATGTAGTGCTAGGAATTGGTTCATTTAGGGCTATCCTCAGGGAAAAGCAGAAGAAACCACCAGAGGTAACATTCATTTCTGAAGCCATGAAGCAAATGAACAGTTAATAGATTTTCATTTGCTACATAAGTGAAATGTAACTGCCAGTGTACCAGTTGCAATCATGCTGGCAGGTGTTTAATTGCTTATGCATATTTGAACCCCAGTTGCTTCATTAGAGAAGTTTTACTTCACCACTGAGACTGCTGAGTAAATAGCAAGTGTCCCCAGAAGCCGTCAAAAATTTGAATAGCTGCCAAGAGTAACTCACCAATTTCCAAAAAATAAAGGAGTAAATGTTAGTCTTGGTAGGAGATTGCAGGAGGAAGACTGGTAAAAGATACAACATTATGTTACAAGTTAGTTGCAAAACTGCGTACCATCTATTGTGTTTGGTGCCTTCCTTTCTTCTCAAAACATAGCATATAGAGTATTAAAAGTCTGATTTTAGGGTCAGGAGCTGCCACTGGCTGGCTGTACATTGTCAGCAGAAAAAGGTTCCTGTCTGGCAGAAACTTTGGTGAGCTACTTGCAAATTGCATAAAAATTAAGATCAAAGGGATACTTACAGAAGAGTCATTGGTGCCAAAGATGTCTCGCACATCCCGGACTGTGTGCTTGTTCTTCTTCCTCAGGGTCTGAGTGTAGGTGTTGTACCTCTTCTGTACGGCAGCAGCTTGAGTCCTGGTCAGAGTGGACAGCAGAGCTTGGCCATCCTCCTCTTCAGCTCCAGAGATCAACGTAGATAAACCTACATCTTGCAGCCATTCTGCCTCCAGTTCCCCTTCTGTGAAGGAAGAGAGCGTGTTACCAGGCCTGGCAAGGAAGGGCGAGGGGGCTGAAGGAAAGGAGATGGCATGACGGACTGCTGCCATAGCCTTTACCTTGACAAGACTCCAATTCCAACCTTTTCTAGGCCAGAAGTGCAAGTAAAGATGGTTTTGTCAACATGCTCTCCACTTCCAGTTTGTCAGTGTCTGCATAGGAGAGGCTTACAAGAACAGAAGAGGCATTTCTAACCTGTGCATCAGCATAGGCTGTGAAAAAGGCAACAGAGTAGCAAGCCTGACACAGCAAGGTCCTTAAAAGCTAACGCCTAATGCAAGAGCACAAATCTCCTCAGTTACCACTTATGCCATGCTTACCATTTTTAGCATGCTCTACTGGATAAAGACATTTGGCTGATGGAATTTAAATTGGTATTCGAATTCAAATAAACAAAAATACTGAAGACGTATACAACAGAATAATGTATTTGCACACTAACAATGGAATTTGAGATGTCAGAGGGCCAGCTGGTGGTCAGACTCCTAGTGAAGAAGCCACACTAAGAGAAGGGTGATGTCCACCCAGTCCAGCAGATTGTTTTGAACAAGATGATTAAGAACCAGAGCTGCTCACTAAAGAACAAGGTTCAGGAAGGGGTAGGTATCAAAGAGGTCAGGTAGGGGTGGAATATGCAAAAATAGCCATCCTTGCATGCTAGGTGTCATCCTAATTTCTGATAATGAAAGACTCACTAGCACTGTACACCCCAGCATTTCTTGGTATTTTAATTAGTGACTAATATCTTGAATCTTGTTTCTCAGCTGGTTCAACACTGTAACTGGTTCCATAGTGAGATTAGGCACTGTGTGAAAAATTGTTTTCTATCCTGGCTCTATTGGGGGAAGCTTCTGGCATCTTTTCACAGAGCCACACTTGCAGTCCCCCCGCTACCAAAACCTGTCCAGGCAAAGCCAAGGCAGGTTTTCAGCTTGCTACTTGTTACATTAAATTAATATGCCTTGCAATTATTGGACTAGCAGAAGCTCCCAGTCTACCTTCTCTGAATCATTTAGTGATTTTAAATTTTGCTGTCATTGCTTTTTTATTTGTCTGCTTTTTAAAGTAAATAGTCACAGTCTTTTAAAATCTCTCATCACATAGGAGATTTTTGAGGTCCTTCATTTCAGTTTTGGGAGCAATCCTAGCTCAGCAGTATGCTGCTTGAGACAGGACACTAATTTCATTACGGCTCTAACTGAAGAAGAGGTACTACAAATAAACATGTCAAACAGGAAATGGATTAATTTGCAGCATGTTCTATAAAACAACTAGTCAATGCACTTATTGTTCTTGTCCCAGTGCTGGTCTTAATGGCAGGTTGGTATTTCCACTCTCCCTTTATTGCCTCTTCTTGACATCAGAATGCAGGCTGATTGATGGACACCAGTTTGCTGCACTTTGGCAGCTAGATACACAAAAGAGAAAATTACAGGACTGGGCTGTAGGGACAAGCAAAAGCATCTTATGCATGTGCCATCACTGACTTCATTGTTAACTGCCCTGCCTCTTTACAAAACTCTACAAAAATAGCTGCTTCTAAAACCCTTGCTCTGTGTTAGCCAGGGGTGTGACCAGCCCTGTATGCCGTGAAACAGCTTCTCTGCTCTTATCCTTTCTGTATCCACAGACAGGAGTACAGTGTTCCCTTCCCATCTTTGTAAGTTTCGACCTTCCCTCCTCACTCTTCTTTCTAAGAAGGTCTCTTCTCATTCTTCTGTGCAGCTGTTGGAGCCACATCTGTCCATGTTTCAGTTTTTTAATTATATTAATTTTAGGTTTTGTCTTGACATATTCTTTCCAAGTATTGAGTTTTTAATCAAACTCATTTTTCATGATGCTATGAAAAATAGTAAGGCAGACATGAAATTCTGCCTGCTTACCACTTGTTTTCTCTGGCTTTTGGCCTCTTCCTGTTCCAACCACTCACAAACAATAGACTAAGAAATAGCAACAGCAATCAGAGGAATAAAACTATCAAAGAGAAGAAATTTATGCATTAAAAAAACTTCAAAATCTTATGTCACATAGGTTTTAAACATAGGTTAAAAACCCCTCATGTTGTTATACAAATCTTATTTTGACAGTTAGCTACTTATACAGCAGGGTCTTGATACTGTGCTCCACCAGAAAATAAACAGATAATTGTGAAAGTAATTATCTTTTTCTCATAGAGATTGCTAGGAAAGAGGTGTGCCTTGCTTTGAATTTCAGATATAATCTGAAATAACTCACAGATATAATCTTAAACAATGCACAGCATCCCAGCCTTGAAACATGAAGTTATAAAGCAGCTCAGTACATCACAGACATCTTAAATACCCCGTCTTCCTCCTCCCCTACATTTTCACATTTTCACCCCTTGTGTCACTTGTTATAATCTTCTGTTCTTTTTTGATTGTATTTACTAACATCAGCAGAGTAAGTGTGCTGTTGTCTGTCCCTTGCATGTGTTGTCTGGCAAACCACACTGTGGTTTTGACAGCATCAGTAGTGCCTGGCCACTATCACCCTTTGGCCTTCTTTTTAAGGATCCTGCATCTCTTCCTCTCAAAGACATCTCAAAAGGGCGACGAATATTAGTTTTTATTTTGTCCCAAGGGTTTTCACATTGATTTGGCAAGGAGATTTATCCTATTAGGACCTTAATAGAACTTCCAAGATTTATAATCCCAAACTGAATATACTCCTGATCTTAATAACTAGGACAAACATTGTCTGGTTGTGTGTGAGTGTATGCAATATATATATATATGTTTAAAACAACAAAACGAAGGTAAATGAAGTATGGAGATGTGCTGCACTTTGACCTGCAGTCTCATTTTTAATTCATGTCAGAGGGGAAAAAATCAATGCGTTGTAATGAGATGTAATCAGACAAAGGGTAACATAGGACTGCAGCAGAGTTTGGGCTGTTGTGACGATTTAGTTCAGCAGTAATGAAAGTGATGGAAAACTTTCTGGAAAATGAGGTTCTGTACTGACTTTCCCTACTAACTTACACAGCTTGGTAACTCACAGATTTGTGACACTCTCCTGACAAGTCAGAGATGCCTGTCAGTTCATGCTGAATGAAGGAGAGACACCAATAGGTTCACAACCTCTTTCTAAGGTCTCCCAGTTAAAGAGTATGATCAGACAAGACTTTTCCCAATAAGAAATGGAGGAGTGCAGTTTAGATTTAAGCTGACCGACCATAACCCTCATAGCAGACCAAGATTTCTGGTGAACCCGTCTTCTCCCTTGGCTTCCAAGAGAGCCCTACTGGGAACTACTGAGTGGGAGGTGTTTCCAATGGGAACAGTACGTGGTTGGAGTTAGATACCTCTGTATAAGTTACTTACCATGACTGATTACATATTTGTTTGATTAATAATGTAGTACTTTTCCCCCCTTTTCACCATTCTTCCTGGGAGCAGAATTAATTTGACATCCCATTGCGTGTCAAAGTAAAAAAAACCTCATCACCACTTGTGTTAATAACTGCAAGGAAAGAACACACCATTGCTTCAAAATCTATCCCTAGATCAGTAATTACCAGACTAGTAGCCATAAGCCACAAGATGTTCTCCAGAAAGAGTTATCAGTGGGTCATGACCTCAGAAGAAATTCTTTTTCATCCTATAGTAACACCTGGTATTTTGTGTTGCACAATATAATGCATTTGTAAATGGGGTCAAAACCGGAAAAAAATGTGAACTGCTGTTCTACATGTTATCAAATCTAACACAAAGCTGTATTGCAACAAGCCAGCACAGACTATTATGTATTTTTCCAAATACAGTACAAAACAAGAGAGAGGAAAAGGTTAAGATAACAGAATGAGGTAGTAATACCTTCAGGATATGTTGCATAAGTGATGAATGAATTTGGTCAAGTGGGGAGTCTGAACAATGTAGGCACCCATATATTCAGACTTACCTCTGAACTAAACTCTGAACTCTTCTTGAATTATATCTAAATTGGGTAATCTCATAGAAACAGGCAGTTATCAAATTCCTGATAACACTAAACAATATCTAACCAAAAAATTCTCCAAGACTTAATTAACTTCTGCATCATATCCAACCAAAAGCCAGAAAATTTAAAATTCCAGCATATTAAATGAATTATTAACAAAATAAATTTAACAAAATAAATTGTTTCACTTTAAATGTTTTGCTTTAGTCTATTTAATGCTGGAGATTTAGCTTTCATTGAGTGCCTCTCCTTTATGAATTACACCGTATCTGTTCTCCTGAAGCACAAAGTCAATGCAAAAAAACCTTACTTCAGAAGTTAATTACCAGCTCCAGTTATAAACCAGAGTGAATTATTGCTTCTTTCCAGTGATTGACTGTGATGTTCAGAAGCAGAGCTACAGTGACCCAGCCTAGTACTTTTGCTCATACTGAGTGACACAAGAAAGGAGATCTGGGCACGACTCTTTAGTGAGAAGGCAAAGCCAAGGCATAAGGAAGAAGTGATGTTTGTGTGCTCACCATCAGCAGGTTTGAACTCCAAGACTGTTGCTTCTTCAGATCCATCTTCTCTGCTCTCCTTGATGCTCTCCACTTCACACCAAAAGTCCTCCATGGAAGTGCTGTCCATGGAGGCCTGCGAATTGGAGCGACTGAATGTAGGAGGAGGAGCTGACTCATTTGAAAGCATCCTGTTAATTCTTCGACAACGAGAGAGGGACTTTCTGAAGAGACAGTAATACAAATAAAATTATCTTTCTATCATGCTAACTTGTGCCATGGAGATGAAGCAGGCAACTAGGGCTTCACCTGTGACTGTACCAGGGAGGAAGGAACAAGATTTCAGAGACTAAGTAAACAGTTCTAGTAATTGTAATGACCTCTGTTGCTCAGAACAATTATGGCTAGACATTTATTTTGCATCTAATAATTTATCTATTTAATGTTTAGTGTTTCTCACTCTAGAGAGAGATGCAGGAGATGAAATTTCTATTTGTAATACTGATATCCATCTAATGACATGCTGGAAAACTATTTTACCTTTTTTATACCTCAGTTTCTCTTTCTATCCCTTCTTGTTTTGCTGGCTGGCTGAAATTTTTCAGTGAAAACTCTGGGGAAAAATAATGAGACTTAGGAACCCTGAAATATTTTATAAACTTATACTGGCTCCAGAAAACAATTTAAAACTTGAAATACTTTAATTCAGAGAAATCATTACCTTTTATTTGAAAAGATTTAAAAAAAAATTTAAAAAAGATTTAAAAAGATTTCTTTTTTTTTCTTAAATTAAGCTAAAATAGAAAAAATTTTAACAAAATTTGTCTTTGAATTGAAATAGTATATTCTGGGTCAGGCAGAAGGCTTTGATCACAGGTTCAAAAAATTATGATTCACTAAAAATCAAGTTTAAACCTAAGATTCAATACAGTGATTGAATTAAAACAAAGTTTGTTCCTTACTCTTTTGTTCTGATCTTTTCCCACTGTAAGTACTTGCAGCTGAAGACAGTTATATAAGTTAATTCAAAATTTAATACAACATCCACCATGAAAGTTTCATCTGACTTTGCTCTTTTACATTATTATGGCTGCAATACTGTAAACAGCTTTTGTAAGTATAATTGTAGTAGATACAGTAATCAGTAATAATAACCACAACAGTATTTGTACAAAAGAGTTAGGAGGTAACACAATCATGGCAGAGAGCTAGACTACAGGAATTAATGGAAAGTTCTGTCATAAGGTCTTCTGGCCTTCGCTTATCTGAATTAATTCAAATGTAGTTTCCCTTTCTCTTCCTTTTCTGCATTCTCTTTCCCTTTCTCCATTCTGCCAACACGCCTTTGTTTAAAAACACAGGCAACACTTTTACTCCACTAAAAAAAAAAAAGAAATATTTCCTTTTCAGTATTTCCCTCTGTGTCAAAGTTTTGGTAATGGATGTATAAAGAATATGTTATTTAATAAAGCTGACCAAGTATGCTTTTTCCTCTTTGTGCTGCTGCCTCTGCTTCATCCTTCCTTGCCAGTGAAGGGCTAGCTGCTTTCTTGGGGCTCTTGCAGCATCCTTGCTCTATCTGAGTGGTTCCTTCTGGGCTAGGTCTGAGCCCCAGGTTAGGGAACTGTGGTAGAAACAATGGAGCACATCAAATCCAGCTTTGGATGTGATCAGGCTTTATAAAAGTTAAAGCTCAGGCCTTTGCCTTTTTCTGAACACATGCAGCTGTTATATGGATGATTCAGTTGCCAAAACTGCCCATGTTCTCTTGGAGAGCTGCTGAGAAGCAAAGCTTTGTGATGGGTGACAACACTGCAGGAGAAAATGTGCTATGGGGCTGTGGAGACATGTACTCCAGGCAGAGAAGTGCTATCTTCACTGTTTTTCTCCTTTTTCCCCCTTATAAACAGAAAATGATTGTTTACTTTAAAACACAGTGGTGAAACTGTTACTGTTTTAATTAGAACAAGCCACAGTCACCAAATCTGAGAGGAATTTGTGACACAACTGTGGTTAAAGCTATTTGAGTGTTTTCCACATAGCTTTCCCTCTGGGGAGACGTGTTTCAGTCGGCTTTTGTTTGCAAAGCCTCAGATGACTAGGGTACCTGATAAATTATAATCACTGGGATTATGTATTCTGGATGTGTCAGCCTCTGGTTTCTTATGGGTTTCCCTTTCTTTTATGGATTCAACTGTCTCTCTTCCCTGCGTCAGCAAGTAAGAAAAAAAAGCATGTCTCACTATCATGACCTAACTATCACGAGTTAATACTGTATCAAGCATCCCCAAGCAGAGGTTTTAACCAGCAGAAGCACAACTCCTGAGAAGCAGCCAGAAAACCCCATCTCTTCAGCTGGGAGCTGGCAGGGGGATGGGGGAAACAGCTACCACTGACCAACTACTTGCTGCTGTGAAAAGCTGAGCTCTTTTGTTTAAAAGGTGATAGTGAACACAAATAAGGAAAAAGGCAAAACTTCCTGGCACTCTAATGGCGTTTGGGGCCCCTGTTCTCTGGACATTGTGAGAGCAGAGGAGACAGCCTGGGCCGGTGCCTATCCTCCTGCCGCAGACTGCCCCTCACCAGCCTCCGCTTCAGCTCAGGGCTCTGCCTGAAACCCCGACACTGCTGCCCACTGAGAAATTCATGTCCCTACTTAACATAAACCTTTGTGAAAAATAAGTTCCTACATGTGCTATACAGCACAGCCCATAGATCTCAAGCCAGCAATTGCAGTACGGAACACTCTCACCAGTCTGGAATCAAACATGTGCTAGGAGGAGAAAAGGGCAGCTCTGATAGCATCATTGGATCCCATAATTTAATCATGGTCAGAGAATTTAAACATTTCCTGCCCTTCCAGTGTGAATCTTGACCATGACCCTGCTCCTTGGGCCCCGACTCCATCACCACTTCAGCTGGCTCGAACTATGGCTTTTTATTTCACCATATTAGGAAGAAAGAGGCTTGGTGGGTTGCTGCTTTTCTCCCCACAGCGAGTATGCTTATTTTGTAATACTACCATACCAAAAAGCTAAATGCAAAACAGACCATGTAGCATGGCAACAACTGCTGTGGCAACCAGCTTTACCAAATACGTCTAAGGTTCCTGGGTAATTAATGTGCATTTACAACAATATTAAAGTACAGAGTTTATTTGGAAAATCAGCTGAACAAAGTCTCCTGAGAACTTCATCTATGAGGCTTGTTATCTCAACCTGGATTAAATCAAGCTGTGTAAAATTTCTATAATGAGAAAGGTTAGGCAGAGGTGCTTAATCCTTATTGGTAAACATCTGAAGCTTGCTTCCAGGTGGTCTGGTACAAACTTTCTTCAATTATTGTCAGTCTGCCTATTAAAAGCTCATGTGTTTGAAAGACCTCCAGCTGCTGTTTTGACCCATATACCTGTGACTCTTGTTCTGGAGGAAGTGGTCTTGCCTTTATGTGATAATGGCAGTTGTCTCCCATTTCCTCCAGCCAAAGATGGTCAAAACAGTTTCAGGAAAAAAAAATCCTACTGAGGAAGCAAAGCATATTCTTCACTGCTTTTGATTAATTATTGAAGGACACTAAATGCCCACTGACTCAGCAATCAGCCTGCCTCTCAGAAATAGTTCAAGCCCAGGCTGCCTGTTAACTGGGAACTCTCGCAGCAGAAAACCTCTGTTCCTGACACCTTTTTCACCTTCAACCCATTCTGTCTCATTTGCTCTTTTTTTTCCTCAGTGTCTGTACAGAAGTTTAGAACAATAAAAAGTTTTCACTAAGCTGATTCTGTTGCTCCTATAGAAAAGCTGAAAACTAGTCCTGTTAAGTAAGCAGCAATCAAAAAGCTCGTGCTCAGTTTCTTTTGTTCACACACATGGGTAGTGGTGAGCTAATCTAACACTGACTAAATTAAACACAGGAGGGATCTCAGATCCTGGCTTACTAGATGGAAAGAGCTGGGAGAGAAGTATGAATCTAAAAGCACTGAGGAACAATTATAGCAACTCCACTGAACGAGCTGAAATTGTTTTCAGGGTGGAATAAAAAAAAAAAGGAGAAAGGGTTAAAGAGTGCCAGTAAGGAGAAATATGATGATATAATTTAGAAAGCTTTCTGCGGAAAGATTTTTGCAAGGAAGTAGGGTATTTCCATGGGCACAAGGAGACTGATTCAACTATGTGTGACTGGTTTTGGTCTGGTGTACGTTTAGAATTCTGATGAAATGCAACAGCAAAGCAGGCCTACTGACCCTAAATTTTATCTTCCATATGTAGTGCAGAAGTGTGCTGTTCAGGATCTGATACCACACATTGATTTCAGGATAGCCAAGCCAGATCCAATAAGCTATTCTTATCCTATCTCCAAAGTAAAAGTCTGTCAAACCACATGAAGAGCTGGCTCAGTGACACCTAATGATTGCTCACAGGCTCAGTAATGATAAAGCCAGGCTTCTGCTTTGAGTTCAATTAAGTAGTGGATAGTAAAGAATCCATAAAACAAATAGGAGCAATAAAGTCATCTTGTAGTTAAAACCAGCACTTAATCCTTGTTTACAGAGAGAGACAGGACATCTTACTTTTGTGGGCTGTTATACTTCATTTAATTTGGTGGGTCCTGAACCTGCTTCACCACAATTAATCACGTTTATAGGAATGAGGAAGATGAAGGAAGCATTATAGGATGAAAATCCACCTTTTCACATTGCAATCATTCTGGCAATATAAATGCTCAGCTCTTCTCAAATGTAAAAAAGAGGATGGTAGGTTGCACTGACAAGGAAATAACATTTATTCTTCTTTTTTAAGAATTGTTCTGAATTGTTAGGAAGCAGTCATGTACCGTTATTTATCTTCCTTTTAAATAAAATGTATACAAATTCCAGGCAGAGTCCAGCAATGGGAAATAGTATTTTTGTGCACAGTTCACTGCACAGTTCACCCTTGCCCCAAATCTCTCACCTTCTTGTTCCTTCCTGGAGACCCTATATTGTTTGCTGTCTGCTTATTTCCTTCTCTCCATGCTCGGTGGCTTCTGATCACAGAGAGGGGTATGTATCAGACAACATTTAACCCCCTAATCCATCTATACACTTCTGTTTCTGATTATCTCGCAAATGTTAGGCAAGTTGTATACAGTAGACCCTAAAGTTTCCCAGTCCTTTCTCTAACATCTAGCATAGCAAATATTTAAACTATCAAGCTCACTGATTTCACAGAGCTGTCACTCAGCCCCCCTTGTAATGGAGAATTTGAGTGAGAGGCAGAATAGGATTTTATTTCATTATTAATTTTCTCATCCTGTAGCCCAGCAGAATTCTGAAAACATATGAATCTCATTGCTCTTTGTTACAAAGCTCTGTTTGAAAATAAGCTATCGTCTTATTGTATCACTTAGACTTGAAACCACAAGAATTCTGTATTTTGCCTGTCTTTGTATTCTACAAAATATTCTTCAAAATATCATTCTGTCAACTTTAATTTTACTTCAGATTCTGCATCTGGGAAAGGTCAACTCTGGATGTACGTATAGTCTAGGGAACGAGATGTTGGAGAGCAGTGCCACAGAAAAGGGATCTGGGGGTCCTGGTCGATGGCAAGTTGAATATGAGTCAGCAGTGCCCTGACAGCCAGGAGGGCCAACCCTGTCCTGGGGGTTATCAGGTAAAGCATCACCAGCCGGTCGAGGGAGGGGATTGTCCTGCTCTGCTCTGCACTGGTGCAGCCTCACTTCAAGCCCTGTGTGCAATTTTGGGTGCTGCAGTTTAAGAAAGATAAGAAGCTCCTTGAAAGCATCCAAAGTAGGACTACAAAGATGGTGAAGGATCTGGAGGGGAATCCTCCAGAATACAAGAAGTGAGTGAGATTGCTTGGTGTTTTCAGCCTGGAGGAGACTAAAGGGAGACCTCATAGCAGTCGACAGCTTCCTCACCAGGGGCAGGCACTGATCTCTTCTCTGGTGACCAGGAGAAGGACCTGAGGGAATGGCATAAAGCTGTGTCAGGGGAGGTTCAGGTTGGATATTAGGAAAAGGTTTTTCACCCAGAGGGAGGTTGGGCACTGGAACAGGCTCCCCAGGGAAATGGTCACAGCACCAAACCTGCCAGAGTTCACAAAGTGTTTGGACAAGACTCTCAGGCACATGCGTGATTCTTGGGGCTGCCCTGTGCAGGGCCAGGTGTCGGACTTCAGTGATCCTTGTGGGTCCCTTCCAACTCAGCATGTTCTATGATTCAATGATTCCATGATTTTTGGGACCCAAAGGAGTTGTCTAATGAGTCTTAAGATTTAAAAGATTTAAAAGAGAAACGACTTGTAGGATTTACAGGAATTAAAAATTTAATTTATTTAATTATACTTTGTCTGCAATTCATCGAGGTACTAACAGAAGTTATGAGATTCAACTGTAGAGTCTGCATGGCAGGTTACCTGTCAACATTTAAAAATGTGTTTCACCTTGGGTTCTTCAGCTGTCTCATATGTAACTTTTTTGTAAATGTTAGGGAAGTCCTCTGCTGTAACAAAGGCCACATTGTGACCCGCTCTGTGGCTGATCATGGAGATTGCAGAAGAATCTCTCTCTGTTTGTGCATTTTGATGTGAGGGCTCTCACAATCAGACCCTTTGAGCTAAGGGAGTGCAGGGAATATCTAGGTATTGCCTGCTGGCAACAGTGACCTTTGGGGACATAACCCAGACCTCTCCTCCACACTGGCAATCACATCACTTCAGTGCTAGCCTGATGCAACAGAGACAGTGCACTACATGGCTGCAGTGTGTCTGTCAAAATCTGAAAGGGACTCTATTCCATCTTCTTTCTCCTAACAAGGCTGTTCCTAAAGGGCAGAAGGGATTCACAAACGATTAACACTAACAAGAGTATGTTCTGTTAACCATTTTTTTTTCAAGTGAATTGAAAAGAATTCTTTTCATATATATTAAGAGGAAGCAGTATAAGCCAGTTTTCAATGTTGAAGACTTAAGAACATGAGCAGATCATGGTAGAATATGTTAGATGTAATTTTCAGTGTGTATGGGTAAGATAAGAAACATCTGGACAAGGCCTAGAGCAGGCAAAAGCTGGTTGTAAGCAGCCAGTTTAAACATCTTACACATTTCCAACACATTTTTATTGTTAGAGGTGACAAATTCTTTTGTTGTGTTGATGCTTAAGTCCAATTGTTTTTATATGAAAAAAAAAATCCATGCATCCACGTTGGCCCTGTATTTGGGCAGGCCAAATTTTCCAGCAGGAAACACAGGCACATGAGCCACGTACTTTGGGCTTAGAAAATCCTGTTCTTCCAGAAAATGGTTGATCTATTGTGCCTCTACAGTATAAATGTACAGTACAAATGTACAGTACAATGATTTGTGCCTGAGCATTGAACCCAATGGATGTCACACTTTATCAGCTAGAGCTGATGAAAGCCTCCAGGAGCACCAGGTTCACTGCGCATGCACTGTACAATGTATCCACTTCTGTTCAGTAGATGCCTCCAAAAATTCCATCTGGCACTCACTCAGACAGATTCTAGTTAGCTTAGCACCCCAAAATTCAAGGCAAACCCTTCAAATTCCACCTGGACCAAATCTGAAAACAAGATGTATGGCAGCCCTGGATTTACTACTGCAACATTACCAGTCCTTGGCATGGATTACTCAGTCAAGCCACACAGTAAACATGAAGCTGACACATCTTGTTCTGCAGTTTGGTGCAAGCAGCGACCCAGCATCTCACCCGAAGTAGGAATCAAAGATGAAGTAGTCACATGAATGAAAAAGAGAGGAGGAAGCACAAATGCATTACATTGTCTAAACTCTAGTACTGCACAAAGTGTGATGCTGTTCACTGCTCAGGCACTTGGTTCCTCCTCAGAGAGCTATCTGTAGCAGTGAGGAAGCTCTCACAAAACGCAATGGAAAAGCTGTGATTCTTTTTTGCTTCCTACTGCTCTGGTAGTGTCACTTGTAAGGTAAGCAACAGCCCTGTAAGCACTTTCTGGGGACAGCACAGTCTCAAGTCAACCGAAGTACATGAGGCCACTAAGCATGCACATGTGTGTGACAGTAAGGAGGTTAGAAGGAGGAGGAGAGTAATGTGCAGACTAATCCAGAATCTTCTTTCACAATAAAATTGATAAATCTCTGCAAGCAACTCACATTTAGCCAGATTCATTATTTATAACACAACAGGATACAGTTAAAACGGCAGGAAATGCACAGGTTCAAGAGCTCTAATGAGGCTTAAATCATTCATCAAGCAAAGAAGCAAACCAACTAAACCCCACAGAGGATATAACCTGGATAGTGTTAAAAGAGTTTTGGCTCCAAAAGCACAAATTAGATTTTTTAAAGAAAAATAAATATTAAAATACTCAGCAGGTACAATGAAACACTGAAACATAAGGGGTCAAACCTTCTACAGCTTTCAGTACATCTTATAACATTGCCTGGATTTATGTGGCAAACATGCAAGAATACATATATTTTTAATTTAGATCATTGTAAAGGAGCTATCCTTTCAACCAGCATGATTATTATCACTAAGAAACTCACAAAATTTGTGGGACATTCTCTCTCTGAAACACTTCAAAAGCCAAATTTAGTCATTTTGGTTGAATTAAGGTAATAATATTAAGAACTGAACTATACTGTTTACTGGAAGGCAACTAAATACATTTCAAGGGTAAATATTTTAAGGTCTTGATATAAACAATGTAGGGAGGCAGATAAATCTAGAGAGGGAACATGGAAGCTAAACAGGAGCTTGAAATCATGCAATATGTCTTTGAAGTTTTCTTGGTGCTTAGTTTTAAGTGAAGTCCAGTTGTTACTTTCTTCCTTCCTATAACTAATGCATGCTTTTAAGTAAATGTCACCACTCCACCCATTACACTTTTTTTTCAAAGGCTTCAGGACCTAAGCAAACAAGCACTACTTATTTTTGTGAGTTACTGCGTTTTCCTTTAGATGTGTTTTAACTGTATTGAAAGCCATGTCTGACCTACAAAGTGTCAATATGTAAACTCTAATGTATTCTTTTACATTTTTGTCATGAATGGTATTGGTTACCATACAATTAATGAGAAAATGTTTTGAACGTTGTGCTTAACAGTGTTTACAAGACCGGACTGAAGTAACATAAAACAACACACTGAGCTTTTAAAGCTAAGAAAATACAACCTTTAAAGCTACTTTATTGAAAAAAATGCATATGCAATGAAGATACTCTTGAATCTTTTGACAGAGTGAGGAGCAACTTTATGCTGCCATTATAAAAATCCTGGATCAGATTCTCAGATAATAATAAACAGTTACAACCCCGCTGGCTTAATTTATCCCTTATGTTTAAATTCAGAACATCCCTCTTTGTGGTACTTCTAATGTTGAAGATATTACAAATTACAAAATTTTCATAAGCAAATGTACACCATATAAATTTTTCTCAGCAGCTCTGGGTTCCTGTCTGGCAATTCTGAACTCTCAGTTTGTATTTTTCATCCTGTATTGTACTTTGTGGTATACTGAATCAGTCAGAAGGAATGAAAAATTTGCTGGAAAGTTCTGCAGCCAAATAAAAATCGAGATGTGAGCATAATTCTATTTTTTACCACTCAAGTACATTGGTAAAGATTGTATGAGTTACTCTGGAAAGAGTCCCACATTTGCTGAATAGGCTGTTCTTTTGTTAATGAAACTGCTTAAAAAGCAGTGTAGATAAAGAATGTGAATGAATAAAGAAATGTAGATGGATCCTGGAGAATATCTCAAAGCACTATGCTGAAGAAAAATGGTTACACAGTCAGGAAACTGATGGAAAGTACATCAACAGGGAAACTCTTGTCAATGTCCTGAACAGTCTGTGACTATTCTTGATGACTTGAAGCAACGTGGAGCCTCATCTCTAACTCTTGTCTCCCTTTCCGTCCCTCTGTCTGCAGCTGTCTCTGAACCCCACTTCTTTCCCTTCCTTTTCCATTTTCCAGAAATCAGGTGCTGGATGAGAGATTCACGTAAGGATGGAGCAAGCAGGGAAGTTGAGAAGGGCTCTCTACGCAGGGAGGAGGTGATACCATTGCAGCACAGGGGGACCAAACACAAACACACAAGGCACAGGATGGGAATTGCAGGTGGTGGATGCATTCCCACATGCTTATCCAACAGCATTTGACTGTCATATATCCTTATCAAAAGAAGTCACACATCAGCCCCTCTTTCCATTCAGTTCTAAATATTTATAAAAAGCTCAGTCAAAGCAACCAAGGCACTTTACGTTCTAAAAAAATTTATGAATAAAAAATCCCTAACAGCCAGGTAATATTAACAGAAGTAAATCCTCTTGGCTCTGCTGAGCCAGTGGAAGTTTTGCTAATGTGGCGCACATTTTACCTTCAAGCTTTAAAAGGAAACCGTATCAGAATAGGTTTTTGACCTACACTTTTTCTTGGAACAATGAATGACCAATTTCTTCCGAATTCACTCATGTTTTTTCAGTCAAAATTTCAGGCTGTTTCAGTCACTTTAAAATTAAATTGCAGTATATTATTTGATAACCTCTCCCATTCAGGACATAAGTAAGCATATAAGCATAACTGTGTAAGCATAAAGCTAAATTTAAATCAAAACCTGGTAGAAGACTCCTACTGGAGATTGGTCAAGACATTTTTCATTTATAATGTAAGTACAGAAACGTGTTGGCAAGAACCGCTTGAGTTGCCAGATGAGTCTAGTAGCATTACCAGTGCTATGAAAGGTCATGGTGAGATGATGGCAGATGTCACAATAAGAAATGACAGAACAGAGGTGAAAATGAAGAGTGGAGGCTAAAATATGGCGGAGACAAACAGACAGGGAACACCAAGTAGAAGATCACAGAGCAGAAATTCCCATTTTCAGAGGAAACAATGGACCACAAAATCAGATTCAGTTTATTATATTCTCAGGTCTTCAACAGAAGAATGAAGAGGTCAAGCAAAAACAACAACAATGCATTTTCTTCTACATTGGCTATATCGTTCCAATCTATGGAGTATAAAAGGTTTTCTGTGATCTTAAAATGATTTCTAAGCTTATGTTAAAGAGATAGACAGAACATCTTCATGAGAATTGTGAATGCAACACCCTAGTTTTTAAGTGGTATTTTTCTAATTTCTGTTCAAACGTTTATACTATGTGCCTGTGAAAAACATGACCTTTCTATGTAAGAAGTTAAATGAATCAGTGATGCTTCCAAACCACTTGGACTCCAGTGAGAGTTGGAACTGTTGGACTAAGCTACACTTCCCCACAATACCCATTAAAAAGACAAATGTCATAATAAGAAAAATCACTTTTTAAATGGTAAAACTAGTCCATGATGCACAACAGCTTTCTGTTTTCTTTGAATTTTTTTTTCTTTCCTGCTTATATGATTTTTGAGGTTTATCTCAAATATTTCATTCATGAGCACTCTGAGGGAAGCTGCAGTGTGCCAGGTATTTCAAAGCTAGGTTTTCAAACATACTGCAGCTCCTGAAGGTCTTAGAGCTCTTACAGCTACAGAGACCACTAATATTTACAAAGCACAGTGCCTTTGTCTTCATTACCTCAGTGATGTGAGTAATTCTGAATCCCACAAGCAGGCCTGCTGAAGTCAGCCAAATGACTCCCGTGCATAGAGTTTGAATGTTTAACTTTCTTAATATTGATGCTAGAGGAGTTAGATATAGCTCTTGGAAATCTCTGAGGAAAATGAGCTCTTGTTGCATGGAAGACTGCAAGACTCCAAAGACATAGAGAGACAATATTATCTTTTCTTGAAGCATCTTAACATAGGCACAAAATGCCTGTTCATGTTCTCCTGGGAAGCAGAAACCTTAGATGGCCCAGAACTACACTGGAAAGCTTCTCAGCACCTTTCGTGCTGTATTGCAAGAAGGGATTACTCTTAGTTATTTTGACATTTACTGGTTTGTTCTGGCTTTTTGTAAGCTCTTCCGAGTTGTCTTCGGACAATGGAAAGAGAACTTTGGACAATTACCTGTTTAAGCTCTGTTGAGTTCTTCCCCGTCAATCACAGTCTGGAGTCTGAACTCAGATATCAAATCATCATGCAGTGGATAAAAACAGCAGAACCAAGAATTTGGTAACTACCAAAACACCCCAACTCCTCTCTGTAGCATTAACTAATTACAACCACAGAGATATCAAATAAGATTTACAGAGGGAGGTGAAGTGAGATCTCCAAAATCACATGGATGTTTTGCCACAGAAGAGGGTTAAAAATATAAGAGTTAGTTCATGACTTAAAGCAATGGCACACTTTGAGTAAAAGGACTACTAAATTTCCGTATGTCCTACAGAGCTTGGCTGAAGTTTCTATCTGACCTTTTTCAGCCCTGTACATATTCTTGGCTAGATAACCACTAAAAAGTAATTAATATTGCTATGCAAACATAGTAAATCATGTTTGGAAGCTCACATGCTCATGTCAAAGGAGTACAACTAAGCTGTTGTTGTGCCCTCTGTCACTGTAGGTTCACGCTCCTCTTCCCACACCTGGCTAGATAAGAGCCATGATCCATGACAGGAGGTGAAGATTCATCGGGCATTCATCCATCTTTTAATGATTGTATTAGATTTTTCAGTGTGCAGGCACTTTATGAATGTTGTGAAACTGTAATGCTATCCTTCCCGTGAGGACATCAAATTACTTATCCATGCTTTTGATATAATGCATCTTGGCTGAACTGCTGCAACTCGCTCTCTCCCTGGAAGATTTCCAGTCAAAGGCTATATTTACGTCAGTTACAATTGATTCAAAATGCTTCCACAGGATCTTGAACAGGCTAACACATCTTCAGAGTTTAATCCAAACCAGATGATATATGGCTTTCCAGTAAAACAGGGGAATAATCACGCTTGTAGCTCTAGTTCTTTGGTTTGAGTTGGTATCTCTGCTGGCATTCAGCCACTGCTTGGACCAGCATATTTTTGGACTTTCAGGTGACTACAGATTACACTTCCAAAAGGGACAAAGGAGGGCAGTCACCTAACTCCTATTTTCAGGAAAGACTAAAAGATTCACAAACCCTATGGACTTAATAGGGAGAGTAAATGCTCCTGGTCTCAAAGTCAGTTTTGACTTAGGCTTTTAAGTCACAGAAGCGCTTTTGAACATTTATCTTCAACTTAATTGTATACCAATTGGAGTTGGAGTCTTTGTCCTTGGAGTCCTTTTTCTGTGGGCATTAAGCTTGCCTGGTTTTCTGGGACTTTGACCACCTAAATTCAAGTCTTATCTTTTAAATTTGGCTTTGACTAACACAGCTGTTATTTACTCTTGGTTGGCAGCAGTTTCTGCAAGCCTGTCATAAAGTCAGCCTATTTGTATTGTATTCTACCGTTAATCTCCTTTTCCTTTATGATATACATGGACAATATCCTAAGGGGAATATTACTGTACATTTGTACGGATTCATGCTCACATATAAATATATGTATGAATACACAACAAAGATAGGAACAAGGGGAAGGAGCATTTTAGTAATCTCCTAAAAGCTTTTGTGAAAAAGTCTAGATAACACATAAAAAGGAATGTTTTATACAACATGAACCAGGGGATTGACATCAATTGGTTGCTTAATGAAAACATAATTCAAGATAAGAAATGGAACAGATTTTATTCAAAGAAGTTGGAATCATTTGGGTGCGAGAAAGATCTGTCAAAGTAAGAGGCTGCTATATTATTATGATAACTTACACACCACTCACCACCTAAAGTTTTTCAAAATAATGTATTTGAAGAGACTTTCTAGTAAGAAGTAATTAAAAGAGTTGAAGGAAATACAATATTTCTTAGAGTTGCTAGGTTAATTTTCATTAGAATTTGATCATCATATTAAAACAGCATCAACACTGGAAAATTTGTGGCTATCTATACACATCTACACTTCTGTGCTGTGCAGAGACTTTCTGAATTAGGAATTATTTTGTAATTTTACTGCAAAGCCCTGCCTGAAAAAGCCCTAACATCTAAGTGTGAGCTGCCTTTTCATGGCAGGTACGTGATCATCTTCACTGGGAACAAACAGGAGAAAATCCAGTGATGGGAGATCCCTCAGAATCCTTCCATTCATATGAAAAAAGAGTCACAAAATCAGAAAAAGCAACTTGGACAATCATTTATGCCAGTAAGCCCTATCTGCCATTCCGACAGAACACAGCTGGGACTTGTAATGACACTGTATTTACCAAAGAAACTACTGGTGCTAAGAGTACAACTCTCTAGAAGATTTCTTAGTAATCCCACTTATTTGATTATCTTTTCTAAACAAATCAATCAAGAATCTGGAGAGCAAAAGCCAAATCTCCAGGGATATTTGCTGCCTAGACTTCCTTTCAGTGAGACTTCATGTTTGACAAGGAAAGAAGAAAGTAGTTGCCCTTTCATCCTGATCGAAGTCAATTAAAATCTATTATGTACTTATAATTTGGCCCACGATCATCACTTTGTGCTGTTCTGCAGCATCTCATGTCATTTCAGACTTCCCTTTGATCCCCAGAATATAGGCCTCATGCTGCCCCTACAGAGGGAATATTAGGGTAAGAAATCCTTTGGAAGTTTTCCCCAAGGCAAGGAGTATTCTTTCAGCTGATGGTCATGACCTTGGCTCATAATATTTTGCTGCATGGGGACTTTGGAACCGGAAAGGTTGAGCTGGCCATTTCAGCGTGTGCAAAATGTCACAGAGCAAGAACAGCTAAAAGAAACTCCTCGAACACTCCTGATGTTTACTCTGGAGGTACAGAGCTGTAAGCATCATGCCAGCCAGCCAGCAGGAGAGGAATCCCCTGGAATCCCTCTGCAATGGATGAGAGCGCCTGTTTTGAGTGCTAGGTTGATGCTCTATTGTTTTCATTTATTTAGACTACATAAACATGCTTCCAGTTTCCTCAGAACTATGGGGTCAAGTCCTAGTTTTCAGCTCCCTTGAATTTCTCCAGTTTTCATTACTGGGTAAACAGTTTTAGCTGCTCTTCCTCACCAGTCCCTTGCTGCCTTGGATTTTTACCTAGTTACCAGTTATAAGCACTTTCAAACAAGTAGCCATTAGAAGGAGCCTGCACTACCTGCAAATCCCTGCCTGCAAAATGTACAGGACCAAGCCAGATTTGAAAGAAATTTGAAAAATGAGGATTAGGATAATGTATTTGTGAATGTAGAAGCCCTTTAGCTAATTTAGTCCTGTAATCTTGATGAACGCATCACTTAAATTGTCAGACCTGGCTTTCCTCCCATGGAGTAAATCCTAAGTTTCTCCTTTCCATACAGCTAGGTTTGTATAAAGCTCTACTTGTGCATGCTAGAGTCAGGCCATGACACTGAGCTGAAATACATGTAATTGCCACAAACACCTATATGAGAGCAGAAGGCAAAACTTGAAAAAGACAAATTTCTGACCCCAAATCAAATGAAAGGAAAAATGGGAAAAATTGTGAATAATCCAATTTGAAGTAAAGATTTTTCTCTCTCTGGAATATTATTTCAGAGGAACACATTTTTAAATAGAGTAATTGGTAAGAAAAACATTGCATTATAACAGAGTATAACTTCCCAGAAGCACACCTCATTAACAAAACCCTAAAAGGGCTGATGTTAATAGATTCTTGAGCCATATTTTCACACAGCTTTAGTCAATGCAAACCATGCATATGCCCATTCTGAAGTTGCCTATGTTTGCACTCTGTCCAGTTGTTTTTCTACAGTGGATCATTTTTTTTTTGTTCCAGCTTTCCTGCCTGGTAAAGCTGGAAAATTCCACTAGTGATAACTTTGACAGCTTGCTCCCCCTCCTGTCCCTCATGTTTAAGGAAACAAGAGGGAGGGAACAAGGTCTGGAAGGCTGAGAAGTTACTGATTTAGTAAATTTTATGAAGTCTTACCTCAGAGCAGAATAGAGGCTTGATGTTATCCTTAAAGAAGCAGAGCTGAATACTTCTTAAACCCAACTTCTTCATGCTTCTAGTGGCAGTCAGTCCCTCCTCAGCCTATGATCACCAAGTTGCATATTCTGGGAGTTATCTGACAGCCTGTGATAGGATATTCTGCCTCTAGGCATACAAGGGCTGCAGGAACAAAGAGTGGTGGAGCTTCTGGCCCTTCTGGGAAACTGACACTGCTCCATCACTATTTAAAGAGCAGATGCATTCAGGATAAATCCTCTTAGCATGTTTTCCTGTTTGTGTCAGAACTTAAACCTTTTATCCGTTTCCTAAGAGGAGAAATAAAAATGTAATCAGCACTAAGCTGCGCTGTAATTCAGGAGAGTCCCTGTGGGGTGGCTCAGAAAAAGACAGAGCCAGTCTATGTGTTTTCTTCTAAAGAGAAATGAGACACTGCCAATAGCATAAAGCAAAAAATCATAAATGGCCAGATGCATATTAATGAGGAGCTCTTTCTGCATGGAGATGGCTGTTCCACCCATAAGAGAAGCGTACTGTGCAATGCCAGTGAGGAAGGAAAAGCGAGACAGGGTACAGCTGCTAAGAAATCAAGTGTTTATGGGGAAGCCTTTCTTACTTTTCTTACAGTGGGATGATCAGACGAATACTAAAAAAAGCATTCACCAGGTTTGTATGAACAGCGGCCCAGAACGGGGTTGTGGCCACAAGATCATAAAGCTGTGATATTCAGGGATGGTTTTGAGCTGCAGCTGGGGGATGAGAAAACACACTGTGCAAAAAGTTCACTATCACAGGCAGTAAATGCTGTCAAAGGAGCCCTAAGAAATAAGTCTTGAGCATGGAAAACATATGAGACGGTCAAACTTTACTCCCTCCCTCAAACCTTTGTTTATGCATTGAAATGCTTAAATGGGTCTATTAAATTTACAGCATTCCTATCATCATTCCTCCAGCCTGAAATACAGGAGGAAAAGCTGACATTCTGGTTATAAGCATTTTGACATCCTTCACTTCCTCCAAAGATGTGGCTAAAACCCTACAGCAGAATAGAGGGAAAAGAAAGCCTGTTATTTAACCAGAGAGAGAAAAAAAAAAAAAGACTGAAACAAAGGAGAGAGAAGGGAAAGGACTTCCTGAATCAGACACAGATTTCCTCAGGGGCAGAAAAGAGCAAAACCAGAAGTGGCTTGGTTTTACAGTTCATCTTGAAGTTAAATTTGCTCTATGTTTTAAACAGGACTTAATGTTACCTTTCTTCTGGTGAACTTTTATGATTGCATAAATCCTTGAAAATTTTGAAAACTTCTGGTAATTTACCATGGTATGTATGTCTGTTTAAAGACTGATAGATCATGCTTTAAAGGACAAACTGCAGGAAAGAGTGAGCATGGCTCAGGAATTTGGAGCTGTGGGGCTGTTCACGCTACAACTGTAAATATGCTAGTCCAATATCATCCCCACTAAATGCCTCTACAGTGTTACCTCCTACAGGCATTCAGAGGCAACCTCTAGGCCGAATAGCTTTGAGACTGCCTTCTCTGCTTCCTTCAAGGATGTCCTCTCCTTCTGTTTAGTGGTGATATACTGTCCCTGCTATTATTCTCCTTGAGCTATTGCTACATGAAGAAATGTAAGTTATTTTTTTACCTCATTCTAGGCTTTGTCAGAACAGCCATATAAATATAGTTTTTGGATTGCCTTTTCCCAAAGTTGCTCTGTGATGGAATTTATACAAGCCTCGATAACAGTGACTTAGTTTTTCCTAGAGATTAAGGTGACATTTGGTTGCATTGTGTAAATATGAATTTTTCAACCCATGTCTCTTGCAGCTCACTGCCTGTGTGGTAGAGAAAAATGCTATTGCAGAGGGAGAGGAAGATGCAAAGATCGGCTCACTTGCAGCAATTCACAATGAATGTATCTTCCCTCTGGCTGCTGTCAGCAATTAAAACACTCCCTGTGTTTCAATAAATGCTGGATCCTCTCATTTAACATGAAGTGTTGAACCAGGATGTGTGAATTAGCATGCTGCTTGCCACAGGCTTCTGATTACAGCCCACAGAAAGAAAGTCACCTCCAAAGAGCAATTCAGCTCACCTACTGATGAGAGGTCTCTCTTGCTGTCCATAAAGTGAGGGACTCAACAAAGAGCTATAAGATGCTGGAAGTGGGTAAGCGCTCACTGGGCACTGGGTACATCTAAAATTAAGGGAAGTGTGACCTTCTACCTCCAGGTCCTCGTACTTTAACATATTTTACCTCCAACAATACAGTATTTTCTTTAACTACATTTTAAATAAGCCTTAGGTCAAAAGTCTTGCCATAAAACTGTGTAAATATGTTTAAACATCATTTTTTTAGCCTTCATTCTTTCAGGATCAGCACAGTGGTGAGCCTTAATCACATCTGTCCTACGAAAAATAAACAGTGGTGAACTCATATACACAGGTGTCCCTCCAAAGCCAGTGGGGATTTGCATGACACAGAGATCTGTCTGTCCTGGCATCTTTATTCATATTTGAGTATTCTGTTTTATGGTTTGTACAAAAGTAACTCTGAACTAATTCCATATGTGGGAAATAATGATGAAATATTTCAGCCAATATACTAAATGTCATGCAATTGATAAATGGTTTCATGCTATTCTTTTTTTAATGTTAAATGCTATAATCAGTCACAAACAATTAGCTATGTAAATAACTGATTTTTTTTCAGGGCTTTGTCCAAACCAGTAATTGAACAAAGTCTTCATTTAAAGTTAATCTCAAACTAAGCCATTTTCTTTTCCTGTAGAAATTCAGAACAATAAACAATTTGATCTCAGAGATTTGTTTTACTTTTCTGTTGAAAGTTAAATCCACAGAAATTAGAAAGAAAACTGTTCATTTAGAAGATGTTGCAATGGAATGTTTCAGCTTTTTCTAATTTTCTCCTGTTTTTTTCCTTGACTCAAAACATGCTCCGTAGATTGTTCTGATCAACCCAAACTTTTTTTTTTCCCTTGAAAAAAAAATGTTCCCTTTCTATTTAGTCCCACTTCTGAATACAGTCTCCTGTTTTAACAGGTCACTGCTGCTGGGGAATAGCTTTAAGGACTTGTCTAACTGAGGTCATATGGCAGGCATGAAAATAAAACTATAAGAAAGGAACTGGAACAATTAGCACTGGAATAATTATTCCACAGAAATAAAACTGGCATGATCATAACTATGTGGTGGTTTCTTCTGAAACATGACTGCTATTTCCAGAGTCTCTATATATTGATCTATTCCAGCTGTAGTGAGCAAAAACCAGAGGCTCTTCTGCAAGCCGGATTTTACATTAACACTGGGATACATTTAGCACACATGCTCCAAATCTGGCTTGTTTTTCGTGGTATAAAAATGGCAACATCCTAAAGTCTAATAAGTGATGTATTTGAAAGCAACTATGTAGATAGGAAGAAAATAGTCATTCATGGCCAAGCAGTCCAGCTCCTCAGATGACATGGAAGATTAAACCTTCCCCTCAGAGATCTGAAGATCTGCTTCTTCTGTCTGGGCTTTGACAGAGGATCTGTGAAATGTCCCACCTACATCCATGATCGATTAAGATTTAATTGTGGTCTTAGCTCTGCCTGGGAGACCATTAATTTACAGAATACGGTTTTTCAAAAGAAAATACTTAACCTCAAGACCATTTAGACATAAAACCAGTCAGGCATGAGAAGAGGGTTTACAGAGCATGACAAAAGAAGGATTGCAAAATGCGCAGCAATGATCTATGAAAGCTGTGGAACAGAGAAATCCTTGCAATGCCTGCAGGAAGGGTTTTGTTTGGCAGCGCTCTTGTGCCTCCTTGTAGGAGCCCCACTGCAGACCGCTGAGCTGGGCTTCAGAAATACGCTGAGGCAGCATTCTTTATCTGCAGGAACGCTTGGTGTCGGCTGCGAAGGTCACCTTGACAAATGAACTTGCCTGGCGGGAAAAAACCCTCCTCCACTGGTAAATTAGCAGGAAGAGACTGAGCTTGTTTTCCAGTGCCCATTGCGACAGGGCCATATGTACACTGGAAACAGCATGTGGAGCTACGTGTGCTAGATTTGCGAGCACAGAAGGTTTTCTCAGGTGGCTGTTTGATCTTTGGACAAACACTAATTGTTCTCTTAATTTTCAGTCAAATTGCCAAAGGTGACTTTTGGCAAGATTCTCCTATTAGACCCTCCAACAAAAGCATGTATCGCTTCTTGCATTATATCATAGACAAGCTGCTAGTTTGTTATCCTAATCCCAAAGATTTACAGTACAATTCCCTAAGGAAGCCACTTAGTGTCCCTTAGAGTCATCATTTCTTTCAAAACTAAACCAAGAAGACCAAGAATAAAAAGATGGCAGTCTGAAAGAAGAATCACTGACAGAGGAGGACACGAATAACAAACACTATCAGTCACATGGCAAGAAGATGAAGAAAATAATTACTTGCTAATATTGCTGATGTATTTTCACCTGGAAAGAAGGACCTGAGCAGATTGTCTCTAATGCTACTTTCACCAGGACCAATTTCTGGCTTTATCTCCTCTGCAACAACAGCCTGACAATAGAATCATAGAATAGTTTGTGTTGGAAGGGACCTTAAAGATCATCTAGTTCCAACTGCCAACCATGTTCCAACCCTCAACCATGAGTTCCAATCATGCTTACTCCCTGAACCAGGTGTTGCCCTGAAGAGGCTTTTCTAGGTATAGTTTGGATCACCCCTCGAAAGCAGTGAAATTCTGATCTTTAAAAGCAATCTTTTTTGCTGATCCTTCTCCATTTTTCTTTTTCTCATTCCAAACCATCTTTCAAACTTGACTTTCTGCAACTTCTTCTGCTTGATGCTGCTCCATGTCTTTGATGCACAGGGAAATGTTAGGGGCAGGGTTTCTGCAGTCTAAAATGATTGTCTGCCTCTCTACTCCAAAACAAGAATATTCATAACATATGATGTGGGCTGAAGGTTCAAAGATTATTATAAAGAGTATAGAAAACCCAGAATGCATGATATCAAGGCCTGAAGTATTATTGCAGCTTGAGCAAAAACAGAGGAACATTGTCTAAACCCAAACAAAGCCAAGCAATGGGTAAAAGCCCTGGCTTACTGATCGCCAAATGTAAGGCATTACCCTCCCTCCTCCCTTAGATGTTAACCAAGTACTTCTAAACTAACTGCAGCTAAACCACTGTAATGTATCAGAGATATTTTTATATTAACAGATGTTCTTCACAAATGTGACTTTTAAAGTAACTGCCAGATTCACATTTGGCCAGTAGCTTTTATTTTAAGAACTGGGGTGAGTTTCTGCTGTGTTTCTAGTGCTCTGTCGACCAATTCACTTCTCCTTAAAGGTGTGGTTTTAATTTGAACAAGAGACCTTACTACTTTCACTCATTAGGTAATGCTAATTTAATCAGCAATATTACTTGAGCGGGACTGTAAACCATGAAATGTGTTCCAGTAAAAGGACTTTAAAAAAGCCCTAACTAAACAGGCATTACATCTGAAAATTCTGTTGGACATAGACAAAGGAATAAAGAAATTTTTACTTTCTTTATGTAATGACTCTGAATATGCTCAATGCCTTACAAATGGCCCATCTCCAAAGTTCAGTCCTTTAAACAGAAACATAAGTCAAAGACATATCTAATTACCATGGATAACATAAATATTAGGTTAGTCTAAAATTTTGTTAATTATTTGACATGAAAGCAGAACTGGGCGTGGCAGTCAAGCAGAATTTGGGGTGCTTGTCTTGTACAATACAGTGAAATAGAGGATAGGAGAAAACAAACTTCTATTAGCAAGTTTAAAAGAAGGAATCCATATTATCCACTCCACTGTGAATCATCACAGATATTTCTAGAAAAATAAAAATATAAGAAATTTGAAAATATTAACATGATGTTTAAAAAAAAAAAGCAGCAGCCTCCCTCTAAAAGTAAATGCAATGCTATTTACCATGCCACTGGGCATTAAGAGAGTGAGAGTAGTTGACACCACAGATCTCCCTTGCCTGACTTCAACCCAGAGACCTAGAGCCCACCATGCTCAGCACTTGGCCTGCCCAGAGCAGCCAAAATCTTGTCCATGCCACCCAAGGAACCAAGACCATCACTTGTGGTGTTTTGCCTTTCTTGTGCAGGTCTGAATGGCTGAAGGTAGTGGAGACACAGGCTTGCCAAGGCACTTGCATCCGCTTGGAAAATGTACCTACTCCTTGTCAAATGCAGATGCCTTCAGAAGCCTGAATGAGGTTCCTGCTTGCTTTCAAGATCAAGGCTTTTCTCAAGATTTAGAAATCTCTGTCTGCAACAGCACTATCCGAGCAAGATATACCCAGACTCATTGTTTTCATGAGCAGAGAGATACAGAGGAGCACTTCTTCAGGGCCAGCTGTCACCTGCTGTTTCCATACAGCTTTTCTTTCCCAGTTCTCACACTTGATCAAACCCAGCTGGGAGGCCCGAGGAGGACACCAGCCATGTGACAATGTCGAAGATTTCATGTAGTCCTGCAAGATCTGGCAGTCATTTCCTTTTGCAACACTGTCTCCTGCATCAAAGCTCTTCAGCTCCTTGTTGTTTGTGTAGCAGCTGGTACTGACCCCACACCAGTGGTTTTACTGGCAGAGCCTTTTTGGTATTGGCAAGACGGAATAAAATTGCTGATTATGACTACCAGAAAGTTCTGGATCAAAGTAAGGGAAAATTCAAGATATTTGATAAAAGATGGTGTTTCAAAAAGGCTTTCCTGGCAACACAGCCAAAACTACACTAACAGCCTTGTTTGCCAGCTGTTGCAACCACAGGCAGTGCTCTTCAGATGGTCTGATGGACAAGTGTTTCACATGACCCCGTTAAGAGCTGAGAGGGCAACTTATGTGTTACAGGACATGAGTTATTAACTTAGTGGTGGGTTATGGCCAACAGGTTCTAAAGGGAAAGCAGTGAAATCTGACGATGTCACCCACACAGGACACATACAAGAGCTATCTGATGAAGATGCCCCTTACTCCTCTGCCCCACCAACATCTAGTTGGGGGTTTGAGTACAAAAGACCTGCTAAGAAGTTCCCTGGGACCATTTCTTGGTAGGGTTGTGGTGCTGTGTCTAGTATTCTGGACCATTCCAGCATACAGCAAGGTCTGTTTATAGTACTCATGAAATTTCAGTCTGCTGTTTAGGCCACCTGTGCTTACTGCATTTGTTTCTGTGTGTTGTGAAAATGTTTGTTGTTATTATTTTTTATTATTATTGTGATTATTATTATTATTATTATGCACTGAGGTGTGAGTCAGAAGCAGAAGTTTCCTGGTTGCTGTGCTTTGTACCACCTACATTGAAAATTACTGTTTACCATCAAGACTCTGCAGTCCACCTGTGCCCATGCAGAGTACTGTGCTCCCTATCCATGTCCTGATTGTAGTTTAGGCAGAAAATGTCATTTTATACCCCTAAGATAGCTACATTTTCAGAGATGGGATCGCTTCTTTCTCACTACATAAACTCAGAAAGTTAGGGATATAGGAAAAGCGTTGCAATAACAACAAAAAGCCAGAGTCTTTCCCATATTCAATTACATGGCAATTTTAAAGCTGCTGTCTTGGGGCCTATGAGGCATAGTACTCTGCTCCAGTGAAGAATGATTTCTAGACTCAGAGGATATGAACATATGTGGAGATATACAAGGCCATAATCTAATCAATGATCCAGGACTATACTTTGTCTTTTTCAGGCCCTAGGCCAATTTCATAACCGAGGAAAAGAGGTTAATATTTCCTTTATCTTTGTTTTTCTTTCTGGCTGGCTGTTTAGAGAATATAGCAGCTATTTGAAGACAGCTGGAGGTTTGCAGTGCTGGTAAAAATTTGTTGTGGGGGAAATGGAAAATCAGCAGGGTGTAGGTGAACAGGAATGGTATTCCTGGAGAGTGTTGTTTTCCACATGGCTAAAATGCTGGGTGCCTGCACTTTGGCACCACAGCTGATGCATTGCACCACGCTGAGCACGTGCACACCCACCCACCCCCACCCTACTCCCTATGGATGCACAAATGCACATGGAGCACAGGAGAGACCATAACACAGTATGTCTGTACACCTTGAGGATTTTTAAAGCATTAATGATCAGCTGATAGGGGAATTACGCAGCCTGACCCTGAAACTAAAACCTTGAGCAGATTTGCCATGACTCTGCTTGCTTCACCATCCCTTTCTGACTACAGTCTTCAGACTGGTTACAGATCTGGCTATGAATTTTGAAAATTTGCTTAGGAATTGTAATTTACAGCAGCTCTTTGCAGAGATTCACTGTTATAGGAAAGAGATGGAAGTTGAGTGCACGGAGGTTGCACATCATGTTGACAGCCACGTTTAGAGCTATCGACTTGAAATATTTCATGTAGTGTATGCTGTCAGACACATCATGAATCCTGGTTTACTAGGGATTTCTTTGATTTGATTTAACAGCTTATTGCCCCTTTGGAACATATGCTGACTCTGCCTGAGAATTTATTACACACCCTCCCTTCTGCCCTATAGCTGAAGTTTTTCTTTTTCACAGGTTGAGCAAAAGGAGTTTTGAATAACTCTAAGTAGAACAGCAGCTCAAGCAAAAATATTGTCCCCTGGAGTTTCCTCAGAGGCCAGTGGTCTCTCCTGGAGTTTCTACAGTGGGGAACCAGTGGCCTAATCCCGCTTGGCACTGACTATTCAGAATAAAAAATATGGCGGTTGGAGTGGAGAAGGAAAAACCTCAGAAGTGCCAGGGCTCAGAGCTGGAAAGAGTTTTTTCTACAAACCTGAAAAATTAAGCAAGATCTGGTTCCTTTGAGGTGCTCAGCACGTTGGCCACAATCCAGTAAAGCACTTAAATATTAAGTGTGCTCTGGAGAGTGCCCTAGGAAATAGTCTAAGCACTAAGTACCCAGCAGGATCAAGCTCCAAATAGGGACCAGACATAAAACAGATGGCATTATGCTAGCTTTGCCATATTAATAAGCTATTTGGTTTGCATTTTCATCTCTGTCCTTTTCCCCTCTTGCTTGCTTTGCCTTTTCTATAAAACAATCCATGTGTACCAGGAGAGGACGGCAACGTACTGAAAGTGCGCCTTATCACCTTTTCACAAGTACAGAGTTAAAACAAGAGATGGGAAAGCTGTTGCTTGATTTTAACTTAAATCAGCAGTGCTTGGACAAGAACCATCAGGAGTTTGGAGCTGCTGAAAGAAGGAAAATGCTGACTGTCCTCTAATGAGCTCTCCAAACGTGCCTGCGTCAGAGGTTATTGCAATGCCTTGGAATTTTTTTGGGGATTGTGGCAAGTGGGATGTCTGAGCGGTAACAATGGAAGACAGCTCTCTGCCTGTTTATAAACTGGGTTCAAACTGAACTAGAGTAGTGCTCAGCACTCATGCATCCACTGAGGTCACCTGCCAGAAGGCAATGGGAAGAAAATCGAACTCTATTTGCTGCTTTGTTTTTTTTTAAACAAGCTCCTACCTTTCCACTTTTTCATTTCCAGTACTATTACAACTATCTCCAGAACTTCCTCAGACCTGTGATTTGTGCAGATGCCAGCTTTTACATGGATGTTTTTGAAACTGAGTGCTGGTTGACTGGAAGCTATTCTACTTGGAGACACTTTCCTACACAAAGCCGAGGTGGGACACGCGCCTCAACCTCTGCACTGCTGGCACTGCTGACTCTCAAGACAGAGCAGTCTGGGCTCAAGTCCAAGCCTCAGAGCCTGGATTAGGGCAAGCCAGCTGGCTGCCAGGCAGGTTAGGGGTACTTCTGTGCAGGCTGCAGCCATCATTTTGTTGGAGCTGTGCATGCACGTGGGTTGTGCAGTGAGACTTAAGAGGAAATTTCTGTGATCATTTTAACATTCAGGCAACTGAAAAAGGAGCTGACAGAGGCGCCAGGCCTTTGCTTCCATGAAAGCATTAATCTTCCCCTGGTCTTGGAGAGAAATTTTAAATGAACTTAACATATGTTCTCAAAGAGCTTTCCTTCTCAAAGTTATTTGTGCTGTGGGTCCTGCACTGATAAATGATAATCCCAATGAATTGGTCAATGTAAATGAAACTTCACTTCATTATAACTTTAGTGAGGATGCTTGATGCTGTGTTGTTATTTAAGAAGCTGACAGATGACTACCATGGACTAGAACTTTTAGGAAACATGAATTTTCTCGTGACAGAAGTTGGTGGTGGAAACAGGAGGAAGGACTAATGCCCCTTTATTTTATATCTATGTATCACCCAAGAAAATTTCTTTCTTAGGTGTAGTTATGGAGTTCTGTTGGTCCAGGGAAAGGAGCTTCAGATGAATATAATTTTAAGAATTAAGAAAAATAATATTATTGCTACTGCTGGAAAAGTTCCTGGTTGACAACTGTCATGTTAAAGTTTAGTCCACGGCAAATGCAGCATAGTTCAGAGTAATTCTGCCATGAAAGAAGTAAAAGCCTAGTTATTTTTTATTTGCCACATGCTAAGAGCAGGTTCCCGAACAGTTATAAAAGTTCATAGCGCAAGTGGCGGCTTATTTTTTCATTGTAACTTGCTTGTGATTCTGAGTCCTCATAGTCTAGGAGGGAAAGAAAGTAGTTTGGAGATAGATGACTACCAGAAAAGCACCTGTGAGCCTGGTTGGAATTCGACAATAACTTTTGATCAAAGAAGGAACAAACTGAAACTAAGCCATTTTGCATTTGTGAACTGCCCAGTCCTCTAAAGTTTCCTCCAGAAAATGCTCACATAGGTGCAGTTTTCACAGCTTCAGGCAGTACAGGAGTCTATGGCCAGGTATTTTGTTTGGTTTCCCTACACTTTCTGTCCATACATTCACCACAGAACTACATCTGCGAAAACTGTCAGGGAAAGTTTTTTGGCTTCAATGTAACACTGAGGCAATGATCCGAGCTGGGAAATGGATCAGGAGTGCCTCAGAGCACCCTCTGGCACATCCTGCAGTCAAGCTTAGAAGTTGTCTGAGTTTGTTCTTCATGAGCAACTGGACAACGCAATTAATTCCCCCAGGTGTCTATCTATGACAAATTTTTGTCAAAAAATTTTGTATACAGAACATTTCTATTTGAAACAGAATATTAATAATAATGTGTGAATCAGGCCCAGCAAACACTGGAGGAAACACAGGGCAAGTGCTATTAAGAATAAGTTTATGCTTAAGTTTGCGTCCAATGAAAATTAGACAACTACAGCAACTCAGAGAAGCCATAGAGCTGCTCTTATTTGTCTTGTCATTAGGGCTAAGCCAGCCTGTACATCAAAAAGTGTTCGAAGTACTTAGAAATACAGTAAACCATAAAGCTTTCTATGGTACAGACAGTACCAGTGTATAAGTCAAGACTTTCTACTCAAGATATTATCTGATTGCTTTTTTCATGCAAAATAAACTAATTGCATTTCTGTGAGGCAAACACTGGATCGTAGCATGAGGTCACAGCTAACCAAGAACCTACTCTCTTATCGTAAATACCCGAGGAAGCAGGACTTTCCTATTTACATATTGTATAGGATAGCAGTCAAAACTCAAATACAGTGCAGTAAATCATGTAGTAAGGCATTTCAAGGGTTGCATCACAGAAATGTACAGACCTGACCTTTCAAAAAACTTCTATCATATCTGGTATAAACATGTATTTTCTGCCTTCGGGGAAACACCTAGTGACATCAGTCTGTTTCAATTACTTGTTTAGTTCTGAGTAGCAATTTCAACAATCCCTATTCAATATTCTAGTCACCAACTTTCTTTTCCACATAATCCAATCAGAGAACTTTTCAACAGCTTTGATTTCAACAAGTGCATGATTAAACCAGTAATTTAAATAAAGCACCACATCAAAACAAAACACTGAATTCAAGAATAAGCTTCAGCCAAAGAATTTTGTATGATCTTTCATCTACTTTCATCATGGTTTCAGTCTGTCTGTCACTTTACTACTTAGTAATGGAAAAGTGTATCTACTCAGCAAGATCTCTTGCAATGCTGTCAAACATTTCTCATTTTCAAAGAATGACTAGCTAAGTTTTTGTTGACAACAAGGTAAATGCAAAAAACCTCCTCATCTGCGCAGCAAAGGCATTTACATGAAAGCATGACTGTCGTTAAAGCAGATCTTAGGTACAGTTTCTTTTCTACTTATGTACTTCTAATTTCCTTAACTAATTGCCACTTTATCCTTAAATTTTGAGTTTTCTTCTGAATTCCTTTAGGTTCCTTTGATGATTGGAAGTTTTATTGGTTAGGGTTCTGATTTGTGCTGTACTAGTTAATTTTATCTTTACATAAACTACGCATTCTGAAAATACAGATAGGATGATATAAATCTCCACCAATCTTCTTATCTCAGGCACCTAAAATTATATCTATATATATTTATATTCATTTGAATTGATGTCTATAATCAGACTCAATTCAATGATTCATCTCTAGAAGGTGCAACATCAACTACAAAGACTAAAATACCTTCCCCATTCTTAACATTCATAGGACTTATTCCAAAACCACAGAAGACCAACTCATCAAAAGTCAAAACTAATACCAAAAGCACAAATAATGTCATCAGTAGAGGAAAAAAAATCCCACAGCTTGATACTTACAGAATTCCTTAAAATCTATCTGTTTCTTTCCAGCTGCCGGCCAGAGGATTGCTGTGCATGAGGCAGAGACACAAACAGTACATCCTTTGTTACCTGTTCACAAGGCTGTTTGAAGTCTGCTAAAGAGCAAACTTCAGAGCAGATAAATAATTACAGAATAAGATGAAGGAAAAGCACATACATGATTTTGAGTCAGCTCTTTTGCTTTCTGCACAGCAATTCTTATGAAGATTGCAAGGCAGAATATTTTTTTGCTGTTAGTATTGCTCATTTGGAGTTTTTATAGCTGTGTGGAGATCTGCTTCATTGTATTTGATTTCAGCTAATCAAGCATACAAATGACCAGGAATGCAGACACATAGCACTGTAAAAAACACAGAAGGAAGTTTTTTCAAACAAAATCCCTTTATTTTGCAGTGGTTCCAGTGATGCAATCAGAATAGGAAGGAAAGTCTGTGTTGCTTCATTGTTTTGTTTGGATTTTGGGGTCCAGTGCTAACTTGTGATAATATTTCCATTCGTAAGTATATTTCTCTGAGGGCAATCCAAAAAAGTGACTGTGATGAATCTAAAGGGAAAAATATCTCATTGAACTTGCTAAATTTTTCCATCATGAGTGACTGTTACAGAATTGCCCCACTCAATTATCTTTCCTGTGTAGTTCAGTAGCTTTTGGCTAAGTTTATTGTTTTTTATCAAAGTCCAGTAAATTCACAAAGTGAATTCAACAGAAGTGTAATTACAGAGAAATTCAATAACTGATTCATATCCACGTGGAATTTAAGAGTTTCTAAACAAGACAATGGAGTGAATAGGATAAATGACCAAAAAGAAGTGCTGCAACATGTATCAAAGGTACAGTTGGTTGCAGGACCTCCAGATCTTTAGAGGCAAGCCCAAAGCCTACTGTCACTAGGAGGAGTTTTAATCTGACCTTAATTGTGGTGAGATGTCAATTACCCCAAAGATTCAACTCTGTAGCCTCCACAGTTCACCCGTTAAACCAAACACATCCTCTCTATAGATGTGACTTATCTGATTGGCCCATCACACCCCGTAACTCTAAACAGGATTTTCCAGGTGTCATGTACAGAGCACTGCATTGTCCCTCTGGCTTTAGGTAGCATGGTTTAAGTGTGAGAAAGGGCAACGGTGGCAGAAATGTTAGCTTGAGCAAACACGATTTTTCGTTATGTCTCCGATACCTAAAATGCAGCAGTTTTGCAAAATGAGCAAACTCTTTTCATCAAATGTAAAATTGATATTAAAGATTAAGAGGTTTCCTCCCCTTCTGTAAGAATATGTCACTGCCCTCACTGTACATAGTATGTGTTGTTCATTGTTTATCCCTGAGACCTACTCACTCGTTCAAGTGATCTTCAGAGGATGATAAATTTGGTCTGCTACAACCACATTATAGGGCATTACTCACTTTATAAGTAGTTAGAAATGACAGAAAAGTGGTATTAAGTTTTTAACTAAATATAGATCATAGAAAAGTATAGAAAAATAAATACTGAGCTAATTATCATCAGCTATACCAATTGCTTAAGTATACTGATGTCAGTCAATGTTTTAAGATGCCGTGAGGATGGCCAAAGCCATAAATGTGTGTTTTGTCTAAAGATATCAGAAATACTCTTCCCACTTTATTTTCTATTATTTTATTGTCTGTTTCTGGTACCTGGTGCAAATTTCTGTACTTAATTTCAAAGATGAATGCTGTACTAAGTTTAAATTTATTCAAAGTCTTCAAAATTTGCCTATTAAATGTTATCACTACTGCTATGTCCACTGAATTCATGGGATGGGCCCATCTGTGGGCTTTAGGGTAGCCCCACAGACATGTACCATGTCAGTGTTTGGGTCACTCCTGTTGTTCCACAGCCTGAGATCCCCTTTGGTTTGGATAAATACAAAATCTATGTCAGAGATGGAAACTCATCACCAATAGACTCAAAGGAGGTAACTTTATCTAGCTGTCCACTCCACTGATATAATTAGGAATGCACTTTGTCAGCCTTTGAGGGTTTAACTACAGCTGGCTGGATTCAAGGCAGTCTCAGAAACCAATCTGTTCTTAGTAACACCATCTCCTTCACAAAATTACAGACATACTTTCAGCAGATATACCCAGCTGACTGCTGAATGATGTTTTTCCACCCACTTTTGCAGTGGTCAATGTTTTTTTCAGTGTAACTGAAGCTCTGGATCAATGCCATGACATGATTCAGAAACCAAAGGCTGAACTGACAGCTCAAGAATAAAGGTTATAAACCTTATTTACAGTGTTTGAGTGTGGCTCAATTCAGCCTCTGAACATAATCATATTTCTGATCCAGCTGATGAAATTTAATTAGAAAAGAGATTCTAACGGACATTCAGATGCTAACTGGCCTAACTATTGTTTAAGAAACAGAAGATATTTTAAGCTCGCTTCTCCTGGAAAATCAAAACTCTACTCTTCAGATGGATTAGCTAAGCTAGAGGGAAAAAAATCTAACCTAATAAAAATTTAAAATGTTCTTTGAATTTATTCATCAGAACTAGATCTGGATCCCTGCTGTACCCTTAATTATTCTACTGTAGTCTGCAGGCATTCAGATGATGAATACTTTCATAATGTTGTCAGTAAGCTTTTCTAAGTGAATATCATAAGCACCACACCTTTTTCATGGGCTTTGCTCTGGTAGGAATCTGATTTACACAAATGAACAAGATATTTTACTATGGTTCAGGTAACTTGGGTGAAGCTTCCCCTTCAGGCTGCAAAGTATTTGAGAAAAGTGCAGTGTAACTTTATACCTGTTTACACCTCTAGACTTGAAAATACCCAGCCTAACCTATTAATCAGCAGAGTGGCCTGCTCAGAAAAACACACACCCTTTTTTTTTTTTTTACCTTATCAGTCCTGAAGCATTAGTCCAAACACTTTGAATTCCAGCCTTCAAGTTTTCACCTCCAGTCATGTCAGTGGGCTGGACTCAGGTTCCCTGGGGCCAGAAGTCCTATAGTTGTGGTAGTGCATCACTGTGACTGCTTGGTGGCTTGGGCAAAATTCTGTGCTAATGCAGCTGTACAGCTCCTGGACACAGGCAGAGGGAGGTCAGATTTTCTTGCAGCCACCCTATAAAAGTATATTCTGAATTTCTGTGTGCAATCATTATGTTGTAATTGTGAAATTCACTAAAGCCACAAATTAACTCTCTTGCTGTTAAAACCATATGATGTCAGACTGAACCTTTTTTGGGTTTATTTTTTTCTCATTGCTTTATTTGGTTCCTTTTTGCCTGTAATGCAGATTTTCAGTAGGTATCAGAATACAGACATCACAGTTGGGCCTTAAATACCAACAGCAAATAAATTCCAGTGTCCTGTGTTTGAGAGCAACAAAAAAAAGACTGTGAAATAAAAAAGCAATACACACCTTTATTGCTTCATTAAGTCTCCATGTAAGTAGAAGAAGGTTAACTCTGAAAATTATAACGTACTATATCTTTTACAATTCTTGATAGCACTAATGTTGTTAATTATTGACAATCTCATTATCCACATGGATATCATACCCCATGTTTGAATGTGGAAAGAGAAAATGAGTCTCCAAGGACATCCTGTGACAGTAACTCCACGTACAAATGAGCGATTACGTGAAACTAGTGACTCATTGTTGCATGGCATGTACTGTAATTAATTACAGATTTACTTGTGTTCACTGTAGACTGAAGCAAGCTGGTTTGGTTTGCACAGTCTTACTGCATTGCTGAGTATGGTGCAGTTAACTTCAGGCCTCGCTTAGCAAAATCTTATAAAACAAATTCAGTAGTTAAAAAAAGCTGTAAGAGCTGGAGTCCACTAATGATGAAATGCATTTTGGCCACACAACATAGATGCAGAAACAATGTACCTCCCAAAAATCTGTGGTGTGCTTCCTAAATACAGAACATGGAGGTTTATACAATGAAGAAGGTTTTTCAAAAAGTGGTGTAGTAGGTTCCCTTGTTTATTTATTTCTAATTGCTACTTTCTGTCACAAGCAAGAGATGGTTTGAACAAATATACTTGAAGAAACTTCCAGTTAATATTTGACTTGTGGGATAAGTAATTTTAATGTTTGCAATATACTCTGTGAATTGTCAATGACACGTGGGTAACCTTAAGCTTCATCCTCCATCTATGGACCTGCATGTATTGTACACGCACACATAAATTAGAATAAATGAGTATTTTCAGAAACTTCCAGTAATGTTATCCTTACATTCTTGTGGTTTAGTAGCTTTTGCTAATTGAAAGAAAGAAGAAGGGAAAAAAGCAAGCAAGCAAGACAGCATCAAAAGATTGCAGCAGATCACTGGAGCTTATGGCGAAATGTGTCCTCTGAGTGAAAGATGTAAGAAGGACCCTATACAAAGTGGACACAATTGTTTCAGCAGACAACAAAAGATTCCCATTTATTCCAAAGACCCCTCTCCTGCGCTTGGCTAGCTGTCCCAGCTTCCTTCTGCCAACCCTCTCTCCAAAAGTGAGCACTTCTAATATGAAATCCTGTTTCAGCTTGAGTACAAAGGCTTCCCTTGTCTCTGTTCATCAGGATAAACTCACTGTTTCCTTTCATTTCCTTGCACATACACGATATGGGCACCATCTGGCCTAGAAATGGTCAAGGATATCCAAGCTTGAAAAAAACATCTTCAGAGAATGCCCTAGGCTCCCCTGCTCCATGTTGCACCTGTAACTACATTAAAGATTTTATAATCATCTCTGATAAATCCAGACAAATATTTACAACTCAAGTTTTCAAAATATTTGAGGAACGGAGAGAAGTATTACAAAAAAAAGGCAGGCCTAGTCACCGTTATGTTTTAATTATCTAAGACTTCATACTGGTGTCCTATTCTGCAAGAATACCATTAAAGAGGAAGTCAGCCTGAGCTGAGAGAAGAGTTAGCATAATCAGATCACGCCCTGTAAGCAAAGTTATTGACAAAAAGATCTGAGTTCTGATGTGATTCCATTTCCACTGAATTCAGAGGTAAAACCTTCATTACTACACCTCAGTGTCCATTAATTCAGTTCATGTGTATAAACAAGGCTCAAAACCCACTCGATGTTTCACTGCAAGATTTATTATTGACCTTTTATTAGACTAGAATAGAAAAAAAGACAGAGCACTTCATATTAGATTGATACAACTATCCAGTTCTTGCTCTTCTAGTAATGTTAACCTTAAAAAGGATTTGTCATTCTCACCTTTAAATTCCTTCTTGACCAATAGGTATGATCATCACCAGGCTGGGAAATAAGCTTGAATGATATTTGTTCTGAGCTTTTATTAGCCAGAGAAAGAGATGGTGAGGATGCTCTCTGGTGCCATACCTAGAGTTTGCATTGACTACCCCAGAGTCTGGGTAACTGCAGACTCTATGATGCTTGCAGGGTTGTAGTTAGCTAGGAACATCCTATTCCGTGAGGCCTTTATAAATTTATTATTCCCTGCCCAAATCTGACTATTGGGAAGCTACTATTTTTCTGATTAACTGTGGTGAAATATGAGGACTTACAGCTCTATAGCTTCTTCCACCTTTGGGAGCAAACTCTGACAGTGACCCAGTGTCTGATGTCCTGACATCACCTCACTCAGGTGTTTAAAACACAGTTCCCTGACTTGCCTCTTGCTTTACTTGTCTTTCACCTGGTAAATGATGTAAACCCAGCTGGATTTCTACATCTGATACAGGTTTTCCACATATACTACCCTATGTCTCTCTCTGGTAGGGTTCTTCTACCCTCCACAAAAAGACTTATGGTCATTATTTTGCTTATTATTTGCTCAGAGCACCTTCTGCACAACAAGATGCTATAAAAGGCTTGTATAATCCTCAGATGGAAATTAAACAACAGCAATACTTAGTAACAGATTTCTGTCTCTATTTTGTTGAGCCTTCTTCTGCCTAAACATCCAACATACGTCCATCCTAAACTAGATGATTTTACAAATCTGAAAATCCCACAGATTTAGAATAGTGAGTGTTACACACAGCATCCTAAATAAGAAAACATAACCGTCTTTAAACGAACAAGCTGATAATAGGCTCCTTGCTCCTGTGTTTGTTCCACTCTCCTTGAAGACTATGACAGTGTCTAGAAAGTTAGGATGCAGGCAGAGGGAAAAATGAATTACAGAGATGAGGGAGCCCTCACAGATCATCAATCTTTTCCTTGCATTAATTACAAGGGATGCCAGCTCAAGCACTTCTGCTGATTTCTGCTGAAATAGTCCTTTAGGGTAATAGGGCACTTTTTCAAACAAACTGTTTTTTAAAACATTCCATGTTTTGACTTCAAAATCACCAATTAAATGCCATTCCAAAACCCATGAGTCTGATGGGATTGAGGCCCAACTGTAAATTCTTTTCTGACTCCAGCTTCTTTTATTTGCACTCAAGGAGAATCGGGTCACATACCTGTGAATGTGGTCCTTCTTCTCTTCTCCTTTACTCCCCTCTTCCCAACCCCTCTCATCCTTTTTTTGTCTCTCTCTTCTGAGTCCCTGGCACATACAACAGGACTTGGAAAACCCAGATGGAGTGAGTCAGTTTCAAACAAGACAGAAAGTAGTAGTAGTAGTACTAGTAGTAGTAGTATGGCCAGTCTTTGCAAACGAAGATTTGGGAAAGGTCATTACCCTTCGAGCCTGTGCAGTGGATTTTTTAGGTGAGGCACAGTGTGCACTGAACTGAGCCCACCCTTTAATCCTGAGGTTCAGCTGCCGGGGCCAAGCGAAGCTCGGACGGTGGCAACGAGGTCCTCAGGACGTAGGTTTGTTTAGAGTGACCTTCTCTTAGATGGATGGCCTTACAGGGCTGACGAGCTCCATCTGCCCGGAGGGTTCCCTGACCGGGAATCGAACCTGGGCTGCAGCGGTGAGAGCGCCACATCCTAACCACTAGAGCACCAGGGGGCCCCCAAGACAGAAAGTAGGAAGGAGGAAAAGGGCCCAAAATGCTGGGTAGGACGCCTGGCTTCAGTCACCACCCTGGGATGTGAACCTGGGCACTATTCCCTGGGTTTCCCTCCTGTGCTGTTTTAATGCACCCACCATGGTGGCACCTGATAGCCACACAGAGCATGGTCCTGCCCTTAAGGAGGATGTGTTACCAGCTGGGCTTACTCTGCTCGGCCAGCTGGAGCAAAGCACCAAAGCAGGCCAAGTGGCTGCTGTACTGTGGCTAGCCAAAATCCAGGATGTTAGCTTGATTGTTTGCTGTGGATACTCTGCACTATTTCAGGATCCGATTCTATATTTATACAGTACTAACCAGATGCTTTTCAGATATTGTTCTAGACTTTTACTATTACTCCATAGCTGGGTCTTCCAGTTGCCACCACTGCACATTTTCTGCACTTTTGCACTGAATTATTCTGATATCCCATGCAAAAATAACACTAAGGTTCTTGAGTCCTGATAGTTTGTTATGCCAGTGCTGTCAGACTGCCAGATGCAATCTGAATGTGTCTCTGTAGGGCACGCAGGGCTCTCAGGTCCTACCCTTTCTTGCAGGCAACTCCAACCCTCCTGTAATCAGAGATAAGTGACTTAGTTAAAAATGAATGGGGCAGCTGGCTAAATGCTCCGCCAAACAAAATGATCAAAGAGACAGGGCCAGATGTTTTTCATTAGCTCTACATATGGAGGTACCAGGGAGAGCAGCAGGAGCACCAAACTAAAAAGAAACCAGAGAAGCCAACTCTAGTTTCAACCATAACATGAGGAGCTGACTATAAATACTACATTCCTCAGTGTGGCTCCCAGAGGACGTGCTGTAAGTATTTCTAAAACCTACAGGAAAAGCATGTCTACTATTGTCTGACTTATTTATATGCATCCTCTTGGTAAATATTTCATTAAGAATTATCATTCTTAGCATCTATAAAAGTATACTTTAAAAATCATATTTTAGAAAGCTTTTATAAGTTGTAAAAAGCTTTTTTTCCACAAAATTTATTTTTGGCCCAGTTGGTGCCAATGCAGTCTTTTCCAAGACTACTGATCTGTGGGATTTTCTTTGACCAGTTTTAGTACATTTTAAAACTTTAATTTCATAGGTTTTGAGTCCAAATTACTGCAAGAGATCCCAGTTATGCCAAGATTTACTATGAAAAAGGAGCCAGATTTTTATTTTTGTCTTCTGGGGAAGTTTATGGTAGAGTGAGATAAATATGCAAAATAGTTAAGGTTGTTTATCCTGCATCACTAAGAAGACATTCTTGACATCATTTGTATATAACTGAGCAGAGGAGCCGCTCAATCTGTGCTGACAGAAATCCAACCCAGATCACCCAGCCTCAGGGTATACAGACCTCACTTCAGTATGATAAAATCTGCTTCTGTTGGGATAAAACCTGAACTCACACAGATCCTCTTGTCACAAAACAAATTTTGGTGCATAAAGGCTCCTCCTCCAGTTACATTCCTTCCAGGGACGCAGTCATAATTTCAGGACACTTTACCTCAGCCTCACATATTTTTGTAGTATCTTGGGGCTTGCAAGGGGGAATGAATATTACAAAACAATCTGGTGCCGTTCTTCTAAAATGTAAAGTGTAATGACTTTAATATTGGCCCCAAATCTGCAAGTCTTAGATCTGCCAGCAGGTAACTCAATCCACACAGTATCTTTCAATCAATACAGAAATTATTCTTTTTTGACTCTACAGTATAGTGATGTCTGCCTGAAAGTCACCCCTCCGACAGTAGGAGGAGGGAGACATGCTGAATGTAAAGAGATTGGAAAGGCATTTATCTGAAAACACTGGAAGTACCAGACTTGCAGTTGACTAGGGAAGAAGCTAATAAGGAGTCTTGGCTGCATTGATCAACGGTGCTGAAATCCACTTTGCCCTTTACCTATGTAGCAGGCTCCTAGGTTTGATAGTATATATGCTGCTCTTTGCATGAGTATTGATTACAGAGGCTGTTCCATGTACAAAAAGGTTGATGTGCACTTTAAAAGCTGCTCTAATCCCATTCAGCAGGAACTAAGCTCATGAATGTGCATTTTCTTTCCTCTGATTCTTATTTCATGCACCCATTAGCAACAGCCACTCATTGCAGCAAAAGTATCTGTGATTTGCAGTGCAGGATGAGTTCTTTGCTGGTAGATATGCTACTAGCAAACTGGTAGAGGAACTTAGTAAGTCTTATACTGGAGTCAAGGAAAGCTTAAGCATGACTCACTTAGGAATGCTTTGTCTTCCCCTAATTGCATAATTACCTTAGAGAGCTCGCTGGCCATTTGGCATAGAGGTCATGCCTGTTTCCTCTGAGCACAGGAATAACTCCTCCTAGCTTCTCCTAACAGGATAAAAAGGGGATGTGAGGAAGACATATGGCCATGGCCCCGCTTTTCCTCTATATAATCCAGGAGCAGTATTTGTGCACAACAACAAAGTCCTTCATTCTCTGAAATGAGGATGGGAAAGTTCACCATTATATAACATAAATCAGCACTTTCACCTTTGCATGGAGATAGTATCTGTATTGAAAGTGGCAGTGTGATATTCCAGTGTCTTTGGTACTGGTACTTGTAACATCTGTGTTCTAATAAATGGAATTAAAAAAGAATAATGAGTGTCCCACAAGAGCAGCAATCTTTCCCACTATACTCATATGCTATAGAGTTAGCCTGACTGCCAAGCAAAAAAACCAGAGATCTCCCCAACACCTTGTTCTTACAAGCAATAAATCAAAAAAAAAAAAAGATATGGCCAAAGTAAATGCTATCAACAACTACAATCATGCTAAGCAGATGGCAAGCAAAGGAAAGGGACCTTAATATTACATGAGAAAAATGGAAAATTAATTTGCTAGTTACACTAGCAGAATTAAAGGAAAGTTTTGCTGGAGAATTCTCCTGGACCTCTAGAAAATTCAACAGTACAGTTTTCAGGGCTCACCCCATGTACAGAACTGATTAAGTAAGTCTGCAAGATGCAAAAAAAGGAGAAAGATATAATTGAACAATATGGATCGCTGAGGCAAAGATGTTAAAGTACTGCTATCTTTAGTCCCCTGGATGAACTCTTGTTCTGGAGAATGGCTGGAATTTGTGGTCCCTCTTCTTAACCTTTTTATTGATGTTATCCAACATTACATTTGGAAGCTAGATTTCTCCTTTGCAGATTGGTGATGGCATCACTATGCAGTCAAACTTTCATCCAGCTTTCCCTTTCATTACTTCTATGAATTCTCTATCCTTCCTTGCGCACTGATGCACCTTCCATTCAAACCAACTAAAGCAAATCTTTTCCCGTTCCCCTTATAGCCCAGCAGCTAATACTCCTTAACTTATAATGGGGTATATACCCACTGGGCTTATGAATGAAAATACTTGCATCTGCTATACTTCATGCTGATCCTGATGCTGCCAGTGTGTTTTAGACATGCACACAGCCTGCCTGGATGGCCCTTCAAGAGTTACAGAGGGATGTGAATACAAGTGGTCTGATGCATCTGCTGGTGTAAGCTTCGGTGTCCATGCGCTTCTTAGCTTTGTGCTGGGTTGCAAAGAGTGTTTAAGATTACTCATTTGTTTTGCAGCTCATGATGGTTACTTAAGTCTTTCCTTCTTTTTTATCAGTCTCTTTTTCAATGGTGGGAAGCAGTGCAGTTAAATGTCGAATAAGGCTGCATTAGGTTCCCCTTTCTGTGATAAACCTCTACTTAGTAGGTTCCCAAAGTGAAAGTTTTTGCAAGAGAAAACAGCTGGAGGACACATCCAAGCCTGGTTCTGGTGAGTGGAGCTGTTCTTCTGATATAAATGGTGCATTACTCTAAAGTAAGAGAAATGCTAGGAGGAGAGAAAGGAAAATGAAGTATCTTGATTCCTAAGTTGAGAGAGAACTTGTCAGCAGTTTATCAAATCAAAGGCTAATATCCAAGACTCATTCTGTTCTCACAGATATATATCTCAAGTATGGACTTCATTAGAGTACATCTAACTTAACCTAGCTGACTTCAGAGGAAAGTCAGGCTATGGGTCCCAACTGCTTTTGTTATCAAACAAAAAACAGGTGACACCTCTGTTCTTTTCATGATTTTTTGAATAATTTTCCTGGAGAGCTAAGGAGTTAGCATGCCATAGTGCTGGTAGCTGCCCCTGGGATCAAGGCACACTATACAGAATCTATAATAAAACTTCTTGCATTGGGATGGCGGCAGAGGAAACTATACAGAAAATGCAGTCCAGGAAAGAGTTCTTAGAAGATGAAGTAGGGATTAAGCCAGAGCCTATTTTACCATTTGCTAAAACACTCAGTGCATTTGCCTTCATGGGTTCTGCATTCCAGAGGACTGCATGCTGTGTTAATAAAATTCGCCTCTTGAACAGGCTTTGGAAACTCACACAGCCATTGACTGCCCATATGGCAGAATTGGGCTGTTGCTATCAGACAGCTGCAGGGAACTGAGGACAAGAAAGGGGAGACAGCACCAAAATCTTATGGATATATAGACGTATAGAGAGACATAGGGCTTTTCCTCATGGCACGAGCTTCCAAAACACGTTCCCCATCAAAATGCCAGGATCCTCTTTTATTTTTTCTTTCAGGAACTGTAATTTGCACTTCTGCTTTTTGTAGGTGATACATATGTGATTTATGTATGTGATTTAAACCCTCATACACCCTGACCTTAAGCTGCAGGAACATTTTAAAACAATTAGCACACCTACAAGAAAAACAGCAAATCACCACATTTCTGTTGCTCACAAACTTAAAGAGAGATTGAGTTTAGTGCTCTTCCTAGCTCAAGAAATTGCATGCTCCCCAGTAACCCAATGCCAAACCACTGCTCTCAGTTTTGAGTAGCAAATGCCATTCTTATTGCATCTAAAAACTCAGAATCTGTTTCTTTTCTTAATACGAAATTGCGTATTTTGGTACTGCTCTCAAACAAGTTTAACAGAACAAAGGAGTTATCTTTATGAGACAGCCAGGGAAACACACAAAGAACAGGAAAATGTAGCTAATCTAAATAATGACATTGAAAACAAAACAGCTATTGGGCTATAAATAAACAATATGAAGTAAATTTCATCATTTATATTAAGAGAAGACACAGACTTAATTCCTGGGTATAATGCCATCTGCTATTTCCTCAGACTTTAGTTCTTATTTTTTCAGTCAAGCCACAAAGTAGCATTTCCTACTTTCTTCAACTTTTTACAGTATGAACTTTTATACCACTTTGGAGAAAATTGCAAAACTCAGACATGCATGGAGAGAAAGATCGGATTTTCTAAAACAATAATATTGCCCAGATTGTTAGTTTTTGAACTGCACAAATACAGGCATTCTTACAGGGCAGGGAGGTAAACATATACATGACTGCATTAATTAAGACAATACTTCGTTTCCTGCAACACAAAAGAATTTTCTTAATTTAGACTCAGTTTTTAATTATGCAGTCTCCCACTGTGTGCATGTGGGTGTGCAAAGCAGCAACTGCAATTTAACCAAAAAAAAAAAGAAAAAAAAAAAAGAAAAAAAGCAGAGACTGGTCCTGACCTGGTTGGTGAATGGAGAAGGAATTAAATAATCCTCTAAAACCAAAGCCAGAATCAACTTTCTGAGCGCCAAGCTCAGCCAGCCCAGCCATCTCACTTTCAGTAACACACTGCTAAACGACCTGAGCAGAAGCCTGATTCACGTGACTTTTTTTCCTGGGGATGGTCTTGTTGAGAGTATCCTGGGCAGGAAACTGGTGTGATCTGTTGACTCACAAGATTTAAAATAAGCACTCGCGTTTCCCCCCTCCCAACCCTGACCCGCAGCCCTGCCCTGAATCACTTCCCCGGTGGAGGCGAGAACTGTGCGCCAGCAAAGCGCTCGCAAAGTGGCCGAGTGGTCGGCAAATGCTCTCGGGCTGTCACACAGCCAGCAAACCTCACGTCCAACACCGGCACAACATCAGGACACGGCACCGGTCCCCGTCCCTCAGGCTTTACCTGCTGGCGGGTGAATGGCTGGGAGGGATATCCTGTAGAAAGCTCTGCTCCATGGCCGGTATCCTGGCCGGGCTGTGGGGATGGTAGGCTGTGAGGACTACGCTGCCCGAGTCCTTCATCTCCATGGTCATAGGCACATGTCGGCCCCGCTGCTGGTGACAGAAGCGACAGGGCTGTGCTGACGGGCCCCGACGGAAGGGCGAGCGAACCTGTCAGGACCACCAGCCTGACTCTGCAGCAGCCGCTCGCCACTGTCGGCTGTCAGGAGAGCTGTGTAACTGAGACACCGCTCCTCTCCCTGTCAGGAAAGCTGAATTAGCATATATTCAAAAACACCGCCCACAAAACAACCCACGGGGAAGTTACTACGTTCCTAGGAAACTGGAAACCTGAGATAATCCTGTACGGCACTGAGTGACTGCCCAGAAAACTTCTTGTTTGCGTTTTTTTCTTGTTTCCTTTTAACAGCAAATTTCTTAATACTCATCCTGCTTCTGAAACAGTCTTGTGTAAGTCAAACTATTTGTTGGTTATGCAGCCAGATGAGTGGAGAGCACTACTCAAACACAAAACATAGTTTGGTAGAGCAGGGAGTCTCAGAGGAGAGATTCAGAAACCAAGTGGGCTCTACTAGGTTTAAATCATCAAGGAGCAGAAGCTGTGATTTCCTGTGTGCCGGATCATTCTGTAGCAGGGAATCAAAATTGTTCTCTTCTGAAGCCAGATTAAGCGTTTTAGCTAGATTCTCCCTGACATGGCTGTGTACATTACTAGAAAGGCACTGGGAAATGAGTGAATTATTTTTATAATGGTCTATGTTCATCTGGAACAATCCCGTAAATAAATACACACCGAGATGCTCAATATCTTTTCATGATTTACCTTGATCTTTGTACACTAATATGGTAGTTTTAATTCAAAAATAAATACTCAAGCAAAAATATTGGGGTCCAATTCTGGAGTAACACCCAGAGAAAACTCTATAGACAAAGTGAGAAAGTACACACATCACTTTAGTTTCCTTTCCCACTTCTTCAGTGTTTGGGGTTTTTTTTCAAAGAAATGTTTCTGATAAATGCCAATTCCTGAAAACTATTGTCCTGCCTATGAAATCATGGGAGAGATGTCCCTAATTTTATTCTGTGGGCCACAGCTCTCTGAGCACCTTGTGAACACGTGTGAAACACCAGCCTCCATTCACCTTTGTCACAGCTGCCAGCAGCATCCCAAGCGTAGGTACTCTACAAAATGTTTGTTGGACTGCTCTTTCACATCCCTCTTGTGAGTGTGCTCTCTCTAGTGCTGCTATACAGTTGCCTAAATTACACTGTCAGTCTCTCCAGCTGGTGAAGTAGCTCAGGTTTTAAAAATTATTCATCTCACCTTCACCTTCTCCCTGAACACAGTATCCTGCCTGGAGGGACATGATGGTTTCGATCAAATATGTTGCTGCGACTCATGTAGGCAGTGCCCAAGTTAATTTTAAATTAGCCAGTATAGGACACTGATAACAGTACACTTGGCAGCACTTCTTGCCAGACTCACCCAGGAAGCATAAATATTTGAACATAAAGAGCCTCTAAGCCTGCTCTTGCTATGCTGTTAAGATATCCTGGATTAAATATTTTAAAGCCAGGTTGCCTAGGATAAAATCATGGTTGCTTCCATGGCAGCATGGAGGCCCTCTGGAAGCCTCCATGCAGCCATGTACATATGTTAGAAATGAAGGAGAAGGCTCTGAGCTACCTCTGGAGGCATCACTGCCCATGGCATCAAGACTGTATACTATGGTGCTGCCAGTGAGAACTGGGATGAATGGAATAACCAGTGCTCTGTGATTACTGCGGTATTCAGGAAAGGCATAAGGCCTGAAAAACTAGGATCAAGGCCATGATGGATCTCATATCAAAACTCTGTGGAGCACTGACTGAATGCCAGGCTGATGCCTGGCTTCTGGATCACCAGGGATGCTGCTGCCAGTGCCATTCTTTTCCCTTCTTACCTTGGCTTTATATTCTCCTCCTGCACCAGAAGGTGAGTAACCTTCTTATAAATAGAAATTTACATTTGGCACAACTGCAAATAGATATTTTGAAAATGGATCAGCCAAAATGCATATATAAAAATGAGAGAAAAAAATCTATATATGTTATAAAATATCTGCTGACACACTTTAAGGACATTGTTCGCAGTTTATTTCAAGGAGTTAAACTCTCAAAGAAGCACACATAGTGGAAGGCACCAAACACCATCAGAAAGGGAGTGGGTGTCCTTCAGATCAGATGCTGACAAAATATTGGCTGCAACTCCAGGAAAGTCTCTTTTCTCCCCTTTCTAGCCTCGTAACACTGGTCTTTCTCCAGTACCATCAGACAAAAAATTGATGGTTATGTACTTTAAGCTATGTGTAGATAAAACCCGTAGTAAAAATGCAATATATTTTTAGTATTATTTTTATTTCCTTTCTTTGCATGATAAAATACCTCAAACACCAAAGTGACTTACAAAGAATACACATACCATCTCAATAGAAAAATGCATATAAAGAAAGGAGGCCCACACTTGTTAAATGGGATTTTCTCTCTAAGAAAAATAAACATGGAAGATTTTACTTGGAGATTTATAAAGTGCTGGTGTACAAACTGGAGGCTTGTATGGAAATGGCAGACTATTTGGCCCAAGTACAAATACATATTTTGAAAACTAATCAGCCAAAAGACATATATCAAACCTAGAGCTAAAAATATTTATATGCTTAATGGCTCTTGGGATTAGGCATCTCCATATTATTGAAACCCAAAAATTATGCTAAATCAACTAGAGATACACATCAACCACCAAACAAAGTTTTAACTGGGCTAGAGATACAGCCATAAGAAAAAGGTACAAGACAACATAGGCTGGATTCCTCCTTCAGTTCTATCTGTGCAATTCTGTTAGATAATAGAGAATTTATTTTCCCGGTTTATAAAGAAACAAGTAGGGAAATATTTTAATCCAACATCTTTGTGTTTCTACAAGATTTCCTTGAACACTAGATTGTGAAGTACTCAGGACTGTGACAGTTCTAACTGTCTTTTTGGATAGTTGACAGCTTCCCAGACCTTTCAAGTACTATGGAAATGCCATTTCAGGGAGAAATAAAATATTGTGAGGGTGCTTGTGGTGGCAAGCAGTAAAGTGAAGGTGCAGCAAGAGAAGAGTCTGTAGGATGTCTGTGGCCAACAGTCCCGCAAGCAGCTGCCTTGGGTTTGGTAGGCAAGGGTTTTGTGCTTTCAAATTTTATGTTGTGCTTGTGTCAAGGGGAGTGCTTTTCACTTTCACACATTTGGCAAAATAATTAATGAAAATAATTATATATGGATCAGTGGGCCCAAACTTTGAGAACTAAGAGTGAGAAACCTTTATTAACCAATTACTTCAGAAATTTAAGTTAGTGGCTATATAGTTGTATGATCAAGCCTTCAGCTCCTCTGTCATAGCAGTATATCTGCATATATATATCTGTGAGAGCAATATACAAAAAGTATAAACACACAGAAAGTCACTAGTTAAAGCTTACTGAAATGAAAAAGTAGGTGTCATTGTTATTAATAACATTTATGTATTTACATAGAAATTATTAATAATAATTTGGACAGCATGATGATGGGCAACATTTAATATTTTTTGCTTGGAAAGGGATTTATAATGGTTTCACATGGATTTTAAGCATCTGTTCTAGTTAGGTCTAAGGGAGCTCTCACTGAGAGGAATGAGATTGTCAGCCAGGGGTTCTTGTCCTGGGATGGTGGGGGCATACACCATTATATTATAAGAGTAGACCCACAGAGCCCTGGAAAGTGCAAAATTCTCCTTTCAACTACAAATCACAAAAAAAATATCTCTGGTTATTGAATTTCGTTTCTTGTTTCCACCTTAAATTATCCAGGACAAAGTTGGACAAAATTAGCAAAACTTTGAAATTGATTTTGGACCAGTGTATTGTGAACTTGGGTTAGATTAAGTTTTATAAGGAAGCTGTTTAAAACGCAGCATTTTTCCCTGATGAAATCAAAGGAAATAGAATGGAGCAATACACAGAAAAATGTCATCCTAGTACTGTGTGGCAGTAAATCTGTACTGTGTCTTGCAATAACTTTTGTATTTGTCTGTGTGAAAGAAACCAAATCCAGAACCACTGTACTTTTCCATTATTTTGGGGGGGAAGGGGGGGGAGGGGTATCCCTTACTTCTCTCTAATTTTTCATTTGGATGGAGAGATGCTCTAAGGATGGGGACCAGAGAGCCCCACCATACCACAGAGTTGATGTGGGCTAAAAGCACCTCGACAGCCTGAAAACATGAGTGCCACAGCATTGCATAAAAGTCAAAGTCAGTGCTGTTTGCATTTTCTACTGCTCAGTACCAATTCCCATGAAAAAAGTGTCTGGGAAGGGGCTGACTCTTGTGTCAGGAGAATTTTTACTGTGGCTTGAGGTCTGTTTCCTTTCAGAACATTTTATGCATCAGGAAAGATAGTGTCTAATGCTTGGGTTTGCTTCTGAACATATATTCCTGTGATGCCAGAAGAATTACAGTCTATTTTTTTTTCCGCTATAGAAGTGAGGTGTTTGTGTGCCTCAGTGTGGGCAGCTGGGAATGTGAGGGAATGGGTGAGATTCATCAGTAGTACCAAAACATATCCACTGCTTTTATAACACTGAAAAATTAATAAGCCAAAATATAAACAAAATCGGAGGGAAAATCTTTGTTATTCTGCTTTGTCTTTTCAAACTGAGAATAAAAATGACACTGAGAAAACTGTTTCTTATCCTTTACAAAAAGCTTAGTTAACAAGCCTGTTTAAGCAAAGAGAATAGAAATCAGGTATTGTGGTAATTTGTGGTTTTGCAAAGGTTTTTAATTAAAGTATGAAACAAAACATTCATCTTTGTTAAATATAGCCTCACATTTTTCAGTCCCAGGCTCAATTTAAATATACATCACATTTTGGTGAACTTTAACATGGTGATTTTTTTATTGAGTGATTTACTACTGATTCTTTTATCCTAAAAAAGATACAAAAGCATGGAAAAAGAATTCTTTGGGCAACTTTGTGTAGCTTCTTGCTTAGCAATGACTGTCATTTACTTTCTAGGAGTTCAAAAGTTGGTTCTTCTTAGCCCAGATGAAACTACCCATATATTATTCCCATGTTAATTATGTACAGAAAAGGAAACTTCCTTAATCTGTCTGCCACAATAGGTCTTTCTGGAGGTTTACTTTAAGAAAAAACTCATATCCCTTCATTCATCCATTAGGTTTATGCTCCTTCATGATATGTTGATCTAACCACTTCAGCCGGGACAGCTGACAATCCACAGCTGAATGCTGTGGTCTGCTTTTTTTGTTATGAGGCAGTAAGTTAAAATTACATGAAGGAGTGGTAATGTGGTTAAGTTGGGAAAAGTAGCATTGGGAGAGGCTGGTCGCTTCTTTGAAATGTTTCTCTAAGCACAAGCTTGGTTTCTGCAGCATGGAAAGGGGAAAATGGTCAAGGATAGAGAGCAATGACCATTTTCAGTACACGTGTCTAAGTCCTGATACCTCTGAAACAGCACAACTGGGTTGGGTATTTGAATTTGGTACAGGGATATTGAGTCCTTATATTCAAATTATACACTTTTTGCAAATATTTATGTATTCCAGGTTGAACAAATAGAGTTGTAATGAAAAACAAAATAGGAAGATAGTTTCTTGTATAAAAAGCCAATCAGGCAGACATGTATAACTTTATTCTTTTAAAAAGTACTGTTTTCCAGTCAAATTCTTAAGCAGCTGTATGTATATGTATTTGCTTAGGATTTATGTATATACCCACATAACACCCCTAACCCTCCACCTTTAACCACTGTTTTAACATTTAAGAAAGGTATTCCTTTTTTTAAAAAATGCTATGAACAGCAAATGAAAATTCTGAAGTTAGTAATGATCAGGCATATAACAACAGACATTGCAATATCAACTATCTTGTTTTGATTGCATTCTACTGCTTTTAAAACCAAAAGCACTGTTTTTTACAATCACAGAGTCTAATAGCGCTGTTAACTGGATTTACCACATCTGCATCCAAGAGGAGAAACCTCAAATTCTCCTTCCACCTATGCTTTCAACAAAGCATAGGTTGCATCTTCATCCTGCTTTGGCATTCTGTGGCTTGATGACTTGAATTCCAGAAGTTACTAAATTTACTTTTGACTTTGCTATGTAAAAGTGAAGAAAGTATTCTTCTTACCTGCTAATTTCTTCATAGTACTGCCATATCACCACTAAAATAGTAATTGAGGTTGCTGGAGGAATCTTATTCTTTTATTGGTCATGCAAACATGATATCTCAGAATTTCCCTGCAATACCTATGTGCACACTGAAGAGAGGTGAGGATAAAAATAATATTTGTCATCTTTGCATGATAAGATGCAGAGTGATGCAGGTGTTCACGTAGCGGGTCTAGGCTATATACAGTGAGTCTGTCTATATACAGTACCCACTCCTGGAAATGCTGTGAGCATGTTTGCCATCACCGTACAGCCAAGCACGCTCCAGCTGACCAAAGAACTTCATGCAACACTCATTTCTTAATTTTGAATAAACTCAGGAGTTGCTATGGTCATGAACGGGAATCTGTGAACTTCTGCATTCCGAGTTTGGGTCACTCAGATCTAAAAGTCTAAGATATTGCAGTATGAAGTGAGTTAGACTCAAAAGTGATTTTGCTATTTTGATAGAGACATTTTTACAAGTCTCTCTCTATTTACTTCAATTTTAGATATGCTGCAAAAGTAAGTAGTTGTCTATTGATTTACACCAGCCCTAAAGATTTTCAATAAGAGGAGGTACAAATAAACTTAATTAAAATCTCTATACCTGAATTTAATACGATAATTTACATGACAAGTTTGTTATAAATTCAAATCCTAATTCTATACTTTATGAAGAGGAAGAAGAGAATATTTTCAAATTAAAACTAAAACAGATTAAATGTACCTAAATAAATTTAAAATGAAGCAGAAAAGCACTGGGTGGTACAATTATTAATGGCTATTTGGATTTTGAAATCATATTATCAAAGGCATTAATTTACTTTATAGCAATATTAAGTTCAACGTGCCTGTGGGAAAGGTGTGTTTCATTAATCCCTGTATGAACATGGTGTTTTAGGAATACAGACATTGAAAGATGAGCTGGTAGGGAAGAAGACTGGCCCGACTGAGCAGGGATCTTTTGCAGGAACTCAGGGGAAGAAAGGAGGGTGTATCACCTTTGGAAAAAGGGGCAGGCAACTCAGGAGATGTTTACGGGTGTCGTTAGGTCATGCTGAAAGAAAAGTAGAGAGGTAAAATCTCAATTAGAACTTAATCTGGCCACTTTCTGTAAAGGATGAGAAAAAGTGTTTTTATAAATACATTTATAAATATCTCCATTCTTTATTGGACACGGGGTGGGGGAATATAGTCACCAATGACAAGGAAAAGGCTGAGGTACTTAATGCCTTCTTTGCTTCTTTCTTCAACAGCAGGACCTCAGGGTGACTGCCCTCCTGAGCTTGTAGACAGGGATGGGGAGCAGAATATCCCCGCTGTAATCCAGGAGGAAGTAGTTAGTGACCTGCTGACCCACTTAGATGCTCACAAGCCTATGGGACCAGATGGGATCCATCCTAGGGTGATGAGGGAGCTGGAAGAAGAGCTCGGTAAGCCACTCTTCATTTATAATCAGTCCTGGCTAACTAGGGAGGCCCTGGATGACTGGAAGTTGGACAATGTGACGCTCATCCATAAGAAAGGATTGAAGGAGGATCTGAGGAACAACAGGCCTGTCAGCCTGACCTTGATGCCTAGAAAGGTTATGGAGCAGATCATCTTGATTGTGATCATGCAGCACATACAGGACAACCAAGGGATCAGGTGCAGCCAGCAGCCACCTGGCAGGGAGGACAGGTCCTGCCTGAACAACTTGATCTCCTTTTATGACTAGGTGACCCTGGTCATCTAGTGGATAAAAGCAAGGCTGTGAGTGTTGTCTATCTGGACTTCAGCAAAGCCTTTGGCACCATCTCCCATAGCATACTCCTGGAAAAGCTGGTAGCGTGTCCAGTTCTGGGCCCCTTAATTCAAGGACAATGAGATGCTGAAGCAGGTCCAGAGAAGTGCAACAAAGCACTGAAGGGTCTGGAGCACAAGTCCTATGTGGAGTGGTTAAGGGAGCTGATGCTGTTAAACCTGGAGAAGAAGAGGCTCAGGGGTGACTTATCACTCTCTACAACTACCCGAAAAGAGGTTGTAGCCACATGGGGGTCGACCTCTTCTCCCGGGCAATCAGAGATAGGACAAGAGGACATGGTCTTAAGCTGTACCAGGGTAGGCATAGGTTGGACATTATGAAGAAATTCTTCACAGAAAGGGTGATTAGATATTGGAATGGGCTGCCCAGTGAAGTGGTGGTGTCACCATCACTGGAGATGTTTAAGGGAAGACCGAATGTGGCACTTAGTGCCATGGTCTAGTTGACATAGTGGTGTTGAGTCATAGGTGGTGTTGAATCATAGTCTCAATGATCTCAGAGGTCTTTGCCAACTTAATTGATTCTGTGACTCTGTGATTCTGTCACTGTCTTTTGCAGGAAAATGCTGGATGCCAAACATAACTATAGAGAATCATAGAATCATAGAATCAGTTGGGTTGGAAGGGACCTCCAAGATCATCAAGTCCAACCCTTGATCCACTACTGCTGCGGTTACTAGGCCATGGCAGTAAGTGCCACATCCAGTCTCTTTTTAAAAATCTCTAGGGAAAGAGAATCCACTACTTCCCTGGGCAGCCCATTCCAATGTCTGATCACCCTCTCTGGAAAGAAATTCTTTCTAATATCTAACCTAAACCTCCCCTGGCACAACTTGAGACCATGTCCTCTTGTCTTGCTGATGGTTGCCTGAGAAAAGAGACCAACCCCCACCTGGCTACAACCTCCTTTCAGGGAGTTGTAAAGAGTGATGAGGTCTCCCCTGAGCCTCCTCTTCTCTAGGCTGAACAGCCCCAGCTCCCTCAGCCTCTCCTCATAGGACTTGTGTTTGAGTCCCTTCACCAGCCTAGTTGCCCTCCTCTGGACCTGCTCCAGCACCTCAATATCCTTCCTGAACTGAGGGGCCCAGAACTGGACACAGCACTCGAGGTGAGGCCTCACCAGTGCTGAGTACAGGGGAAGAATCACTTCCCTGGTCCTGCTGGCCACACTGTTCCTGATCCAGGCCAGGATGCCATTGGCCTTCTTGGCCACCTGGGCACACTGCTGGCTCATGTTCAGCTTCTTGTCAATCCAAACTCCCAGGTCCCTCTCTGTCTGTCTGCTCTCCAGCCACTCTGTCCCCAGCCTGTAGCACTGCAGGGGGTTGTTGTGGCCAAAGTGCAGGACCCGGCGCTTGGCCTTGTTGAACCTCATCAGCCTAAGCTGCCTGACTCAGTCCTGTGCCTTAATCACATGTGAGGTTGCAGCTTAATTAATCAGTATTTTGGGAAGCACTTTTGCAAAGAAATGGATAAAAAGATAATAATCAGCCACAGAAAGAGAACCACAATAGGAAATGTGGAGAACATACCATGTGAGCCACAGAAATGACACATCTTCCCTGGAAGTGGCTAGTTAGAGATTTATTCTCTGCACAGAGTATTTGCTGATTTTGATGGGGTATCTAGGGAGACTAGAGGGCTTTTCACCTAATGGTTTATAAATCATACATATTAGTCCGAAGTGGAAACACATAAATGAAAGCAACTTTGCTAAGCACATTAACAGTCATGTTTCTAGGCTACTTTTATGGCACAATATTAAACACTATGAACTTAAATATGTTTTAGAAGCACTGGAAATAAATTTTGTCACTGCTCCAAGGGGGTGGTTACATCATCATAGGGAACTAAATGAGCTATGATAATCAGAGGGTGACAGAAGGGAATTTTGCAATATAAATTATCCAGGAATTACTGGCTTGGGAGATGCCAGATATTTTTTCAGATATTTTTGCTCAACAAAGGTCAAGCATAAGTTTTTCCCTCTGTGATATTGGCACAAGGAATTTTGTTTCATAGCTAAAAGATATATCAAAGTTTAAGGACATGGAAATTTACGATTAATATTTACGAAAAATAAGGATTCCCAGGGTTATTGTGCTGATTTTGTTAGTGTAAATTGCTAACCTTCTTAACACAACAGAAAAAATATTGCAGGTATTCCAAAGGCATTTCTGTTAGAGGAAAAAAATAGCATGCAGTTATAATTTATTTGTTTCATTTTTTTTTTTATTCCCATGTTTTTTATCTGTGGTCTCAATGGGCTACAGTCCATGGTATGTGACTCTATTAAAACAAAACAAAGTCCCACCAGGGATGAAATAGATACATTTTCTCCAGATTAATTTAATAGAGGAATGTTTCACACAGTAAGGAAGCCAAGACTGCAGATTACTTGTTTTTGGTTTGGAACTTCAGGGAACAGATGGGAAAGTGGCAGCATTAATGTACCTTAATGGGTCCACAGGACCATGTTTATTATTTGGCTTCAGTTCAGAATTTTTTTTTTCAGTGACTGTGCCCTGCTGAATCACCTCTGAGTCTTTTCAGAGAATTTTTTCTTCATTTTTCCTCTGCATTTTTTACCCTCTTTTGATCCAACCTTTGTTGTCATGCTTGATTATAGGTTTCAGACTCAAAAAAGCATGGACAGTCTCTAGCTGTTTTTGCAAAGTGAGTACCATATAGGAACATGCTGAAGGGAATAGGCAGAAGTGTGCCCTCTTGGCCTCTGCTCCAGGGGCTAGAGGTATTGGGGAGTATGGGGAGAGAACGGCTCAGTTCATGTTCTCTTCCTAACCAGCATCTCCTATTGCTGCTGTTTGAGACAAAGGTAGATGGACTACAGAACTGACCTTCTGACCTTACAGGGAATTTATTGTGGTCTTCAGTTCTCAAAATGAGATTTTATGAACTCTTACTTACTTATTATTTAAATTACTCTTATTATTTGCTCCTCTCTGCTATCAGTCCACATGGTGCACAGTAAGGCTTGGCTCACTTTTAAACACAGCTTCAAAAATCTCTGGGCTGCCACTAATAGTGCTGTCTCTGCATATGTCTTCTGCATGTTATGTGCAGCATAGTTTTCTTTTACTTGTTGCAAACAGTAATTTCATTATTTCTCTTAAGTTATTTTGCTCTCTGACATTTCATTCTGTCTCACCTTCTACTGAATTGGAAACCAATACTATTAATTGAAGCTTTAAAAGAAAGAGAGAAACTATCAAACTCATAATTTATTAACTGTAGTTCAGCATGACTCAAATAAGGACAAAGAGGCACATAAAAAAATATAGATACTGGTACGCTGGGAGTGTTTTGTCCTCCTCAAAGTCTCATCATCTGATGGATGAGATACTACAGGTCTTTTACTATGTGAAAACACGTTTCTTGTGTCATCATGGTAAACATGCATGTCTCAGCAAAGATATAATAACAAAGATATGTGGATAAATCTGAGTTACAGCAAACATAGAATTTTATTTAGTCATCCAGTTTTTTACTCAGTGACTAAACTGGCATGTGTCAAATCTGGCCTTTTCTTGCATAAAAGAGATAAACAAAATGCTGAATAAACCTCATTTTCCTGGGAAGTTACTGGTATTGCAACAAACAAAAGTCTTTCACACACAGAATGCAAGGCCATGCATTTTCCTGGGTGATACATTGTATCTAGTGCCCAAAGTGTGCCTCACTCTTTCCCAAAACAAGAGATATAAATAGGCAGGCACTTTGTGCCATTTTAACGCTGAGTATTACACATTCCAGTAACTTCAGTTTTTCAGCTGGTTATTTTTATTTTCCTTTGTGGTGAATGAGCAAGTGAGCCCATCGTATTGAAATGCCACCCACTCCTTGAAAGAAAAATCTATGCATAAACTGAAAAGCCAGGAAAGGGCTCTACCTAGAAATACACTTGAAAGAAGGATGAGAGAATGCAGAAAACTAAATGAGAAGACTGATCTGAATGCAGCGAGTATTTTGTTTGAAAATAGCAATGAACTTTTGTATAAAAACCCCTGACTTCTCTGGTGTTAGTACAAGTCCCAGTCCCTAGTGAGGAACATCATTAGTCTTGGGAGGGATGAAGGAATTCTTTTTTGTGGTAAGTCAGAAAGCTGCCTGAAAAAACGTTATTTTTTTTCCTTTTTTTTTTTTTGGTTTGTTTGTTTGGGTTTTTTTTGTTTGTTTGTTTTTTGGGGTTTTTTTGGGGTTTTTTTGGTTTTTTTTGTTGTTGTTTGTTTGTTTTTTGGTTTGTTTTTAATTTTTATTTTAATATGGTCCCCTATTGTTTCTATACCCTGGGATCTGGCACTCAGAAAGCCAGTAATTTCCTCTGAACACTTTTAGAAAACACCAGGAATGATATGGAGCATTGATGTTCCTTAAAAAGCATTTCAGTTAATGGGAGAATTACTACAGTATGAAGATTTGTTTGTAACATATTACAGGAACTTCCTCACTCTGTTATCATTAGCAATACAGCCCTAAAACTTGCAACCACCATCCTGTTAGCAAAAATTCCTAAATCTGCATTCCTAAACCATAGCAATGGTTTTCTGGATGCCCTCTGGGTTACCAGATCTTGATGCAATGCCAAGTCTTTAGCGTTCACCTGACTGCTGAAATCTGTGCTGGACCTGTGCTCTGGTGTCCACCTGCGCCTTGTGTTGCCCATTTAGGCAGCCTGGAATCTGGCTGTTTGGGAATCCCACATGCCCTGATAGCAGGAAATGGCAAAGGGTTGCCCCTTTTCCAGGGACAACCACCAGCAGAGCCATCTGCCTAATCTTAGGCACTGCATTAAGGGTAGATGTACAGAAACAGAAAGTCAGAAAAGCTGCATCATGCTGGGTCTGTTCATGGTGAATACAACCTTGAAACTGTGTGTTTTGGGAAACTGAGGGTGTACACAATGATTTTCTGGTAGATTTACCAGCTGGTTTGCCCAACCTCGTCTGTGAGAGTACTCTAGAGGATAAACTCTCAGCAAATCTGACCTTGAGCTAACAATAAATAGAATGGCTTTACTGTCACTCTTCTGAGGATTTTAAAAGTTTAATAATGAATTATAGAAAACTCATGTTCCCGGGAAATATTGTCTATGTGGGATCATAACTATTCCACATACTGGCAGACTGTGATTCTTGTGGTCTCAGTGTTGATGTCACTGCAGTTTTATTCTGGGCTAAACTTCTCTGACCAAAATAGAACTACTCCTTATTTATGCCACTGCAAACAATGTTAGTACAAATGGTTGATCAAAGCAACTGCTCTGGATTGTAATGGCTGGGTTAGGACAAGTGCTAGGAGCTGTGACTGAGATTCTGTACTGCTCAGGAAAAGGCTCGTTTGCACAAAGCTTTGATACCCTAAACTTCTGCTGCAGTTTTGGTTCTTCGTTAGACCACCCTCCTAGCCTCTTGGCCCTCTGCCATCTCTCCAGTGATTCTTTGAGTTCCATAGACAAGGTTGCAGATTTGTTCTGTTGTTTCAGTTCTTAATTTTCTCTCTGTGGTGAATTTTGCTCAAGATGATTCTCTTCAGACGAATAGGAAGAGGCCAGTTCGGTGACCTTCAAAGAACATCAAAGTGTTTTACAATTGGTAGTGAATATACAGCAAACACTACAGAACACTGGACATCTGGACTTAAACACAGGAAAAGGCTTGAACATGACTGCATTTCCTGTGCTGCAGCCTGTACTCTAGTAATGGGTGTCTTTGGGCGCCAGCTTTTCCTTCATAAAATGATGAAAATGGGTATTTGTTCTTGCAGAAGCTAGAAAGGCTACCATCCAAATGTGGTCTGCTGTGTGATATGCCCAGGATCTCTCTGCAGTGACAGAAAATCTTGGTGCTGCAGATCCTTTGATAATTTGCCCTCTAGTAATCAAACTCCTATTCCCACTATGTGCCTGAGAACTGTATCCTCATTTGGATTTGGATTGCAAAATTACCGCAGCCTATGTGCTGAAAATAAGTTGAAAAAAAGGTAAAGAATATAATTTAAAACTTTCTTTGTGATTCTCAATAGCTACAAATATTTTCTTGCTTTGCAATTACTGCACTAGCTAAGAGAGATTGTCTGCAGCAAATCACTCAATAAAATGACTTTCTGTCAGAGAAGCCTGCTTACCTGACTTTGTGGAGAGGATCAAAGAGCTTTCTTACTGCAAATAGTGTGCTGATTCTATTGGAATACAGTGTAATTGTGATACATATGCACCATTTTAAGTTGCAAGTAATCACCTAAAGGGCTTTGTGCTGTTCTGCTTCACAGTGCAACAGAGGTGCAAAGAGGGAGGCACAATCCCAAAATTGGTATATGGCTCCCAGCTTTGGCTCTCTGACTGCCATGTATGATGAATTGTGTGTTACTGCTTTTGGGTCCGATACTGCTAACACACTTTTTAGGAAAGGGATGGAGTAATAGCAGTTATCATATTTATGGAAAAAAAAAAAGAAAAAAACGCCAGAAGAGCAAAGTATGCCCTTTCACCTGGACTGTATGATTAGAAAACAGAGAAGGCAGCGTAAGAAATGTTCAGCACAAGGACAGGAAGAGCCTGTCCGACTTAACATGCCCAGTATTTTCTTTGTGCCCTTGTTTATCTCAGACTCACTTCCCTTCTTTTTTCACTCTGCTCCTCTAACTCATTCTGAACTTGTCTTTATAATTTCCATCATTTTTTCCACTAGCACTACATAAAGTCTTGGCATAAAGTAGCTGTGATGAAAACATTTCCCACTTTCTTCTAAGTTTTGAACTTGGGGGAAGCGCTAATCTGTTTGCCTGTAATTTTAAAGGCCAGTGCAGACAGTGAGCACACAGTTTGTGTCTGATAGCTGTCTATGCTTTACAACTTTGCTGAGTTTTAAAATTCTTGTGCCAATTTAGATTAGCCTGAAAACTGCTCTTATAAACTTTTAGATAACCACAGTTACTGTGGCCATGCTTTTTGACCAGTTTGGCGTGGACAGTCTTTCTTTTCTCATTTTATCATTGTCAGGACAAGGGAATATTGGAAGAAATCCATAATTTCCCCTACTCCACCAAGTTGTAATCAACTTGGAAAGTTCTCTCTGGTAAGTTTGTGATAGTTGTGAGGGACAAAGTGGATATACTCCATCAGAAACTGTGGCCATCAATTTATAAAAGTCCCATTCAAATTACACATGCTTCAAAATTTTCAGAATTTTTAAAGCTTCAACTTCAACTAACCCTGCCATATGCAGTAATCTCTTTTCTTCCTTATTAATAGCAATGCATAATTTTCTTTAGTTCTTTGGGAGACAATTTTTATTCCACGCTAGCTCTTAGTCTTTGTTCTATACCTTTATCCAGTAATCTTTGATGAGAAGCAATGCTAAGTATCCTCTGAAAACCTAATTAAATTAGAATTCTCTATCATGGCAGTAATATCTTCAAAGAATTCCAACAAGTTAGTTAAGGTTGAATTCTTTTGCTTCAATATAGTCCAAGTGTTTTGAGATCTTATCCCCCTAACAGAGAGCTCTTTAAAAGAGTTTTGAATAAATTCTTAAAACAGTCTTCAAAAGTCATTGGATCTCCACCTCATCCTATCTCTCCCATATAACCTTTCTGATGATTGACCTTAATTATGTATCTTTGTTGTTTTATATAAGATCCCACTTAAGATGATGAACTTCATATAAGAAATAAAGTAAAATGTATGTTCAAAGGTTCTCTTTCTCCTCTTGCCTACTAATACTCATGGACACCACTTTGACTAAATGAAATTATATCAACCAATTAATTACATTATATACCTGAGAGAATATATTCTTTCCACTTTGACTTTGAAGACTGATTCCTAGCTGAGAGCAATTTGCTTAATATTTCCTCTTCAAAAAATGGAAACATAATAAAGACTTAATAATTCTATTGTTTTTAATCCCATAGTAACCTCCTAGTTTTTACTTTTCAAAATTTCAGTTAGTATGTAAATTTAATATATAGATGGAATGAGAGCATTTGTATTCATGTAAGGTCTTAATATTGAAAGCTATCCTATCACTTATGATTGATTAACTTCTACTTCAATTTTAAAAATAATTTTAGGGTTTGGGTTGTTTTTTCCCCCCCCCCCCCCCATAACAGTTTGGAAGTCCCACCTTGCCAAATCCTTTTTCACTTGCATAACGATAAGCATATCTTAAATTTACACTGGAATAATTTTATTTTTCTTAGTAATTTCACCTGTGCTTATAAAGTACTTACTCAACACTTGTTCTTCCTGAGCTGAAGGGCTGTCTCGGCTCATTCCATTTCTGCTGCTGCCAGGCACTATCTAGTGAGTGACCTTTTAGTTCCTTCCCCATACCTTCCACATCTGCAGTGAAGATCTGGGCCTCCACTAGCACTGAGTTAACAAGGCGCTTTTGCAGCCCTGCAAGCCATGGCTAATGAGCACAACTTACACAGGAGCGTCTGAGTGAACCCCCCTTCACTATCCTCATTTGAGGGCTTGCAGCAGCCCTGTTCTCTCCTCTGCTGCATCAGGGCACAGATCAGCTAGTCTTGCAGTGTTGTCCATGGCTGACGGCTTCTGTAGCATCGATGGTGTGACCACTGCTGTTTAAACTTAGGGACTTTAATGGTTCTCTCGTTTAAATTAACGGCAATGACAGGCATTTGCATGAACTAAACGAAAGTTACAAAAAATAATCAGAGCTATCTTGAACTGAAACTCCACTTCCGAGGCTAATGGCGATTTTGTTTAGGTGGGATATCGTGATATCCTTTTTGGCTGGTCTACAAGCATGTGTCAGACAAATGTTTTACAACAAAAACTTTTTGCTACAATCATGATAGATTGACTGATTATAATTTAAGAGACCTTTTGTTCTGACTCTTCATATGTCTCCTTGTGTGCTTACAGTCTGAGATTAATTTCTCTCTGAAATTGAATTCATATGTGCTGCAGAAAAGAATCCATCCCCTTAATCTTGCAGTATGAGCTCTTTTTTTCTTTCCCCTCATGACTGATTTTCGTAGTGCTGTAAATGATTCTTATACTCTGAAATGATAATTTCATAACTACAGGGAATGTAGCTCACAGAGCACAGCAGCAGTGAATTTCAGCCCCAGGAAGTAGGTAACTGCCTGGACTACCTGTGGAGAGCTGTGCGGAGACACAACTTTGAAAGAGGTGCCTTGGGCACATAAAGCAACCCAGCTGCTGCTTCATGGAGGGGACTCCCTGCTCTCATCCCTCCTAACACAGACCTCAGATACAGACATTAATTAATAGCAGCCTGCTGAGGTAGTGAAATACTATACCTATAAGAATTGCCTACAGTCACAAACTGAAACAGAGCCAGGAGCTGAACCCAGCTGGGAGTTCCAGTCTGATGCCTTTTACCACTTCCTTCTCTCTCATGACTATTTACATTACTGACCTTTGGAAAAAAAAAACAACCCCCCCTACTAGATATTTATATATGCTCACATTTGCACACAGGATCCTTACTTTTGAAACATTTTTAAAACCTCTGCAGTCCAAAGGTTTCTGTAAAGCCTAGTGTGTCCAAGGGAAAGCATATACTGAAAATTGATATTTGAATTCTCATAACATTTAAATAGAGATATAACCAACCTGGTAAATCCTGTTTTGCCACATTGTTTCCCTTTGACACAGAATAAAGGAATCTAGGGACAGCTGCTAGGTGGCTTCTAGGAAAAGTAAGAGTAGCAAAGTGTTAAGGTGGAAACAGTGGTTTAGCTCTTACAGGGGTTTCAGGACCATGGTCTTGATTGCTCTCCACTGCAGACTTCAAGCTACCAGCCTTGAGAGGAGAGCACTTACAAAGCTGAACAGTGGTCTTGGCTGCCTCAAACAGTTCCAGTTAAGCATATGGTGAACAAAGTGTCTATTTACTTTTTGGAAGTAAAAACTCTATCATTCGGTTGTCCTCTTCACACAAATTTATAAAAATGTTGAATTTATTGACTTTATTGGCTTAAAATTGAAATTTTTTAGTTCACTTTACTGATCTCAATGTCTCTTTGGATATCAAAATGTGTGAAGTGGCTCAGCTAGACTCTGCCATCAGGGCAAGTGCCCATCCCACTGTGGAGACTGTGCTGCCCCTCTTTGTTGAGCAAATACTTTAGCCTAGGTCTGCTGAGCCCAGTCCTAGATCACCAGCCTCCACTATCAAATACAGGATTTTGGCTTGGAGAGGGCACCAAGGATGCAATGAGCAAATGCAGCATAGCAGTCGCTATGGGGTTATTAGAAGACACTGTAATTTAGGAGAATCCCTGTAATTTAAAAGAATCCTTATGTCCTCTTGGAAAGTGAAACTGTTGTAAAAGCAGAAGAGTGATATATAAGTGCTCAAATTAAAAATAAACAAGAATAAGAATGACTCATCTCTTTGGGTTTTTAGAGCTAATACATCTAGAAGTATCATTTCATCAAATCAAGAGGATATGTTGCCCTTTTACAGTGGCATCTGACATAGATTAAACCAGAAAAAATTGACTAAATCTGAAATTAGGGGGAGTTTAAGTTAACTGCCTCCAAAAAGCTTTCTAAGAGAATTCTTTACGTGTCTATGTTATCAGTTCACATGCAACATGAACTGATACAGAAATATATGTTAAATACAAATACTGTATCTTAAGGCTCCTACATTCTAATGAAGGGTATGGTAGTTTGGAAAGAAAAAAAGATCGTTCTTGTATTGTAAATAAGTCCAAATGCACAGATGATCTTTGTGTATGTTCACGGACAGCAAAGTGAAAACACAGCTGTAAGGTCTAATTTTAGGGGCCGCTAACCTTGATCATGCTCTTTTAATAATCCTCCTGTTTGGGAATTCAAAGATTCAAGGAGGGCATAACCTTGAGTGTTTTAACCAGTCCTTGAAACTGGTATTCATGTGTCATCTGATTTTAGGAACAATATTATCAGACTGCACTAGTAAATAGTGACTTGACCATGAGGTCTTTCACTGGTGTAGGTACAAAGTTAGGGTGTCCCAGAAGCTGAAATATTGTCTTAAATGTAAACAACAGAGAGGGTTCCACAAAAATGTTTCAGCTGAAAGAAATGTGCTAGGAGTCCAATATCACATTCCTGTGTCAATCATAACATTGACAATGAACAGAAGTAAAAATCCTTCATTCTTTCCATCTTCTACCAAACTATCTCTTTTAACATTGCATCCCTCTGAAGGGGAACCATAATAGGGTTTTCTGGTAAATAAATGAGGAATTACTGAAAAGTCCTGAAATGGACCTTATGCTTGAATCTTCTTTCTTTTTCTTCAGCATTCCAGGTTGAATTTCACCAAAATAAAGCTTTCATACATTTTGGACCCCACTGCTGGTTTTGCAAAGTTGAAGTATTTGCTACTTCCAAATGTATCATTAATTTGAAACCTTCTTATATGACAGCTGACTCTCAGTAAGCAGACAACATGTGTAAACAGTAACTATTCATGTAATTTTTATTCAGTTAGAGAAACTTGTGATATGTGAAAGGAATGAAATAAGCCAAGTGTAAGCATCCATTTAAACGTAAAGCATATGGGACATCTTAGTCCTGTCCTGCAGTGACAGGGTGGTTCAATGGCAGCATTTGAAGGACACCCTGCACAACTGGTCTGGCAATTCTAGAAGGACAATCCCAATGTACTGCATTTCTGTAGAAGGGGATAGAACTAGGCTAAGCCTGGATAAGTTAAAATTGTACCCATCACATACAGTATTCTCGGCCGCTGTTAAGAATCTGTCATCTGAGCATTATCTGCAGTTTTTAGGTTTGCTTGTGATGGCATAGATGAATAATGTTCCAGGATGGTATTAAAGGAAAGTTCCACAGCAAAATCTACTCCCTATCATTTTTCTACCTTATGACCACAACTTTGTACAGTCCCTCCCACATAACTTCTCAGTTGTGTTTCAAAATCAGAATGATTCCCTACATTCCTGGTTAGCACATTCAGAGGTTAAACATAAACCAGAAACCAACACTGACTATCATTAAGCATTCCTGTGCCAAATACCTTGCTGAAACAAAATGATAAAAGTTCAGCACGTCATTCTTGGCAGGTATGACTGATTAGTTTTTTTATTCTTCTATTAATATTCTTGGTTTACTATGGTCTCGCGGCTACTTTTGTTCATTTATATAATTCCACTTTGCTTGGTCTCATGAGTTATTATTTCTAATTCAGTCCTGTGTCATGTACTGAAAAAAGACTGCAGCAGTTCACAGCTCATTATTACATATTGCAATGAACTACTGCGGGGCTAAGGTAGTGTCATGTCAGTTGGCAAAATGCCATGTGAAATCTAACCCTGAAAGGAACTGCAGAAAATGGGCACCTATTTTCTCACATATTTTTCCCACTTAAAGTTTAAAGGGTCTGTGTGATGGGCCATAGTTTGGCTTCTGCATCCTACCTATACTTGTATTTATTAGCACAAAGTGTTCCCACCCAGCTGTCAAACACCTTTCCACTGATTGTGTTCTTTAGTATGTAGGAATGATTTTTCCTTGCTGCTCTCTTTTAAGGGCTCCAGACACTCCGGAAGAGGGTGGAAAAAAAAGAGCAGTTCACAGGCCCTGGTCCGTGCAGCTACAGATCATGGAGATGAACTGGTATTCAATCAGTGCATCACTGATACAGCATTTTAAACCCTGTCATGATCAAAAATCACTTGTTCCTGATGATGCAAATTCATGAGGTTTTCTGCTTAGTTGCAACCAGAATCGGATACAAAGCCACAAAACTAAAAAATGAGAACTATGGCTATGGGAATAGTATAGACACTTATGGAATGACCTATCATCAATCTTATATGTTATACCTTGCTGCTTCTGGTCTTCTCCATACTCTGGTGCATTCATGTAGATTACAGGGTTGATAATGAGGCAGAGTATCAGTCTCTGGAACACTAATAGATTTGATTACACACCTCCAGAACTCAGAAGTTACATACATTACCAGGATCTTTCCCAATCCCATTCCTTCTTGCATGAAAGTTGATAAAAATGAAAATAGTGTCAGTACATGAAGTACTTGGCTGTGCAATTCCATTAGTTTTCTCTTCTTTGATAAGTACAGGGTTACGATAGATTCATAACACAATGGGTTCTACTTAGGCAATGAAACCCACCACCTTATCCTACCACTTGGAGTCCAGCAAGGATTGGCAGATATGACTTCCAAGAAAGGCTGCCAGATACAGGCAGAACAAGTCATGGAAAAAAATGGAATTCCTCTTTTTTTTTTTTCAGGGGGAAGAATTCAGACAATTGGGATTGCCTTTGTGTTTCCTGACACTGAAACAGATTTTTATACAAGCTGCTTAAAATAGTAAGAGGGAAACATTAAAAAAAATGCAAGTAACTGTGTAGTAAACAAAGTTATGGAATCCTCTTGAATATTTGAAATAGCTTAAAAATTTTGACTAGAATCCCTCAAATCTGATTGTCTGAAACAGGGAACTCAGATTCTATTTGAAACAATAATACTGTAATAAAAATGTGACTCACTTAGCTTGTTCTGGATTAGGTCAAAACAACTGCAGAGGTGTGAAAGACTGGCAAACAAAAAAAGTTTACATAGATGGATTTTCTTTAAAACACTGATTTTGTCTTTGATTTTCAAGGTCCTTATGAACATAACCAGCAAAAAAAAAAATAATTAAAACGTGCCTAGATAGTTCCTTTATAAACAAGAACAAATGAATCTTTGCATAACAAGGATTTTTCATCTCACCTTTCTGATAAAAGTAATTCTGACTTAAGAACTGAGTTTAAGCATTAAGAAGCAAAGATGATCTCTTCTCTCCTCCCTAAAAGCTCTTCCTCTTTTTTTCTATTTTTCCAACCCCAAACCCCAACTCCCTTCATCTCCCCGTAAGATCAAAAAATATTTTCAAAATTAGAAATACTTCTTCTCCAAGGATTTTGTGTGGTTCTTCTTCTTGATGACGTTTTCAAACACCCCAATGAAAACATAATTTCCTTGCCACAGAGAAATCTCCCAAAACACCACTGGAAAAGGCTATAACTGAGATAAAAACTTCCTTTTAAGGATTCTTGTTTTGCTAAACTCTCCTCTGTAAGTCAACCAAAACAGTTCACTCTGCTCTTAGGAGGTATCTCAGCACTACTTTTTTCTTTTGTCAACTGTTTCTCCCTTAGAAGAGGGAAAATTCTTGTCTACTTTGCTTTTTCTCATGTGTTTTGCTGTGAGTGTCTAAAGCTCCCATCAGTCTTATCAGAGACAGTTTTAGAGTTTCAGTAGTTTAGAACTTGGTTCTTGGAGAAATAATCCCAAAACAATACTTTGTAACCTGAAGTTCCTAATTTATGCACCCCTGTTGCAGACCTAAAGAATTTTTGAAAATAGGAGCACTGACTTTGGAAGATTTTCTGACTACATTTAAAGAGCAAAATGAAGGTAAAAACATTTGGCCATTGGCCATAGCTTTAGAAAATAGTTGTCTAGGTATCTTTTGAAATAAGGTCAATATTCTCTGTCTACACATCCTGATTTACCTTAGCATTTTGCTTTGTTCAGCAATGTTATCTGTCCTTGTCTACTTGTCATTGCTTGCTGCAGTGTGAAAAATTAATCTTTAAGCCTTTAAACAGTAAACATCACTGTTTATAGGCTGTCAATGTTTATTATTCTTCCTACCAAAATCCGTATTTGGAACAACAAGAATGAAGAAATATATTTTGACCTCTATTTAAAGAAATATAAATTTACCTAAGTATTTAAATCCTGTTTTCATTTAGTTGAGGTTAACCAGAATAACTTAGTTCATGCATCATGCAGTGTGACAAATCAGCTACAAGATGCATGGAAAAGGCTGAAGAACTTGAAAAAGTGTATAAGCTTAGTAAGTTGTTGAGTTTCAGATGCAACTACTGGGACATAAGAGGAGTTGTAGATGTAGCTCTAGTAGTCATCTTGTCTGAGAGGAGTAGCTATTAGGTGGTCATTAGACACTAGTTTCTTCCTGTGACACAGATGTGGGTTTTCTTTGAAACACCTGTCTGGCTACTGCTGGCTGTGGGCTGAAATATCTGTAACAAACATAAGCATCTGTTTATGAGCAGTTGCTAATCCTCTCTTACACGGGATATGAGATGTGATTGGAAGAAATTAATCTTGTAAGAGAAAATTCCAACATTAGAAGATAGCTTATTGAGCACAGAACATATTCTGTTCTAAACTTTTCTTATTCCTACTTAGGAAAAAAAAATTATTTATTGCTAAAAGGTTCTAATTGTTTTTCTTCAAATAAAAGTTGATTAAAATTTTATGATGGAATTAATGATCCTTTTGTTTATTTATTTATTTATTCTTCTAAATGACCTTATTAGGACTACATAATTTAACCTAGTTAAGTCTAGTTCTAATTTAATCTAGTTCAGATCACAAGAGCAGAAATCCATCTGTTCACCTACTTTATATGTGAAACCATTATATAACCTAGTTTTGCATGAAATATTAAGCCTAATATACTTTTCACCATACCTGGGCTGAAAAGAAACCTCAGCTTCTAAAAAAAATATAGAAATAGTTGATCTGAACATAATGAATGCTGAACAGTAGTTTGATATGCTATGTTTTGTAGAGGACAGAATTAGGCTTGGATGGTGTAAAGCATCATGAAAGCATAGTGTTTTCCATTTTTAATACTAACAAATGGTTAATTTATGCTATCCTGCTGCTTATAACAATGTGGGCAGATGGCTCTCAATGTAGGAGAGATCAATCAAACAATGTCAAACTGAACAAAAGTTGTGATATTAATAACCTATAAAATGAAGCCAGTTAAATATAGTGACTATGAGGAAAATATAAATTGATGTAACAATATTACTCTTCTGTACTAAGAGATCTGGTATTTAACAGGATCCATATTTTGGACTTAGTTTACCCATCCTATAAAATAATTAGTAATGACAAGCCTTTGCAGCCTTTTTTCTTTCCTACTGTAATTAATATTATTTTATAATCTTCAAACTATTCTGAAAGAATTGAGTCAGGTTGCTCTGAGACCAGAAATGATTTCTTACATTGCTAAGTTGCATAAATTGATCACTGTTGGTTTTAAGAATAGTTTTCTGGATGGATCTTCAGCAACTGTAGTTTTTTACAAAATTCTGGGGAATGAGGTATCAGAATGACAACCATTTCCAAATGTGATGAAAGGACTAGAAAGCCATAGCAAAACCAAATTTGCTAGGTGATAAACCCTTGTCACTGAGAGGGAAAAATTTAAATGCAAAGCATTTCAATTCTTTAACCCATATTGCTATTTTAAGTATTGGTATCTTTGGAGTGGGCAAGGTCATTTTAGAAAGGGAATAGCAGCTGCTAATTTGAGAGTTAAAATGACAATCAAAGGTATTTATGGTAGTTGTAACACTGTGAAGAATGACCTCCACAAAATCTCAAGAATCTGCAGGGGAGCACTCCAGAAGAACTACTCTAATTATTAACAAAGTTTCAGTTACAACCCACAGCACATGCCAACAGTTGTCAGTGGCTACCATATTAAAGATCCTTGCTGAGCCTACAGGGACGTAGCATAATCCTTGTTCTCTGTACCTCAGTTGTCAGAATTTATTTATTATTAATATTCTTATAGTACCACTATAAATATTTCAAACATAAAAGTTTTTTTTTGCCAAACATGAATGATGATGGATCTACTTAATCAGATCAGAAATGTAGTGAGCTGTCCAGGAAGATAGAGGAAAATATAGTAATTTGAACTTAATGAGAGAACTTTGAACTTCAGATTAAATTCATTATTCTAACCTGCTCTAGCTTCTCTGACATCCACTATTTCTTAAATGCCTCTATATACATAGGTAGACTTTGCTTCTGAAAAAATATCTTGCCTTGTTCCCAGGATGGATATAGTAAAAAGATATCACATTTTAATTTGTGATTCTGAAAAGACAGTATCCTGAAAATCAGATAGACCTATCCTACAGGAACCAGAGTAACCAGTTGGTCTGTTGTGGTTACTGAGACTGCCAAGCATTGTACACGCAAGCCAGGAGGTAAAACGTGGATTTAAATAAGGATTCATAAGAAGTAAGCCTCATGCAGATATGGAAAACTTTGGACAGGAGAAGAGTGGAAGCAAACGGACCACTTTTCACAGTAGTAGAAGTCCAGAAGACAACATGAGTCTTCTTGAATGTAGTTGCTGTACTCCCAAAGATTCCCTTGAGGAAGGGTAGGATACATTTTACTTTTAGGATGGCTTTTTTTTTTAGAAGAAAAAAAGTGCTAGAAATTTGTGAATGGCAACTGTGTAAAGCAGAAACACTCAAAACTGCATGAAGATCCTGAGAAGGATGGGTGAAGTGTTTCTCTGGGAAACTCAGTATCAAGTGTTTGTCTCGGCCTATTTGTCAGAGGAGATGGTCAGCAAAGGTCTTCAACTGAAGAACAAGAAGGTACACAGAAAAGGAAATGCTTGTTGCTCAGTGGCTTAAGGTGGAGATTTTCAGTGAGTGAACTTTGATGAGAAATCAACTTGGGCCAAATTTAGTGATAATTCATTACATCAAATGACAATATTATGTCTGCCTACATTCGCTTCTGTATTCCATTCATGTACACTTTGCACAGTGTACATCTGTAGTGTAAATCTATAGATTTTTCTAATGCTGCAAAGCCATTTTATAACAAAAGTGAATGACTCCACAGTAACCTGTAAAGTAAGCATTTTATCTCTATTTTATGGTAATCTGGTGCACTGGCTGATTAGTTGACCGACCTGATAATACACCCAATAGAGTTGTGGCAGAACTGAAAGCAGAACATTGATCTTTTCCTGTGGCTTATTACCCCGTGCCTTTTTATGACAGAAAGTCAAACTATTCTGCTTTCTTTCCCACCAGTTCATGTCCTTTGTACCTGGACCTTAGCCTCAGAAATCTGCCTCAATACCTTCAGATCCGTCCTCCTGCATATTTTCTGGGAGTTTTCAGAATTTTTCAGCAATTCTAGCTGCCCTCTTTACTCCATCAGTGGTCTGTGAGGTGTGTGCCATAGCTTGGCCAGCAGGTTATGTGCCAACCAGCTCATCAACAGGTGAACCCAAAAGAGACGATTAGTTAACTTACACTTTTGTTCCGAAAGACTGCTAACTGGGTTTCTCATCTCTAGTCATGTTACAGTTTTCATGAGACTTGTATGAATTTACCTGTCTTTAATATTTTTATTCTTCCATCACACCACTTTACATTACCTAATTAGGTCAAATTGCTTGGGGCTGGGGGGGGGTCTTGACATAAAATGTGATCTCAATACACCTTGCCTCCAAAGAAATCAATTAAAAGCAAACCTAATATAAATGAAATATAAACTCTGTATTGAAGAATAAATTACATTGAAACAGTAGAAATAAACTTTTGTGTGATTGTTCCTAAAACAACTTACTACTGAGCTTCTTTCACTTCCCTTTGTAACTTCTAGTAATTGTAAATATCTGAGGCAAGGAAAGAGACTTCAAAAGTTAAGGCACAAATCCTTGGGTCTTCTTTTTTTTTTTCTGGTCGGAGAAGAAACTACAATGAGGAAATATTCCATAGGGCAACTGATCTATGAAGCTCAGCTAGATCATTCAATCTTTCATCCTAATCATTTTATGGATCTGTTACATATCAGGATTTTTCCTAGCCAATTTTTGACTTAGAAAAAGGCTACAACTTGACAGATGGTCTTTTGGTTCCTGTTCTGTCTGAGCTTCCTTATCCCCCTTTGTTTCTGTGTCTGGCATTAGCCTTCTGTTTGGCTGAGTTACAGGTGGGTAGTGTTATTACACCATGAGTGCTTGGCTTGTGTAACTACATTTCTGTCAGTATTTATCATAACAAACTCTTTTTCCCTTTCAGTGGATTCCTAATTAGAGTCTGAAAGCTGGTTCAAGGCTGTCTTAATATATCAAAGGCCCAGTTCTTCTTTCAATTACATAAAAGTAAGACCAGGGCAGCTAATGGAATCAATATAGATTTATGCCAGTGAGATCAGAGTCTAATCCAAGTTTCTGCTGAGGAAAATGTTTTCAACTATTTGGGAAAAATAAGTAACTTGATATATTTCTTGTGTTAATAGCTTGATGAGAAAATGGCAGTTTCCTTGATGAAGGTGATTTTCCCTGTGCTTTATTCACATGGAGAATGTGTGGTTGTGACAAACACCTGTAGGTGAGAAGGCTGCGGGTAGCATTATTGGATGTAGGGTCCAGGTTAGCTGTCTGTAGCCAGCATGGGTTAAAAGCCTTCAAAGTGCTACAGCAAGGAAAAACAGTGAGGACAGGCTCACTCCACAGCTGGTGACAGGACTGTCCCAAGGCACAAGCTGTTTTAGGGCCTCTATTGCCCCTTGTGCAGATAATGTCAAGTACAGAAGAGTGATAAGGACATTTCTCGAAGGAATGTAGTGTCTCCTATCTCAGAAACAGAGAGCTAAACTGAAGATCTATTCACACTTGAGCAAGCATGCTGAAGTGAGCATGCTGGCACTCAGGGAGTTGCTTTAGGAGGACATAATACAACAAAATCACCAACAAGACTTCTAGCTGCCACCCCCAAAGTGAATCTTGCATACAGATAATGTAGGTGCAGGAGTATTTTTTCCACTAAGAGATACTTCACTGTGAATGAATCCGCCAAGGGTTGGAGATATTCACATAATCTACTATAAACACACAGCACAAATGAAGAGCTTAGTCCTTTCAGTATGACCAGGAGACAGAGGCACGTCCAGCACTATCATGCTTATTCTTAAAGCAGTTTGAGCTGGTTTGCTTTAACAGAATAGATTCAGAACAATCATAGGTGATTTTGATTATTTTCAGTAAAAAAATGAAGTTCTACTCTATCATGCAAACAATTATAAGAGCTTTGCCTGGCAAAGTCTTATACAGAAATAGATCTGAATATGACATTTCTTTTTCCTTAGGTCAATGTGAATGGAATTAGTTCTTAGTTCTCAACACTTTGCTATTTTCTATTGCTTAATTTATAACTTATAACGTCAGTTATAATTCCCAATTTAGTTTACATATGACTGTTTATTTTAGTTACAGAACATCTGAAGTTCATAGTAGTTTTGTTATTGAATTCAACATGCAAATGTGGAATTAGGGCAGTAGAGCAGGAAGCAGATGCCCTGCAGTTTACTGCCAAACCAAGTCTTAACTGTGTTAAGTCCAATATAAATACTTAGCTCTCTTTGATTTTATTTTATACCAGGTCTATCATCTGACCAAAAGGATCAGATTTAGACCAATGTTGTGTTTATTCTGACTATTGATAGCTAGAAAGAACATAACAGAGGAATCACTTGTTGATAAAGGATGAGAAGGTAGGAAAACAACTAAAGTTTACAGTCTTGGTCGATGTTTCTTTGAGAAACCTATGAAATAGCTTGTTAGTTTGTGCAGGGTAGGTATTTTTATTTCTAGAACTCCAGAACTAATTAGTGTGTGTGTCACTCTGGTTTGTACCTCGTTTTTCCACCTTAGAGCAATTACTTATGGCTGATGTAAAACAGCACACTGTCATGTGGAGTCTTACAGCTGTATCTGTCTGTATCAATTAGATTTGAATATGGCATTAGCAACCCCTAGCACATGAAAAGCAAATGTCGAGAAGTCCAAACTGCTGGAATGTTCTTCAGAAGTACTGTATCCTGATTAAGTGATTCATGATCTTGTTTACAGGAACCAATTGATCCCAGAGTACAATATGCTGAACATCACATTCCTGAAAGGAATTTGTTGATATATTAACAAACAGTGATCCTAAGCTGTCCTGCTTTAAATTCGATCAAGCACTTGATATCCTAGCAACATTTAAAAGGAAGGCTGAGTCCTGAGAAGAAAATGAGAGTAATCATTTGTGAAACAGCAGTGGCATCTTTATGAAGAAAGCCAGCTGATGTGGCAGGGTGTTTTCAAAATTTTCTTGCAGACAGATGTTCAATTGAAAAAGCTCTGATTTTCCTGCAAACTTGCAGGAGCAGGCATGGGCACTACGGGAAGGAGATCTTTTCGCAAAATCACTTCTGTTTGATGTATCCCTCACACACAGATAACAAACAAGATAATCAAGCCAATGATCACAGCTGTTAAAAAACAACTGTGTCAGGAAGAAAGGCATGTGCTAGGAATTTCCCATAGATATGCTTTGAATAATAGAGTTACTTTGCTGCCCATTATGTAGATGCCTTTTTGCTTTTGCTGAAATTATACACACAGTATAAAGCTATTTCACATAAAATCTACATGTAAAGAATACTTTAGACTTTTAAGTTACTTAAGATACTTATGTAAAATTCATTACCTTTCCTTCACAGAAGTTGTAACAGAAAGATAGTTTTAATAAGATTTTTACAGAAAGCTGCAAGCTTTATATAAACAAGCTAAAGATTCTTAATGAACAAAGTGCTAGTCTGATATCTGAGATTAAAATTTATAACTGTGCATTAATTTTAAACTGCTAGGATGACAAATTTCCAGAAATCACAATTTTAGGGTAGATTTTCAAGAGCTCTGTGCCCATATGACACAGTTTAGGTTTGTATCCTGGAGTTAGATTTTTTTACTGTTCAGAATTTGTTGAACATGTTAAGCTTTAAGTGTCACTTGATCTTTCAGGCCATTTCCTTTCTTAGGACTCTACCTAAGTGTATGGGGGAAAATATTGTCCTGATTTTCATAGGTCAAATCTTTATCTTTTGTTAATTAGTTTAATCAAATTGATTTGGTACTTTTAAAGTCATTGCAATCATTTAGATAATTATGGTGCAAATAACATAGGAGTTTAATCAGTAAATATTTCACCTCTTCACTGAGGAAATGGCTGATCCTCTTTCAGTAAAATAACATTGGATAGATTTCAAAATGCTTTTTTTATGAGCTACGGTGGAGCCAGATCCAGCTAAATGGAGCTAGAGGAAGAATAAAAATTCTAGAGTTGCAAGTGTACAGTTTTCTTCTCCAGAACTAAAAAGAATACATTTCTTAATGCTAAACTGTCTGTAGATTGCAGCTACTTCTGGCTACCCAACACATTTATTCCGTGTTTCTTTGCAGCCATTTGGTACTGCTATTTGAGTGTCTTTGAGTTACTTTGTAGGGATGCAGACCTATGAGATCCTGCCTGAATGTTTGGATGGCAGTATTTGGGCAGGGCGAGAACCTTCTCCTTTTCATCCTAGGTTGCACAGGAGCATGGACACTCATACAGGATCTATATGGTCGTGGAAGCAGGATTGCATATCTTATGTGGAGCACACCTACTTGTGCATTATAAACACGGTTTCTAGGACTTCAGTCCTTGAAGTCAGTACACTTTCAAGCATAGGACCACTTATATTTAGAATTGGGCTTTTTAAAATCTTAATTGATTAAAAATACAGATAAAAATCACAGAGAAACATAAATAAAGAGTCTTAGAGATATTTATAGCATTAAGCAATAAATCCCTTGGGATATACAATAAATTTGTATTAAATTTTAAAATAAATTTTATGTGATATTTATAGCATTAAAGAATTAATCAGTTGGGATGTCTACCTTCTTTGAAACAAAGGAATATTCTATAAGAGAAATCATGCAAACAGAATTGCACACACCTTGGCAAATATTGGAGCTGAAGCTGCACAGCCATCCAAACCAGTGCTGAACATGGGCCTGTATTAAAAATATGGTCTGGCTCAGATAACAGTAGAGGCAATGAAGTCCTGAAATGTATTATATATAATGTTTGTCATGAGATACAATATTATTAATGGTATATTAGGTAATTGTGCAACTCTTCCAATAGAAGATGTGTTTACAACAGGCTGAAAAATGGGAATCTTTTTGCCAAAAAATTCCCCTTTTTCTCCTTTTTGAAAGGAGAAAAGATTAAGCTGGGTATGTTTACAGAGTGTGATTGCACTCAGCTGAGTGCTGTTTAAAAGGAAGCTTGTTTAACTTTAACTCAAGCCCGTTGAATCAGCAGAAATAAGAAACCATCATTTGAAAACAAAATCTATGTAATGCTACCTGTGTTCTCCAGGTAGGACACATAGGATGTGTGCTATCTTGTTTTGGTGCTCTAAAATAACATATCTGTTTAAAGTTAGTTGTCTATTGCTCCAATTCAACGACAAAAGAGAAGTACATCCAAAGGGGCGATTTTTCACAGCTGAAAGAAAACTTCTGAAATGACAAAATTTCCTTTAGATAGGTGAGGAAATGAGCCACAGGATCACGCTGCAGATAAAATTTTCCAGATATTCATTCTTACAATAAATGCTGAAGAAACAGTGCAATGGTGATTTAGAGTGTCATGCAAAATGAAGGAAGCATTATTTGCAGAACTATATGATTTAAAATGATACAAAAGTGCAAAGCAATGTTATTCTGAGGAAATTATTTCAGCCATGGAGACAACAGAGAAACTTAAAGCAAAATTTGTTTCATGTTCCAGACATAAAAGCATTAAGATTATTTGCAAGTACTCAAATATGTATTTTTAGCAGTATTACTTTCTAAACAGGAGATGCAGATGCATTTCTCTGCTTAAGATGTTAACCTATCCTGGTAAGACAGTTAAAAATGAGTTTACTCATTTTTAAATGAGAACGAACCATGTTTATTATGAAGAGACTGTATTCTGCATATCCTGTTTTTTCTAAATTCTAAAATGTAATTTATTCCAGCAATCCTTTACCAACCAAAATCTAATTTCTTTCAATCATAAGAGCAAAGGCAAATTTTGATAAAAGGTTAAGGCAAAGAACTTTATGAATGACAAGATAGAAAACACGCATCTTGAGTTAGTTGCTGATTGAATTTGTGAAGACAAAACAAGTCTGAGTGATGCACACAGATTTTAATAAAACTTTACAATTTAAACATTATCTCGGAGATTTCCTGTGGCAGTCCAGAACTCTCAGAAAGAGTCTTCTCTTCAGTAAATCTAAGTACAATGTAGATTTGCATTGAGAAAGACAGACTTCACATTCTCGTCTGTTTCATATATTATGCCAGTGTTCTGCATCTAAACCAAGTTCATTTGATAATATTATTGGACCTAAATACATTAAAAAGCAATCATGCAGAACTTGAAATGCTAGTAGACAATGAAGTTACAACAAAGAAAGTACAACATGTGTTAGGAACCATGAAGACAGAAGCATCGAGACAGATTTTCAGTGAGAAAGAGAAAAGTATGAAGTTAAAAATCAGTCTAACAAATCACTCTACCATAGTCTTATCTCTTAGAGACATATTTTGAGCCATGAGAGCTTAAGTGCAGATAAAAGTACAAGCAATAAGTGATATATCTGAGAAATCTCAGGCAACTGCTGATGGAAGCAGAAAAGGTAAAACTGCAGTTCTGCAAGGCACAGATAAGGCAATAAGAGAACACAGTCCCTGCCAGAAAAATCACTGCAGGCATTGGCACTACCATGGTCCTTAGGTACAGAATAATTCAGGAGACCAAAATTACCAGTATTGCCAAGTCTGTGTAAGCATGGTGGGAAACTAAATTCTCATCATCTCAATTAAAAGTAGGTAAACAGCTATAAAATTAACTATCTTTGATACAAATAAACTATGTGTTTCCGGAAAATCTGAGCTTAGACTCAACTGACTGTTCAAATTTTAGCTCTTGAACATTTCATAGAAGTGACAGAGCACCACTGCTGACCAATCTGGTTACTAAGTGCCTAACTCCTGATTCCTAAGGGCTTATTGAACATGATGTGCTACATGTAAAAATATTTTGCCACATCTAGTATAGCACAGACAGAAAGGATAGTATGACTTGTTAGTTGCCTCCCATTGGCCAGATAAATTTCCCACTAGCACACAAAGTAGTTCCTATGTTCAAAAAATAATAATAGTAGGAGTAACAGATCTAAAATGAACATCTAAAAGGAACTTTGATCTCCTAGTTCATCCCTTTGCTGAAGTGTCTCACCTAAGACTTTTCATTATAGAAGCAAGAAAAAGGATAGGTTCCTATGTCTTGAAGGGAATAATATATTTTCTAGATCCTAGTTTGGCATTTCCCACCCCTGTTTTTCTTTCAAGAGCATAACTTGGTTAGTCTGTGTTCAGTTTGTGTTCTGTGTGAGCCAAGTGGCATTTTTTACCTTGAATTCCTTTCTGTATCTCTATTTGTGTGACTAAGCAGTCCTACTTATTGAAAGATATAATAATAACATTTTGAACTTGTATTTTTACTCCTAGCTTGCTTGGAACCCCTTACAGGCTTAATTTGTAAAGTATCTATCTCTACTGTTCAGATCATTAATTTTAATATGTAATATTGCCAAATCCATGACTTTTTGATTGCTTTGGTATTTATCCTAATTTGTACATAATTATCCTTTTTTGTACGTTAATCATAAGCTCTCCAAAAAGAAAGCTTGTTCACAGAAAGACCTGGTACGGTTTGAGCACCGTCAGAATAAATGCCTTTCACTATGTCAGCAAATCCTCATCCATCTGTGGATAATACTGGACTGTGTAAGAGGTCATGAAAATTAAAAGGGAGACACCCAGAGGACAAAAATAAGGAGTGGACCCTTCTGAACTATGAAACAAACCCAAATGTTTCTGTTCCACCTGATTCTAGGTGAGCTTTTAGTGGTCTTGTTTGTTTGGGATTTTTTTTTTTAGTGTACACTAACCTTGTTCCATTTTACAGTTCACCATTTTTTGTATAATTTTCTTTTTTTTTGTAAAAGCCTCAATGCTAACATTTGTGTTGATGAGCTTTGCTGGTGTGAGAAAGCTTAGGAGAAGTATAAAGACAACACTGAATGCATCAAGAGCATGCTAAATTATATGAATAAGGATTAAAAAAACAAAATTTGGAAGAATTGCTAATGAATGCATATGCCAGCTTCTTGATCAAGGAGTCATTTGCTCTTTGAACAGGCTACTCTATAAATTTCCCAATCCAGAATTCAGAAAGGTAGAATAAGAGTCAAGTTAGAAACAGAACATATAAAAACCCTTACATTTGGACAAACAAGGTCCTGAGGTGGTCAGCATTGCACTTGGGAAAACTAAAAAGACCTACTTCAAAGGGAGAAAACCTTGTTCTTTGTGCTTGTTGACCTCACCAGGCCACACTGGATGGGGCTTTGAGCAACCTGGTCTTATGGCAGGTGTCCCTACCCATGGCAGGATGTTGGAACTAGACACTCTTTAAGGTCCCTTCTAACCCAAAATTATTTATATACTCAGTATTTGTTTCACCAGGCTGATCCTATTAAATCCCTTTCAGCATTATTCTACATTTCAAACACAGCACAGACTCATTTAAGATAAATAAAGAATGACATGAGTATAGTAAGTAGCAGTAACCCAAGGACAGACTTATTTTTTCTCAGTGAAAAGTGGTAAGTCATCTGTAAAACTTGAATTCTTCCTCAAAGAAAAAAGATGTGAAAGATATCGAAGTGGATAATTACCTAATGAAATATGAAGTGTTGTCAAATTTGATGATTCAACATTAATCTTCAATACGGAAGAAGGAAAAACTTCTGAAAAAGAAAAAGATTAGAAATGCTCTGTTGTCTAAACCTTTGGAACTAGAAACAGTATCTGTTGCTATGATGTTTAACATAATATTTATTTACTGTAAAGTTTACAGAATCAAAGATCCTTCATATATTCTAAAGATTTTGCAGAAGACCGATTTTGGAATCCATAAATTGTTTCTAGGTATAGTAGTCAATTTTTATCTTGATTGATATAAGTGAACCTTGACTTCAGAGGTCTACAGAAGAAATCAACTAAAGCAAGCTATTAAAGGGTCTACTGAAGATTTTTCAGATGTCTGCAAACATAAATTCTCTCAGATGAACGGTATTAAAATATGTAAATCAGACAATTCAGTTCAACAAACATATCTGCAGACAAATCATTGTAGTTTGTACAACAGTTTATATGCGCTCATGTCCTTCTGCACTGAACCCATCGCTGTCCTTCACATTAGTTTTCTGCAAAATCTGATGCAGATATGATGATGTTCTAAAACTTGGTGCTGCAAATTTGTGCTATGACTGCTATTTAACAATTTATTCTTAATGAAGCAAATAATCCAGCTTTCCTGTTTTCCTTAGACAAAGTCACTGATGTTGCTTGCAGCAGAACTACTTTGTGCAAATCCACTGATAACTCCTTTGGAACAGAACAACAGTAGGACAAAACTAAGCCTGCTTAGATCCTTGTGCCAACATGGGAGTGGATCATACAGTAGTGAATCACACAAATGCAACTTTGGAGAATCATTTATAAGTGTCTTTTCCTTGCTTTCAGCAAAACCTAATTGAATCCCATTACTGTAAACTGTCTTCTAATGATCAAAAATAATGGTCCAGTTCACTTTACCCTCTAACTAAATTAGTCCCTTTAATTAAAAAACCTGAGGTTTAGCATTCCTAATTCTACTTTATTTGGCAGTTTTAATCTGCAACTTTTTAGTAGTTCCTCACAGTTACTGATTTTGCATTTTAAGATTATACTCTTCAGGCTGGAGTTTGCACTTGCAAATAACTGCCCACCATCAGGCATACAATAAAGAAGTTTTGAATTTCCATTATATTGAGATGGCTTTGGATTCCTTTTGGAATCCACATGGTTATTTTCTAAAGATCCTTAATGCTTAACAATCACTACAGGAAATTTCAGTTAAATGAAGTTATGTTGGTGAAGGATAACAGAAGGATAAAACAAAGCTGTTTTAGCAGCTTGTGTTTTTTTGAGAAACAGAGGTAAGGGAGAAACTACCCACACGTTCCAGGGTGACAGAGGCAGTAAGAGAACGTTCTCCCTTTTAGCTTTTCAGTACTATGATAATCAACAGAGCTAATAAAATGCAGCATTCCTTAGGCTTTTGGCAGTGTGAGTCTCCAGAAGGACATAAAATTACTGCCAAAAAAAAAAAAATCTTAAAATCTTGGTTTTAAAACAAATATCCTGTCTGCTTTCTCTAGCAGCACTAAATTGTCCCTGAAGTTGGCAGTGTAATCTGTCTATCTCCTCTTATCTGGATTAGATAAAGGAAATGAGGTTATTTATCATTGATCAAAACAGCTGTATTAATGGCCTCCTTTTGGATTGGGCCAAAGAGACTGTCTACATTTGATATACTAAAGTTGAGAGAAAGCCTGTGGTGTTTGTGAATCCTGGGCCAGTATTCTGGGTACAAATGTGTGACACAGAGTCAGCAGTAACATGCTGACTACTGCAAATAACAGATGGTAATATTCAGTGTGAATTGGTAAGGTTAGTCAGTCCACCACAGCAGCCAAAATCTTTGCCAAGATCGTCTCTCTCTCTGAATGTACTCCTACCCATTGAGGAAAACGCTCTCTCACACACTGTTGCTATAAATGCTGAATTTATGAGAAACCCTAATGCAAAATTTTTACTCTTTCTTGCTTTCCCTCACAGGGAGCTGTTCTATTCATTACCTGGACTTAATCTAATCCCACCCCAGACTGAGCAGGCAACTAACTTTGCCAAAACAAATGTTGAACAGGGCTGCTCTAAACTGTAGCATTCAGCTATTGTAAGACATGCACAGAGTTTACTTGGCTTAAAAATCCCACATCTGAGAGAGTGGAAAGATACTTTATAAAAAAAGAAAATTCCTTGCACTTACAGTCCTTTAAAGAGAATGCTTGTGTTTACCAATTGGCAAGACCAGTTGATATAAAAAGGGCATCTTAATAGTAAGTGTCATGGTATAATTAAGCTGTCAGAACAGGGATCAATAAATCTTCACTGGTCTCTGGACACTCCAATATCCTGAAGTGTTGGGGGAAATCTTGTAGAAAGGCTGCAGAAACCCTGTGTAAAATTCTCTTACTTTCCCACATGCTCCCCTCAGCCTGGCTCCCCACTTGATGTATCTGTCAGGTCGTGGAGTCTGATGCACCTTTACAGCAACTCTGTTCTGCTGCAGATCCTTGCTTCTCCTTTTTATTGCTGGAGTTTGCTCCAGGTAACACGTATGAAGAAGAAAGGGATTTGAGCAACAAAGTACAGCCAGCTCCATCCCTGGTCTATGCACAGAGAACCATAAGGGTGTTAAGAATAAAACAATGGGATCCAAGCCTGAAATGTTGTTAAAAATCATGGCCAGAGAATTGCAAGAAGGTTGCTTCTGGAAAAAAGAGCTTAAAAGAAACTAGAAACAAAGCATTTTATTAATCAACCATACAAATCCTAGTTATGAATTCTTTCAAGCTATTTCCTCTTGGCCAGCCTAGTTTAGCTGGAGGGCTGCTGCAGACTGGAGGTAGCACAGCTATAGCAGCTCACTCTGGCTGAATGCTTCAGGAAAACAGAAATGAAAGATAGTTGTTTTACGTTCTTAAAGCCAAGGTAATTAAACTGTGAGGTGGACTTGTAACAGCTCAAGTCAGATTTCCTGGATAAAAACGAAGAAAAACCCATGAAAAGCAGTGAACCTACAGTTGTATTTCCTCTGTAAATTTGTTTAAAAATGTCAGATAAACACAATTTGTCTTTTTAAGAGAAGGAACAAAGAATGCTAGTAAGTAAGTAATAAGTGTATAATGGCAAATTGTTCAGAGTGGAGTAGTTTGATACAATTGTAGAGTAATAGCATAAACTTCCCATGTTTTAAAGTCATGCAATGCCAATTTCCCCCTGACAATTCCTACAAATTCCATCTGACAGGAAACCACTTAGTATAGAGAAGGAGGGGAAAAAATATGTGTGACCTGTGCAACCCACATACAGTCAGGCGGCCTCAATGAAATAAGATTCCTAAATTTTTATCACAAAAAAAGTGTAGGGAAAATGGTGATGAATTTCTTACCCCCAGAAATTCGAAAGGCTCTCACCACAGCCCCAGCTTGAGTCTGAGGTTTCTCAGCACAAATGAAATCACAATAGCTCTGCTTGTGCCGACCAGGACAGGAAGATATCCAGCACACAGCTGGATAAACACATCATGCAGTGCGTGAGCAATTGACTCACAGGTCGAGCATGGAGGATAATAGTGAGTGAGGTAACATCAGACTGGTGACCTGTCACTAGTGGGTTTCTGCAGGGCTGCATCTTGGGCCCTGTGCTCTTCAACATCTTCATAAATGACTTGGATGCAGGACTGGAAGGGATAAAAGCAAGTTTGCAGATGACAAAACTGGAGGAGCTGTTCACTCCCTTGAAGGAAGGGAGATCTTGCAGAGAGACCTCCACAAATTAAGGAACTGGGCAATCACCAACCATATGAAGTTCAACATGAGGAAGTGCTGGATTCTGCACCTGGGGTAGGGCAACCCCAGATTTTCATACAGACTGGGGAATGAGATGCTGGAAAGTAGTGGTGTGGAAAGGGACTTGGGGGTTCAACAACAAGTTGAATATGAGTCAGCAGTGCCCTGGCAGCCAGGAGGGCCAACTGTGTCCTGGGGGTCATCAGGCAAAGCATTGCCAGCTGGTCAAGGGAGGGGATTGTCCCACTCTTCTCTGCACTGGTGTGGCCTCACCTTGAATACTGTGTGCAGTTTTGGTCACTGCAATGTAAGAAAGACATTAAGCTATTGGAGAGTGTCCAAAGGAGGGCAATGAAGATGGTGAAAGGCCTTGAGGGGAAGTTGTATGAGGAGTGGCTGAGGACACCTGGTCTGTTCAGCCTGGAGAAGAGGAGACTGAGGCGAGACCTCATTGCAGTCCACAACTCCCTTGTGAGAGGAAGAGAAGGGACAGACACTGATCTCTTCTCTGTGGTGACCAGTGACAGAACCCTGCAGTTGTGTCAGAGGAGGTTTAGTTTGGGTATTAGAAAAAGATTCTTCAACCAGAGGGTATTTGGGCACTGGAACAGGCTCCCCAGGGAAGTGGTCACAGCACCAAGCCTGACAGAGTTCAAGACAGTGTTTGGACAATACTCTCAGGTACATGATGTGACTCTTGGGGATGGTCCTGTGCAGAGCTAAGAGTTGGACTTTATAATCCTTGTGGGTCCTTTCCAATTCAGCATATTTTGTGATTCCGTGAAGAATGATCAACGGAGAAGGGAAAGAGAGAGAGAAAGCAATGCCAGATGAAAGTTAGCCTGGTAGCCTTCAGGATGGAGTTGTTTCTCATAATGATTCAAAAGTAGACTGGTCCTGAAGCTATACTAATTTATCTAGGGCTGAACCAGTTTGTGGATTGGAAAGGTAATCAAACCCTCCTTTTCTTCTTGCATTAAGGATATCACAGAATGGCTGAAGTGGGAATGGACCTCTAAACATCGTTTAGTGCAATCTCTCCTGCTCAAGCAGAGTCACTCAGAGCCAGTTGCCCAAACCATGTCTAGATTTTGAATATCTCTAAGGATAGAGATTCCACAACCTCTCTGAGAAACCTGTGCCAGTACTCTGTCACTCTCACAGCAAAGAAGTGTTTCCTGATGTTCAGAGTGATCCTTCTGTGTTTCAGGCTGTGCCCATTGCCTTTGGCTCTGTCACTGGGCACCACTGAAAAGAGCCTGGCTCTGTCCTCTTTGCACCCTCCCATCAGGTGTTTGTATACATCAGTAAGATCCCCCTGAGCTTTCTCTTCCCCAGGCTGAAAGCTCACTGCTTTCTGAGCCTTTCTTCACATGTGAGGTGTTTGAGATGCTTAATTATCTTTATGGCCCTTTGCTGGACTCTTTGCAATTTGTCCATGTGTGTCTCATACAGAGGAGCCCAGAACTGGACACAGCATTCTAGGTAATGACCTCACCTGTGTTCAGCAGAGGGAAAGGATCACCTCCCTCAGCCTGCTGGCAGCACTTTCTCTTATGCAGTCCAGGATACCACTGGCCTTCTTTGCAGCAAGATCACATTGCTGGCTCATGGTCAACCTGGTGTCCAATCCCAGGGTCTTTTCTACAAAGCTGCTTTTGAGCAGAATGGCCCCTGGCATGTCCTGGTGCCTGGGCTTCTTCTTTCCCAGGTATAGGACTTGGCACTTCCCCTTGTTTAACTTCTATCCTGGGATAGAAAAGAATCTGACCTATTATTTTTCCTACTACTGGAAACTGTACTTTTCTAAAAGCTTTGAAAAATGTTATTCTATTAATATATACAAATATATTAAATGCATAATACATTTTTGAGTACAATTTTTTTTGCTAATTCTTAGATGCCAAAAAGGTATTCAAATCAATTTTGTTTATGTCTATTTCTTTCAGGTGTGAGGTTTTCAGGATAAATGCAAATGAGAAGTGTAGTTCTGGTATGTATGAATACTGATCAACAAATTGGAAAATATTCACCTTACTGAAGCAACACTAGGTTTTCCCAGGCAGGCCATATTTCTCAAGGTATCCACTAATTCTGCACTTGGTTTGTACTTGTACTAATTTACTCAGTGAAGAAGTCAAACTTAGAGGTTTCTTGATCCCAACAGAGCTTTAAAAAAATTCCACATCTGTGATACCACAGATGTTACACTCCAGTCCTCAGGCACCATGGGAACCTAAGCCAGAAGTTAGATAGTGCTGTTATTAATTTAGCTGTTTTATCTTTGAGATCTCTTAGAGCTCTTGGGGGCACATGATCCAGGCTTGCGATGTTTTTAGTGTTTGTTTCGTTGTTTTGCTGCATTGCCCCGTCCTACAGCCACTTCAGTTTCAGACAGGCCCTTTGCTGAGTCCACAAAGAGAAGAACACTATAGAGGGGAATTTCTCTTATTTCCACAGTGAATGTTAAGGAAAATAATTTGCATAGCTTTATATCCTGATCATCAGCTGTCCCTACTAAAAGTCTGTGGGTTTCTTTTTCTGATGTGTTTCAAGAATTTAGTATTAATTTTTATTTTATTTTCTTGTTATTAGTTTCAACTTCTGGTTTAGTCTGCATAGTTTTTCTTCTCATTTGATATGTCTGAATTTCTATCACACTCTTTGTTTTACTCAGAAAGAGTGTTGATCTCAGAAATTCAAAAGATGTTTTTCTGGTTTTAGCGAATTTTTTTCCTTGCCGTTCTGTCTTGCTTTCATCCTGATCTATGCCTTTCTTACTACAATGCAATATATACAACACCTGTAAGAATTTAACTTTCCTAGCTCCTTCTTTTCAAACTTCCTTTTCACAGGCTCCCTCATTTTTACATAGTTCTGTTTCTTCACGACTTCATGAAAAAGTGCACAAACTGGAAGAATTGTTTTGCATTTGGAATCATTTTCTTCAGCAGTAAGGTGTACAAGGCCACAAATTATGTTTCCGTAGCACCAATTCCTGTATGTTAAAAACCAACATGATTCAACAGAAATGGACTGGACGACTTTTTGAGTGGTATTTGTATCGATTGTGATGGAGAATGTTGGTCCAGATATGATCTCCAGTTCAGGAAGTCATTATCTAATTGCTGAAAGCAGAAATGGTGTACCATGAGAAATATTACCCTTTATGCATTCTCCATCCATATATACCTCCTTAAGCATACCAATCACTCTCTAAGACAGGATATTGAGGCAAGTAGCTTTTTTGATTTAACTCCATGTGCTTTTTATAAAAAGTAAATCTGTTGATGTCCTAGTTAGGACAGCTGAGACCAGTTCATCATGGTATGGGTGTAACCCAAAACTGTGTATTCTATAGCCTTCCACGCCATTTCCCAGAAATTGTTAGCAGTAGAGGCCTGTAGATATTCCTGGGCATCCTCATACCCTTTTATGGAATTCCTCGCTCTGAGGGGAGGACTGAGCATTCCTGCCTGAACTGGAGAATATATAAACTTGGAGTTTTGGAACCTTTTTACCACTTATGGAATCCAGAGGAAGACTGCAGCTCACCGCTCTCAACCAGACTGAGACCACCAGCCTCAACTGGACTGCAATCACCACTTTTGACCAGACTGCAGCAGCTCTCCCACCAGCAGGTTCTTCCCCTCTCCCTTTACTTTGGACTCAAGCAGGGCCCAAGGAACACCACTTTGTTCATGCCCAAGGGTGCTGGGTTATACATTTGGGTTTTGTGGGTTAAGACCAATTGTTTGTTTGTATAATTGTACTTATTGTATTATTTTAATAAATTGTTATTCTGACTTATAATCTCTCTTTTGAGTTGAGTCCATTTCCCTTGCTGGTTAACTTTTAAACCAGCACAGTTGAGAAGAAAATGCTTCATAGAGTGAGGTAGATTTCCCCAGAACTCGATTTCACAGGAAAACAGCAGAAAAAGTTCTGAAGTTATTATTTCCCTTTTTGGGAATCTGGTTGCTTGTTTACTTTTGTGAAGTGCCTTTATACAAATATGCACAGCATGGGGAATAAACAAGAAGAGCTGGAAATCCATGTGCGGTTGCAGGGCCATGATCTCATTGCAATAACAGAGACATGGTGGGATAGCTCACATGACTGGAATATTGTCATAGATGGTTGTGTACTTTTTATAAAGGACAGGTCAAAGAGGCAAAGGGGTGGAGTTGCTCTTTATGTGAGTAAGCAACTAGAATGTATTGAGCTTTACCCAGGGACAGATGAACAAGTTGAGAGTTTATGGGGGAGAATTAAGGGACAGACTAATAGGGGTCACACTGTTGTGGGTGTTTACTACAGGCCACCTGATTAGGAGGAGGAAGTATACAAGGCTTTCTACGGGCAGCTGGAAATTCACTCACAGTCACAGGCCCTGGTTCTCCTAGAGAACCTCCTCTTTGTTGGAGGGACAACATGGCTCAGCACACACAGTCTGGGAAGTTCCTGCAGATCACTGAGGATAACTTTTTGATGCAAGAGGTGGAGGAGCCAATGAGGAGCACTGGAACAGGCTACCCAGGAAGGTTATGGAGTCTCTCTCTCTGGAGACATTCAAAACCCACCTGGACGTGCTCCCGTGTAACCTGCTCTAGGTGACCCTGCCTTGGCAGGGGGTTGGAATAGATGATCTCCAGAGGTCCCTTCAAACCCTAACAGTTCTATGATTCTGTGAAATTATTCATTCTAAACCTACTTTAATTTTAAAAGTATCAATTAAAAAAAAAGCAAACAAAATGAAGTGAAAAAATTTTGTTGCAACATGAAGTTTCTCATGTTCCAAAAGTATTTTTCTTCTCATCTCTTCCTTTCAGAAAGATGTCACAATGGTCATCATTGATCCTTTCAGAGCATCACAAATCTTGCAATCTTGCAATCTTGAAAAACAAATCAAAAGATTCAAACCTTGAAAACCTGAACAGTCTCAAGAATGCACAAAATTAAGTCCTTCCTGGCATATGAGAAGAAATTTGGTTATATTGAAACAAAAAGCTGCTATCTGGTGTTTTCTTGCAGTTTCTACTATAAAAAGCATCAAGGCAAAATTAGATGAAGAGATGTAGATTTAAAAGTAAGCTACAACCAGGATGATGTCCTCTATTATGTACCTCTCAGTCACACTCCACTAAGCTTTCACCTTTATGTCTGAGTTATGGTTCTTCCCTTGCTTACCTGGCTTTCATCCTGTGAGCAATGGATGTAGGCTTTTTCTTTCGTTCTTTGGAAAAACATTTGATTATAAATGTCAACCGACTTTAAGGCTATTTGGTGGTGATCAATTTGAAAGAACACACACAGATTGTTGTGATCGTGAGCTGTTTCTGAAGGTCTGCCTTACAACCTGCTCCACTAGGCATTCCTGTGAATTTGGGATGTTCCTGTTCATTTGGCCTATAATGGAATGTAAAAATTCTGAATTACATAGTAAATTTTAACTATTTAGCTATGACATGTTTATCAATGCATTCCTAACTTCTTTAGGTAATGTCTTGTTCTCCTTGCCACGGCATTGTACTGACTTTAAAAAATATAAGTAAATAATATAATTTTGTTACATGATTTAATATTTTATAACATTCATATGAATATCTTAATTAAAAACATATTAAATCTCATGACGAGGAGCAGAAATTTGATCATTCTTAAAAAGCATTATCTGACTTTGAACAGGTTAGCATAACTGAGGTGAAAGCTGTGTTTAAATTAAAATGCAATGCTTTAAAATTAAAGTCTGAAGTAAAATCAACTTTATTATATCCAGTGAACACTTGTGTTGCAGGAAAGGCTCAGTACTTTTACTGAAAGAGCTCTTATCTTAAATTACTGAGAAATACTAATATTAATGCTGTACTGGAGGACTTGAGCATATCTCTGGTAGGAAACTTACTGTGTAGATTTAGTTTTAATGGGACTTTTCTTGCTAGAGAAAGGATAATATAACTTATTTTAGAACCAGCCCTGTAGTAATAACTTGGGTGCAGGTATCCGAAGCGACGTACATATTTCAGAATCCACAGTGCTGAGTTAATTTTCCTCCCGGCGTCCAGCCTTACTTAAAAGGAAGGCTTTTTTCAAAGAAATCAATTTATTTTGGTAAAAAGTCTCAGAAATACTGGATTTTCCCTTACTTTTTATCAGGATGTGAAGTCTGCCTTTATAGCTTTCCATGTTTTCTGTGAAGCCCTGAGCCAGCTCTGTCCCTGACTGTAAAGCTGTTACCCAGCTGTCATCTTGTACAGTGATACTTTTAATAGCTATGATATCTCATGGTAAGTCTGTTTAGGCTTCCAGGAAAGATGTGCTCTTGGATGTGCCTTTGATGTGCTCAAGTGCACGGCAGAGTTACTCCTTACTGTCTATCACCATATCTATTCAGTCGATGGTTTCCCTTGTCACAAGAGAAGAAAGTGCAACACTTCAAGCATCACCTTCATTTGTTGACTCCCAAGCCTTGCAACTTGCCTAATTCTTAATCCTTCTATCTTTTCCCTTTTTTCCCATTGTTTCTGCTTGGTCTATCTCCTTCCTCTGCTCTTACTCAGGCACGTATGTTGCTGCATAGGAGGCCACTCTGCTACCTCCATAGCACAGCCCCAAAGAAACAAAGATTTTTCTTCTTGTCTCCCTTGGTTTTGGAATTGAAATTAGTGCTCCCAAGATTTTCCCCTCTCATAGTAAGCAATGAATCATAGCCTTAAAAAAAAAAAAGGCTGTCACAGAACTGCAGTAACAAAGGATTTAAAAAAAAGATTGAAAAGAAAGAATAGCAGAATACTCCTATGAAACCGAAAACACAGCTGAAATATGTCAACACCATTTTTCTTGCTGAAAGGAAAAAAAATCTTTCTAAAAGAAAATATAAAAGCTATTGTTAAAATTGGACCTTTTTGATAAAGAAATATTTGTTACATTATAATGGTAATTTATAATTAG